>NC_044303.2:159791786-160110367 GCF_007474595.2 Lynx canadensis
CTCAAGAAACAAGAAAAATCCCAAATACAAAATCTAACAGCACACCTAAAGGAACTAGAAGCAGAACAGCAAAGGCAGCCTAAACCCAGCAGAAGAAGAGAAATAATAAAGATCAGAGCAGAAATAAACAATATAGAATCTAAAAAAACTATAGAGCAGATCAACGAAACCAAGAGTTGGTTTTTTGAAAAAATAAACAAAATTGACAAACCGCTAGCCAGCCTTCTCCAAAAGAAAAGGGAGATGACCCAAATAGATAAAATCATGAATGAAAATGGAAGTATTACAACCAATCCCTCAGAGATACAAACAATTATCAGGGAATACTATGAAAAATTATATGCCAACAAACTGGACAACCTGGAAGAAATGGACACATTCCTGAACACCCACACTCTTCCAAAACTCAATCAGGAGGAAATAGAAAGCTTGAACAGACCCATAACCAGCGAAGAAATTGAATCGGTTATCAAAAATCTCCCAACAAATAAGAGTCCAGGACCAGATGGCTTCCCAGGGGAGTTCTACCAGACGTTTAAAGCAGAGATAATACCTATCCTTCTCAAGCTATTCCAAGAAATAGAAAGGGAAGGAAAACTTCCAGACTCATTCTATGAAGCCAGTATTACTTTGATTCCTAAACCAGACAGAGACCCAGTAAAAAAAGAGAACTACAGGCCAATATCCCTGATGAATATGGATGCAAAAATTCTCAATAAGATACTAGCAAATCGAATTCAACAGCATATAAAAAGAATTATTCACCATGATCAAGTGGGATTCATTCCTGGGATGCAGGGCTGGTTCAACATTCGCAAATCAATCAACGTGATACATCACATTAACAAAAAAAAAAAGAGAAGAACCATATGATCCTGTCAATCGATGCAGAAAAGGCCTTTGACAAAATCAAGCACCCTTTCTTAATAAAAACCCTTGAGGAAAGTCGGGATAGAAGGAACATACTTAAACATCATAAAAGCCATTTATGAAAAGCCCACAGCTAACATCATCCTCAACGGGGAAAAACTGAGAGCTTTTTCCCTGAGATCAGGAACACGACAGGGATGCCCACTCTCACCGCTGTTGTTTAACATAGTGCTGGAAGTTCTAGCATCAGCAATCAGACAACAAAAGGAAATCAAAGGCATCAAAATTGGCAAAGATGAAGTCAAGCTTTCGCTTTTTGCAGATGACATGATATTATACATGGAAAATCCGATAGACTCCACCAAAAGTCTGCTAGGACTGATACATGAATTCAGCAAAGTTGCAGGATACAAAATCAATGTACAGAAATCAGTTGCATTCTTATACACTAACAATGAAGCAACAGAAAGACAAATAAAGAAACTGATCCCATTCACAATTGCACCAAGAAGCATAAAATACCTAGGGATAAATCTAACCAAAGATGTAAAGGATCTGTATGCTGAAAACTATAGAAAGCTTATGAAGGTAATTGAAGAAGATTTAAAGAAATGGAAAGACATTCCCTGCTCATGGATTGGAAAAATAAATATTGTCAAAATGTCAATACTACCCAAAGCTATCTACACATTCAACGCAATCCCAATCAAAATTGCACGAGCATTCTTCTCGAAACTAGAACAAGCAATCCTAAAATTCATATGGAACCACAAAAGGCCCCGAATAGCCAAAGGAATTTTGAAGAAGAAGACCAAAGCAGGAGGCATCACAATCCCAGACTTTAGCCTCTACTACAAAGCTGTCATCATCAAGACAGCATGGTATTGGCACAAAAACAGACACACAGACCAATGGAATAGAATAGAAACCCCAGAACTAGACCCACAAACGTATGGCCAACTCATCTTTGACAAAGCAGGAAAGAACATCCAATGGAAAAAAGACAGCCTCTTTAACAAATGGTGCTGGGAGAACTGGACAGCAACATGCAGAAGGTTGAAACTAGACCACTTTCTCACACCATTTACAAAAATAAACTCAAAATGGATAAAGGATCTAAATGTGAGACAGGAAACCATCAGAACCTTAGAGGAGAAAGCAGGAAAAGACCTCTCTGACCTCAGCCGTAGCAATCTCTTACTCGACACATCCCCAAAGGCAAGGGAATTAAAAGCAAAAGTGAATTACTGGGACCTTATGAAGATAAAAAGCTTCTGCACAGCAAAGGAAACAACCAACAAAACTAAAAGGCAACCAACGGAATGGGAAAAGATATTTGCAAATGACATATCGGACAAAGGGCTAGTATCTAAAATCTATAAAGAGCTCACCAAACTCCACACCCGAAAAACAAATAACCCAGTGAAGAAATGGGCAGAAAACATGAATAGACACTTCTCTAAAGAAGACATCCAGATGGCCAACAGGCACATGAAAAGATGTTCAGCGTCGCTCCTTATCAGGGAAATACAAATCAAAACCACACTCAGGTATCACCTCACGCCAGTCAGAGTGGCCAAAATGAACAAATCAGGAGACTATAGATGCTGGAGAGGATGTGGAGAAACGGGAACCCTCTTGCACTGCTGGTGGGAATGCAAATTGGTGCAGCCGCTCTGGAAAGCAGTGTGGAGGTTCCTCAGAAAATTAAAAATAGACCTACCCTATGACCCAGCAATAGCACTGCTAGGAATTTATCCAAGGGATACAGGAGTACTGATGCATAGGGGCACTTGTACCCCAATGTTCATAGCACCACTCTCAACAATAGCCAAATTATGGAAAGAGCCTAAATGTCCATCAACTGATGAATGGATAAAGAAATTGTGGTATATATACACAATGGAATACTACGTGGCAATGAGAAAAAATGAAATATGGCCTTTTGTAGCAACGTGGATGGAACTGGAGAGTGTAATGCTAAGTGAAATAAGCCATACAGAGAAAGACAGATACCATATGGTTTCACTCTTATGTGGATCCTGAGAGACTTAATGGGAACCCATGGGGAAGGGGAAGGAAAAAAAAAAAAAAAAGAGGTTAGAGTGGGAGAGAGCCAAAGCATAAGAGACTGTTAAAAACTGAGAACAAACTGAGGGTTGATGGGGGGTGGGAGGGAGGGGAGGGTGGGTGATGGGTATTGAAGAGGGCACCTTTTGGGATGAGCACTGGGTGTTGTATGGAAACCAATTTGTCAATAAATTTCATATATATAAAAAAAAATAAAAATAAAAAAAAATAAAAAAAAATAAAATAAAATAAAATAAAATAAAACATAGACTCATAAAAAAATAAATAAATTCATATAAATTAATCAGGATTTTAAAGAGCTTGTGTAAAGGGATAAGACTGTATAAATAATTGTACTTAACATATAACTACTTTAAATTTTTAATCTTTCCTTTGAAAATAAATCCCTCTAGAATTCATTTAGAAATTTTAAACAACTTATCCTCTTTGACCAAATAGACCAAACATGATATCCATAAATAGACACTAGTATCTGTACATCAGCTGCGTAAAGAGTCGTAAAGTAGGCTCTGTGAAAGATGAAACACTTTTACAGTGATAAGAAGGTAAAACTACTTTGCTTTGTGGATAATGTGTATAAAATACAGCATTGTGAATGTTTGGAAAGTATACAAATGAGAAAATTAATGGGCACTTTATTGTCTTATTCTTTTAATTTATTTAAAATTTTCACAAAGGAAAAGCCCTATTTTTTTTTTAATTATGGATTCTTCTTTAAGCATCTGGTTAATGTCAAAATTTAAACAATGCAGTGATTATTGGGGGGGCAAAATTGACTCCGTCTCTGTTCTGTTACTTATTGCTCTAGCAATAAAAGAGCAGATGTTTGCCTCATATATGAATTATTTTAATAGTTTTCATTAGGTCTTTGTCTGTAGTTTGTCAGGGTGGTTTTACAGATATATTCAACCATCTGTTCTGTGGACCTGTACTTCATGTGACTTACAGGATTGTATTAATTTCATTGGATTAGTCATTAATTCAATCCGAAGTTTGTTTGCCCTGGGAGTGTTCCAAAAAAGAGAAACTTCATCAATAAAAAATAGCTGCCCTTTTACTAAATAACACATCCATTTATTTTTAATTACAGATTTTAGAAATGCATGTTACAGAATAGTTTTTGGTTTCCAGACTTTAAAATTTGTTTTCCTCAGAGTTTCTATGAGCAATACTCAGAAACATCCATTGCCAGTATTTTTAAGAATTTGCTTTTTCTGGCAAAAGGAGTAATATAACTTTGTATCTTTATTATCCCATTTCTGAAATGACATATTATTAAACTTTTATGGAATACTATGGATTTCTGACTGGAAAAAATTAAATGTATGAGATGTGATATTTATGATAAAAGCAATTTTCTTATGATCTCACTTCTGTAGACTAGCAAATGGAGCAGCATTGGAAACAGCATCAGCTCCCTCAATAACTGGGCTGTTTCCTGAAAGCTAGGTAAAATTAATCCTACCTTTCAGAAATTCCTTTCTAACACTGAGAATAATCTTAGGTCAAGCTTTTTTCTTGTGTAGCTGTTGGAGAAAGTAACCAAAAGAACATAAAGGTCAGTTGATCTATGAGCTGGACCTGGGCAGTCAGAGCTCCTCACTCCAACCACAGTCTTTGGAATGTCCTTTTCCTCACTGTTCCCACAATGGGAGCTGTTCCAAGGACATAGCCTTGAGACTATGTGGATGGGTCATATGACTGAAATGAGTGAAGGCTGCTACATAAGTTTTAAGACTTGGCGGGCGGGTGCAGAGATCTTGTTTTGTGGCCACTCAAGACAAGCCTTGTAAGTAATTTCCCTTAATTATTAAAACTGCCACATATCAATCTAGAAATCTAGACTAATCTACCTCTTTCTTTAGTCTGTTCTTGCCCTAAGTGTGTGGGGCTAGTTTGTGAATCAACAGTAGTCCAGCTATCTCTGTGCTTTCCAGCTTTCTGAGATCACTCTTTGCTTTAGTGTTCTAAGGTGATATTTTGAATTCCCTGGCTATATACTATGGAAAGTTTCTTCTAATATTTTGGTGAGTTTCTCAGGGGCTCATCTTATCATAATTAGTCCAATCTGACCTGCTTCCTACATGTTATTCTCTCTGTTCCTTAAAGAAATTGTTCTGAGTATTAAATAAAACAACAACAAAACAAACAACAAAAACAACAACAAAAAAACCCAGCCCAAACACTTTTTTAGATTCCTTCATTTCCCCCAGAGTTTCAGTAACCAAAAACTATTTTTAATATATTTTTTAAATGTTTATTTATATTTGAGAGAGCACGCAAGGAGGGGAGGGGCAGAGAGGGGGACGGAGGATCTGAAGCAGGCTTTGTGCTGACAGAAGCAATCCTGATGCAGAGCTCGAACTCATGATCTGTGAGGTCATGACCTGAGCCCCCAAGTCAGATGCTCTACCAACTGAGCCACCCAGGTGCCCCAAAAACTATTTTTAATGAACTTTTACTGAAGGTTGGCTTGGAAGTAATAGCAGGGACAGTATAAAATGGAATATTAAACCTCATTGCTCTAAAATGCCATCTGACATTTCTGGCTATAGGAATGCCAGATGTTATTTCCTAACTCTTAAATTTTCTTGAGTTTCTTTATATCTTTTCTTTTAGAAAAAATAAACCCTATTTCTTTCATAAGCAGAGTTGTCTACTTCTTCATCTCACCCATCCTAACCTCAGAACCTATTTTTACATTGCCCCAAATTGATAAAAGTGCTGTACTAAACAAGTGACTAATTATTTTGGGTCCTCACCCTTCAGTATTAATGAAGAACTAAAATACGTTTGAGTATTTGTTTCCTTCATTTATCAAATTATTAAATGATCACTCTTTTCAATCTCTATAAATATTTTTTTTCCTGCTGTCCAGAACAAGTCCTTGTGTGTGTTTTGTTTGTTTGTTTGTTTTTTTCACTACGTAATCATTGATTGGGTTGTATAGACTTTAGCATTGAACAGATAGGCTGTGTAACTTTAAGAAATTTATTCCTCTGAGCTTGTTTTCTTCTCAGCACAAGTAAAGTATATTAACTTTCAAGATTGTTGAGAAACTAAAAATACTGAACGTAAAAACTCTGCAATGTGACTTTCTCTCCCTCTCTTTAGCAGAAGTGTCATTTTACTAATCAGAAACCCTTTTTTCCTTCCTAGACATTATATTCCTAGTTCTCTAAATTCAGAGGGTGTCCTCATTTACAATACAACACATGACTAACAGCCCAGTCCATAACCTGAGAAATCATTCATGTAGGCTTTTGTTTTTAACTTCCTCAACTACCAGAGCCAGTTTGTGGTCTTTGGATGAAAAAAACCCACTCAAAATCTAAGACTTTCAGATTTTTCTGTAAGAATTAGACATTTTAAATTTCTCCTGTCCACAAATAACCTCCATTGCCTTCCTCTTCCTCTTTTCTTTATTAAAGTAGGATTCTTAAATCTTTTTGGCTTGGTGATTTTTAATTACTGTCAGATGTAAACTCTGATTAATTAATCCCACTAGATGGACCCTTAAGATTCATGAGTATTATATTTAAGGCATTAGCCCTGCTTGTAAGACAATCCTGATAATAATATTTAGTGCTTCATTCCTGGTGCTGTTTTAGTTGCCCCCAATTTTAAGCCTAACTCAGGTCTAAGGATTGAATGGTTCATAATTATTTCCATTTGCCTCTGAACAAGTCCTGTTAGCACCCTTTGTCTTACTTTATACTCACATGGTATAGTTTTGCCAATAATTCTAAACTAATTGTTTTCAATTTCCCATATTTAATAATTAGACATAATTTAAGGACTCACATAGACTTATTTTAAAAAATTGAAGCATATGATTAATATATTTTACCAAGTTTCCTTGGATTATTTTAGCAAATGCTTAGGTAAACATAACCAATTGTTAAGAGGTATTCATTGAAACTTAGTCCCAAATTCAGAAATTTCTGAGTAACTTGGAAATTATGGGGTGAAAAGGCAGCTAGCTGCACCTGAGCCTTCCCACAGGAGAGAGTTGTCCTCTGGACATAGGACCGTTGGTTCATTAGGATGAACATATTAAGACCCCAGTGGTGTCAATCATTAGAGCCAGCTGTGCATATTGCTTCCCAACTCTGAGTTAGTGATATCCCATTCCTAGCTAGGAATTGGCTATCGTGATAGCTTGAAATTGGCAAAACCTACAAATCAGATTTACTTTTAATACCCACGTAGCCAACCATTTATTATTATAGCACTGACCCTAAGAGTTAGAAATGTGAGATTTCTAAGACTTGTTCTTTAGGAGTATGCCATCGCTTTTAGGTTGTGTCTGCAACAACTTTTCTGGTCCCTGCTGATGATGACTGAGAAACCCTAGAGACATACTTCAAAGAGAAATTCTCACACTTTTCTAATGCACATAGAACATTCTCAGAGAAGTAGTAAACCAAATAGAATGTCTCTGTGAATCCTAAAATTGCTTGATTATTAAAATGATCTTTGTTATAATTCAGATGGAAAGGAAGTTATCACATGTATATGATAGATAAAATTAGTAAAGGCTGGTGTGAAATGTGTTGACATTAGCATAGGTGGGAGAGAGGAAAGGTCTACATAAAAGTTTACTCATTTTCCTTGCTTGAACTCTTTGTTAGTAGTGAGAAAAACCTAAGATTATCTGTGAGTGTAAACTTGATTCCCAGCAGCCCTTGAGCTCCTGTCTCTGTCTTTCAAATGGTAGGGGTGAGTTCACAGTTTTGAACCTATCTGCAGTGAGAATGGCTAACTTTTATGTAAAGGTTCATAACTCCTTATGCCTTAAGGAACCCATCAGACACATGTGGACACCACAGGCTCACCAATAAGTTGGGGACCCTTCCAATAAATATTTTTGAAATATTTGTCCAATATCTTTTCACATGGAGAAATTATGGAGAAAAGGGGGCACTTAGGACAATTGTAACTTTCATTCTCAATATATCACAACAAAAGTCTTATTCTTTACCAGTTAAACATTAATTGGAAGTCCAGTTAGTGACTTTTACCTGGGTGTGCTTCAAGGAGCCTCACACTCTTCACCCTATGTGTTTTATAAAGGTAATCATTCTTATCTTCTGAAGACAATCTTCCTCAAATGAATTACAATTTCACTTTTTCCATCACTTTCATTTTCAGAGGTATTTTATCATTCTGTAAATTGTTAAGGGAACAGACTTTAGAATATGGTTTTCCACTTTTCATCTCAACTCCATTATTTGCTAGCCTGGTGACTTTAGAAAGTTATCAACACTTCATTTTCCCATCCACGAAGTGGAGATCACAGAAACTTGCAACATAGGCTTCAGGCAGATCTAATTAAATGGTTATTAAATGATTAAACTTGCTACAGTCCCTAGCTTTTAATAGGCCTATAATTCAAAATACGATGGTTATAAATTGGTATCTATTTCTACTGCCTAGCTGATCTGTTCCATCTGGTGCTAATTATCACTATGTTCTGGTGCCTCAGCTCTGCGTTGTCCTCATCACTGCAATGACATCTGTGGTATCTCTAGACCAAATGATATATACTCAAAAGAATTTCCCTGGGGGCACCTGGGTGGCTCAATAGGTTAAGCGTCCAACTTCAGCTTAGGTCATGATCTCATGGTTGTGGGTTCGAGCCCGCATCGGGCTCTGTGCTGACAGCTCAGAGCCTGGAGTCTGCTTCGAGTTCTGTGTCTCCCTCTCTGACCCTCCCCTGCTTGTGCTCTGTCTCTCAAAAATAAATAAATGTAAAAAAATTAAAAAAAAATAATTTTCCTGAAAAAATTATTTTCTTCTATCACTTCTCTGTGGTTTCATATTAATTTAGGAATAATTTTCAAGAACTTTGACATTCCAAGGCTATCTCCATCCTTATGCATCTTCCATTCTAGCCAGACTTGGGTATTCATTATCTTTGTTACTTTTCTCATAATCTTGCTCACTCACTATTGCTTCCTCCTAACTATTTATGTAATATTTGCTGTCCCTAAAAGTGTAACTCAAGTGTAAGATACTTCCCTGAGACTTTTTCTTGAAGATAATTTTAATTTATGTATCTTGCTTTAAGACTTAGACGCTTCTGTCTGTATCAAGTATTTAGCACCTGCCTTTGATTATTTTGCATTAGTAAAATCTCTTGCAAATTACTGCTTTCATTAGATTGCAGATTTTTTCAGGGGCAGATCTTATCTTTATTTTTTTAGTTCTCTTATTACTTAGTGTAATGTCCTGTACATACCTTTTTGATAATCAGAAATGGTATGTAATGTGTGTGTGTATGTATATGTCTCCATATATGACCACCTAGACTTTATAATTGTTGGTCATACTCATTTTCTATAACTAGTGATGGAGTTTCAGAATGGTTAGTTTTTAACATGACTAATGTTTTAAAACTTTTTAAGTTGAACTCTCAAAGTTGGAGACATCCTTTATTAGATAGTGATTAACTCTACTTCATAAACCTGCTTTTCGTACTTTTTCTTCAATCTTCAGAACAAATGAAATAAATATATTTAATTGATCTTATAAATCTCAGTCCCTGTGATCATTTCCTTGTCCAATTTGTGGACCTAGTTTTTAAAGTGAGTATGATATCCTAATTGTAAATAAATGTTTTGTCCCACTGATACCATAAATAGCCCTACTTGATTTGTTGAGTACAAACTGGCAAATTAACCTATGTACTAAAGTGAAGATGCAGAAGATTAAATATTGGTTATGCTTGATTTTTTTTTTTTTTTTGAGAAGAACAGATTAATCCGAGGTATATTTTGTATTTAAGAAGTGCTCTTCTTGGGGCTGCCTGAGTGGCTCAATTGGTTAAGCACCTGACTTTGGATCAGGTCATGATCTTGTAGTTTATGGGTCTGGCTCTGTACTGACAGCTCAGAGCCTGGAACCTGCCTCAGATTCTCTCTGTCTCTCTGTCTCTCTGTCTTTCTCTGCCCCTCCCTCACCCACACACACACACTCTCTCTCTTTCTCTCAAAAATGAACATATTTTTTTTTAGTGTTTTATTTTATTTTATTTTTTTTATATATATGAAATTTATTGACAAATTGGTTTCCATACAACACCCAGTGCTCATCCCAAAAGGTGCCCTCCTCAATACCCATCACCCACCCTCCCCTCCCTCCCACCCCCCATCAACCCTCAGTTTGTTTTCACTTTTTAACAGTCTCTTATGCTTTGGCTCTCTCCCACTCTAACCTCTTTTTTTTTTTTTTTCCTTCCCCTCCCCCATGGGTTCCTGTTAAGTTTCTCAGGATCCACATAAGAGTGAAACCATATGGTATCTGTCTTTCTCTGTATGGCTTATTTCACTTAGCATTACACTCTCCAGTTCCATCCACGTTGCTACAAAAGGCCATATTTCATTTTTTCTCATTGCCACGTAGTATTCCATTGTGTATATAAACCACAATTTCTTTATCCATTCATCAGTTGATGGACATTTAGCCTCTTTCCATAATTTGGCTATTGTTGAGAGTGCTGCTATGAACATTGGGGTACAAGTGCCCCTATGCATCAGTACTCCTGTATCCCTTGGATAAATTCCTAGCAGTGCTATTGCTGGGTCATAGGGTAGGTCTATTTTAATTTTCTGAGGAACCTCCACACTGCTTTCCAGAGCGGCTGCACCAATTTGCATTCCCACCAACAGTGCAAGAGGGTTCCCGTTTCTCCACATCCTCTCCAGCATCTATAGTCTCCTGATTTGTTCATTTTGGCCACTCTGACTGGCGTGAGGTGATACCTGAGTGTGGTTTTGATTTGTATTTCCCTGATAAGGAGCGACGCTGAACATCTTTTCATGTGCCTGTTGGCCATCTGGATGTCTTCTTTAGAGAAGTGTCTATTCATGTTTTCTGCCCATTTCTTCACTGGGTTATTTGTTTTTCGGGTGTGGAGTTTGGTGAGCTCTTTATAGATTTTAGATACTAGCCCTTTGTCCGATATGTCATTTGCAAATATCTTTTCCCATTCCGTTGGTTGCCTTTTAGTTTTGTTGGTTGTTTCCTTTGCTGTGCAGAAGCTTTTTATCTTCATAAGGTCCCAGTAATTCACTTTTGCTTTTAATTCCCTTGCCTTTGGGGATGTGTCGAGTAAGAGATTGCTACGGCTGAGGTAAGAGAGGTCTTTTCCTGCTTTCTCCTCTAAGGTTTTGATGGTTTCCTGTCTCACATTCAGGTCCTTTATCCATTTTGAGTTTATTTTTGTAAATGGTGTGAGAAAGTGGTCTAGTTTCAACCTTCTGCATGTTGCTGTCCAGTTCTCCCAGCACCATTTGTTAAAGAGGCTGTCTTTTTTCCATTGGATGTTCTTTCCTGCTTTGTCAAAGATGAGTTGGCCATACGTTTGTGGGTCTAGTTCTGGGGTTTCTATTCTATTCCATTGGTCTGTGTGTCTGTTTTTGTGCCAATACCATGCTGTCTTGATGATGACAGCTTTGTAGTAGAGGCTAAAGTCTGGGATTGTGATGCCTCCTGCTTTGGTCTTCTTCTTCAAAATTCCTTTGGCTATTCGGGGCCTTTTGTGGTTCCATATGAATTTTAGGATTGCTTGTTCTAGTTTCGAGAAGAATGCTGGTGCAATTTTGATTGGGATTGCGTTGAATGTGTAGATAGCTTTGGGTAGTATTGACATTTTGACAATATTTATTTTTCCAATCCATGAGCAGGGAATGTCTTTCCATTTCTTTAAATCTTCTTCAATTACCTTCATAAGTTTTCTATAGTTTTCAGCATACAGATCCTTTACATCTTTGGTTAGATTTATCCCTAGGTATTTTATGCTTCTTGGTGCAATTGTGAATGGGATCAGTTTCTTTATTTGTCTTTCTGTTGCTTCATTGTTAGTGTATAAGAATGCAACTGATTTCTGTACATTGATTTTGTATCCTGCAACTTTGCTGAATTCATGTATCAGTCCTAGCAGACTTTTGGTGGAGTCTATCGGATTTTCCATGTATAATATCATGTCATCTGCAAAAAGCGAAAGCTTGACTTCATCTTTGCCAATTTTGATGCCTTTGATTTCCTTTTGTTGTCTGATTGCTGATGCTAGAACTTCCAGCACTATGTTAAACAACAGCAGTGAGAGTGGGCATCCCTGTCGTGTTCCTGATCTCAGGGAAAAAGCTCTCAGTTTTTCCCCGTTGAGGATGATGTTAGCTGTGGGCTTTTCATAAATGGCTTTTATGATCTTTAAGTATGTTCCTTCTATCCCGACTTTCCTCAAGGGTTTTTATTAAGAAAGGGTGCTGGATTTTGTCAAAGGCCTTTTCTGCATCGATTGACAGGATCATATGGTTCTTCTCTTTTTTTTTGTTAATGTGATGTATCACGTTGATTGATTTGCGAATGTTGAACCAGCCCTGCATCCCAGGAATGAATCCCACTTGATCATGGTGAATAATTCTTTTTATATGCTGTTGAATTCGATTTGCTAGTATCTTATTGAGAATTTTTGCATCCATATTCATCAGGGATATTGGCCTGTAGTTCTCTTTTTTTACTGGGTCTCTGTCTGGTTTAGGAATCAAAGTAATACTGGCTTCATAGAATGAGTCTGGAAGTTTTCCTTCCCTTTCTATTTCTTGGAATAGCTTGAGAAGGATAGGTATTATCTCTGCTTTAAACGTCTGGTAGAACTCCCCTGGGAAGCCATCTGGTCCTGGACTCTTATTTGTTGGGAGATTTTTGATAACCGATTCAATTTCTTCGCTGGTTATGGGTCTGTTCAAGCTTTCTATTTCCTCCTGATTGAGTTTTGGAAGAGTGTGGGTGTTCAGGAATGTGTCCATTTCTTCCAGGTTGTCCAGTTTGTTGGCATATAATTTTTCATAGTATTCCCTGATAATTGTTTGTATCTCTGAGGGATTGGTTGTAATACTTCCATTTTCATTCATGATTTTATCTATTTGGGTCATCTCCCTTTTCTTTTGGAGAAGGCTGGCTAGCGGTTTGTCAATTTTGTTTATTTTTTCAAAAAACCAACTCTTGGTTTCGTTGATCTGCTCTATAGTTTTTTTAGATTCTATATTGTTTATTTCTGCTCTGATCTTTATTATTTCTCTTCTTCTGCTGGGTTTAGGCTGCCTTTGCTGTTCTGCTTCTAGTTCCTTTAGGTGTGCTGTTAGATTTTGTATTTGGGATTTTTCTTGTTTCTTGAGATAGGCCTGGATTGCAATGTATTTTCCTCTCAGGACTGCCTTCGCTGCGTCCCAAAGCGTTTGGATTGTTGTATTTTCATTTTCGTTTGTTTCCATATATTTTTTGATTTCTTCTCTAATTGCCTGGTCGACCCACTCATTCGTTAGTAGGGTGTTCTTTAACCTCCATGCTTTTGGAGGCTTTCCAGACTTTTTCCTGTGGTTGATTTCAAGCTTCATAGCATTGTGGTCTGAAAGTATGCATGGTATAATTTCAATTCTTGTAAACTTATGAAGGGCTGTTTTGTGACCCAGTATATGATCTATCTTGGAGAATGTTCCATGTGCACTCGAGAAGAAAGTCTATTCTGTTGCTTTGGGATGCAGAGTTCTAAATATATCTGTCAAGTCCCTCTGATCCAATGTCTCATTCAGGGCCCTTGTTTCTTTATTGACCGTGTGTCTAGATGATCTATCCATTTCTGTAAGTGGGGTGTTAAAGTCCCCTGCAATTACCACATTCTTATCAATAAGGTTGCTTCTGTTTGTGAGTAATTGTTGTGTATATTTGGGGGCTCCGGTATTCGGCGCATAGACATTTATAATTGTTAGCTCTTCCTGATGGATAGACCCTGTAACTATTATATAATGTCCTTCTTCATCTCTTGTTACAGCCTTTAATTTAAAGTCTAGTTTGTCTGATATAAGTATGGCTACTCCAGCTTTCTTTTGGCTTCCAGTAGCATGATAAATAGTTCTCCATCCCCTCACTCTCAATCTAAAGGTGTCCTCAGGTCTAAAATGAGTCTCTTGTAGACAGCAAATAGATGGGTCTTGTTTTTTTATCCATTCTGATACCCTATGTCTTTTGGTTGGCGCATTTAATCCATTTACATTCAGTGTTATTATAGAAAGATACGGGTTTAGAGTCATTGTGATGTCTGCACGTTTTATGCTTGTAGTGATGTCTCTGGTACTTTGTCTCACAGGGTCCCCCTTAGGATCTCTTGTAGGGCTGGTTTAGTGGTGACAAATTCCTTCAGTTTTTGTTTGTTTGGGAAGACCTTTATCTCTCCTTCTATTCTAAATGACAGACTTGCTGGATAAAGGATTCTCGGCTGCATATTTTTTCTGTCTAGCACACTGAAAATCTCGTGCCAATT
The DNA here is from genome assembly GCF_007474595.2 of Lynx canadensis. Lineage (NCBI taxonomy): Eukaryota > Metazoa > Chordata > Mammalia > Carnivora > Felidae > Lynx > Lynx canadensis. The sequence continues at coordinate 159,806,074 of NC_044303.2, forward strand.
CTTTCTGGCCTGCCAAGTTTCAAAAGAGAGATCAGTCACGAGTCTTATAGGTCTCCCTTTATATGTGAGGGCACGTTTACCCCTTGCTGCTTTCAGAATTTTCTCTTTATCCTTGTATTTTGCCAGTTTCACTATGATATGGCGTGCAGAAGATCGATTCAAGTTACGTCTGAAGGGCGTTCTCTGTGCCTCTTGGATTTCAATGCCTTTTTCCTTCCCCAGTTCAGGGAAGTTCTCAGCTATTATTTCTTCAAGTACCCCTTCAGCACCTTTCCCTCTCTCTTCCTCCTCTGGGATACCAATTATGCGTATATTATTTCTTTTTAGTGTATCACTTAGTTCTCTAATTTTCCCCTCATACTCCTGGATTTTTTTATCTCTCTTTTTCTCAGCTTCCTCTTTTTCCATAACTTTATCTTCTAGTTCACCTATTCTCTCCTCTGCCTCTTCCATCCGAGCCGTGGTGGTTTGCATTTTGTTTTGCATTTCCTTTAAAGCGTTTTTCAGCTCCTCCTGACTGTTCCTTAGTCCCTTGATCTCTGTAGCAAGAGATTCTCTGCTGTCCTGTATACTGTTTTCCAGCCCAGCGATTAATTTTATGACTATTATTCTAAATTCACTTTCTGTTATATTATTTAAATCCTTTTTGATCAGCTCATTAGCTGTTGTTATTTCCTGGAGATTCTTCTGAGGGGAATTCTTCCGCTTGGTCATTTTGGATAGTCCCTGGTGTGGTGAGGACCTGCAGGGCACTTCCCCTGTGCTGTGGTGTATAACTGGAGTTGGTGGGCGGGGCCGCAGTCCGACCTGATGTCTGCCCCCAGCCCACCACTGGGGCCACAGTCAGACTGGTGTGTGCCTTCTCTTCCCCTCTCCTAGGGGCGGGATTCCCTGTGGGGTGGTGTGGCCCGTCTGGGCTACTTGCACACTGCCAGGCTTGTGGTGCTGGGGATCTGGCGTTTTAGCTGGGGTGGGAAGGCAAGGTGCACGGCGGGAGGGGGGGCAGGCTTAGCTCGCTTCTCCTTAGGTGATCCACTTCAGGAGGGGCCCTGTGGCAGCAGGAGGGAGTCAGATCCGCTGCCGGAGGTTTGGCTCCGCAGAAACACAGAGTTGGGTGTTTGCGCGGAGCGAGCAATTTCCCTGGCCGGAACCGGTTCCCTTTGGGATTTTGGCTGGGGGATGGGCGGGGGAGATGGCGCTGGCGAGCGCCTTTGTTCCCCACCAAACTGAGCTCTGTCGTCCGGGGGCTCCACAGCTCACCCTCCCTTTGTCCTCCAGCCTTCCCGCTTTCCGAGCAGAGCTGTTAACTTATGACCTCCCAGACGCTAAGTCGCGCTTGCTGTCTGAACACAGTCCGTCAGGCCCCTCCGCTTTTGCAAGCCGGACTCGGGGGCTCTGCTTGGCTGGCGAGCCGCCCCTCCGCCCCGGCTCCCTCCCGCCAGTCCGTGGAGCGCGCACCGCCTCGCCGCCCTTCCTACCCTCTTCCGTGGGCCTCTCGTCTGCACTTGGGTCCGGTGACTCCGTTCTGCTAATCCTCTGGCGGTTTTCTGGGTTATTTAGGCAGGTGTAGGTGGAATCTAAGTGATCAGCAGGACGCGCGGTGGGCCCAGCGTCCTCCTACGCCGCCATCTTCCCTTCACGGAACATATTTTTTTTTTAAGAAGTGCTATTCTTGGAGACTCAGACAAGTTAAGACTGAAGGTTGATCAACAGATTGTAAGCTCCAAAATACTCTTTGCCTGTGTATCATTATGATTTTTTAGGGTTTCTCATCTTTGGTTTTACATTTATCTCATGCATAATTAGATTGTAATCTCTTTGAGGACGGATAGTCTCATTCACAACTCTTAATGTGTTTCATAACTAAAAATGAATGTGTTGAATGAATATTAAGAAGAAAATAACACACCCTAGGCTTGAATTTGCCCCCAATTTAGTGCAATAAGCATTTATGAAATCTTCAGTTTGCATAGTAGGCTACATTGAGGTTGGCACAGCTGTATAATACACACGAAAAAATATGTTTTTATCTGCTTGTAATAAATTGTATTGTCATTTTTTGTAAAATGCCTTTCAACTCTTTATGCCTAGAAGAAACAGAACTTTCTGCTTAATATATATTTTTTCAGTAGTAGTCCAAAGACAAGCAAGTAAATTTAACTGTATTTTGTGGCATTTTCCTAAAAGTGCATTTTTTGGAGTCTATATTTAGTGCCTAGATATACATGGAAATTTGGCGTGTGCAAATTTTGTTAAAATTCCTGAATGCAAACTGAGGAAAATAAAATGTGATGTTCAAAGCAAGTATATTTAGGACTTTTTAGTATGTCAAGGAACTTCTGTTTTGGCTAGAAAGAACGGGGGACATTATCACTAAAATAGATTCTATTATAAACATTTAACTTCTTTTTTTAATTTTTGTATATATACAGATGAGGTACATGAGTGAATGGCTATAATTAGAGTAATTATCAAGTGTATTTTAGACATTGAAATACTTACTGCCCTCCTACTATTACTTGAGCAGTATAAAATACGTGGTTCTCATAGTCCTGTCCTCCTCTGGTAGCTGATATAGAAGGAAAGAGGATACTTCTTTCAAGGCTCTATTTACTAAAATGCTTTATCTTATAATCATATAGTCTTTCACCAATTTACTATATAAGGTCAGGTTCTTCCTGTCATAAGAACAATATTCTCTAGAACCTACTTAATTATTTTAAACATTTATTTATTATTGAAAGACAGAGAGAGTCAGAGTGTGAGCAGGGGAGGGGCTGAGAGAGAGGGAGACACAGAATCTGAAGCAGGCTCCAGGCTCTGAGCTGTCAGCAAAGACTTGAACTTGGGGCTTGAACTCACAAACGGACTCACAAACCGACTCACAAATCGCCAGATCATGACCTAAGCAGAAGTCGGATGCTTAACCGAATGAGCCACTCAGTCACCCCTCTAGAACCTACTTTTAAAGACTGTTGTTGGGGCATTTAGGTGACTCTCTGCCCTTTACCTGCTCACTCTGTCTCTCTCTCAACATAAATAAATAGGGGTGCCTGGGTGGCTCCGTCAGTTAAGCAACTGACTTTGGCTCAGGTTATGATCTCAGGGTCGGTGGGTTCGAGTCCCGCGTCAGGCTCTGTGCTGACAGCTCCGTTTCTGTGTCTCCCTCTCTCTCTGCCCCTCCCCCTCCTCATGCTTTGTCTCTCTCGTCACTCAAAACTAAACGTTTAAAAAAATTAAAAGTAAATAAACTTAAAAAAAAATAAAGACTAAGTGTTGTTGAGCTTTCTTGGAACAAGGAGTTCTTTTCTTTCCTGTGTCTTCCAAGAACAAATTGGTTTAGAAGAAATGTTAACATATTAACAATACTAGTTTAGCTACATTGGAGGTAAAGTCAAAAGTAACTTTGGTCCTGTATCATGCATAAAGTTGGGGATTGAGTTCAGTTTCTAATTTAATAATACGGCTGTGACTACAGATGTTCAGTCATGTCCGTGCTACCTAGAAAATGATACATAGACCAGGATATTCTTAATAGGATCTCTTTTTTTCAGGTATCACAGATTAATCTATGAGACAGTAGATATGGAACCAATAAAATTATAAATGTGACCAATGTGTATATAAATGAAATTAATGATACAACTAAATATTTACTAGATAAGTAACACAACTAAATATCAATAATATTAATAGAGCACAGTGTTAATTTAAAAGAAGTTGTCTAAAAATTGAACATCATTTCCTATACATATTAATTTTAAGAGATTTCTTGGTGCCACTACCATTATTAACATATATAAAATACAATCTGTTATAAATTTTAGTGAAATTTAAGAAATTCACCTATAAAAACAGTCATTTAATTCATAATTCATAATGTCTTATAATAATGTTTTGCACTTTCTCTGAATTTATAATTGGTTTTCAAGGTTTGTTAATTTTTTTCTCCAAATAATATTTATATTTGTGCCATCCAGCCACCCTGTTATATATGAGTTCAATTAGAGACTTCCAGTATTTTTTATAGTCAAACTCCAAACAAAATTTTTCTGAGATAATTCGACCAAAAGATTTAAGGTTCAGTAAAATATGTGTGTGTGTGTGTGTGTGTGTGTGTGTTTACACATAATTCAAGGCAGTTTGTACTCTCCTGTAAATACTATATTGATACTTTGAAAAGTGAAATATGATGAAATACCTCCTCATAGTCAGTCATTTTTAGCAACATCAGTGAAGAGTCATTTAAGTTTCTTTAATTTTATCTTATATTTATTTATAGCACAATTTACTATTTGTATTAAATAATCCATACTTATTTTCCATGTTTTAAAACTCTATAATTGTCCATCTGTGTTATTTGTATTTTTAAAAAGCTATTTGTATGATTTCATACTTTTTAAATTTTATGGCTTTATGAGTATCTCTTTTAGCTATCATTTTATGGCATTCACTTTATCCTTCTCACCTTCTCAGGTTAGGCATTGACAAAAAAGAAAATTTATTTAAAAATTTATTTTATTAGGGCTCCTGGGATGTTCAGTTAAGCATCCAGCTTCGGCTCAGGTCATGACATTACAGTTTGTGAGTTTGAGCCCTGTGTCGGGTTCTGTGCTGACAGCTCGAGTCTGGAGCCTGCTTTGGACTCTGTGTCTACCTCTCTTTCTCTCTGTCCATCCTCCACTCATGCTATGTCCCTCTCTCTGTCTCAAAAATAAATAAACATTAATTTTTTTAATTTAATTAATTAATTAATTAATTAAAAATAAATCCAATGATCAGGTTTAATATTGTTTCCATGTTTCTTTTTCACAAAGAACACAAGAGCTATGTAAATGAAATATGACTTTCAAAAATTAATATAAATTCTGTAAACCAACAACTTAGGGTAAGTACAAGTTAGACATGCACTTTCTAATACAGACATATGTGGGCTTTGAGCACTTGAAATGTGGCCAGTCTGAGTAGAGATATTTGGTGAGTATAAGATAAACACAGGATTTTAAAAACAGTTTGGAATAAAGAATGTACAATATCTTATTAATAACTTTTATATCCATCCCATGTTGTAATTGTAATCTTTTGAATATGTTGGATTAAATATTATTAAAATTAATGTCACTTGTTTTTAAATGCATATTCCACATCATTTAAAATTATATATGTGGCCTGTATTAATATTTCTATTGGGTAATACTGAGTTGGTCCATCACCTGCTGGTGTTTTACATGTATTTGCTCACTGGTGCATTTGTGAGTAATGACATTATTCACTAACCAATGAACTTTCAAAGCCCTTTCCACTTTCATGTTGACTGTGAGGGGAAGTTGAGGCCATGAATTATTCATTTGTAGCACTGAGGAAGCATTTAGTGGATCCCAAGAGGAGTGTTGCGCCAAGGGCACTTTTAGGTAGACAGCCGTCTGACATCTGTTTCAATCTAAGCATATATCACTATATTCCTCCTTTCTCCCAGCTGTGTATTTAGTCTCAGAGTTAGGCTTTGCTTTCCCAGCTTTATGGAAAGAGCTGTGTTTGCTAGGTTATACTAAAAACTCTCAGAATTTTTATTCTCTTTTTTTTCCCTGCTTTATTAGATATAATTGACATATTAATTGTGTAAGTTTAAAGTATATAATGTGACAATTTGATGTATGCATATATTGTGAAATGATTACCACAATATGGTTAGCTAACACACCCATAATCTCACATAGTTATAATTTATGTGTGTGTATGGTAACAATTTCTAAGATCTTCCTCCTTAGCAACTTTTAAGTATACAATACTATATTGTCAATTATAGTCACCGTGATGTAGCTTACATCCCCAGAGCTTACTCATCTTATAACTGGAAGCTTGTACCCTTTGACCACTTTCACCTATTTCCCCCTATCCCACTGTCCCAGAAATCACCATTCTAATCTCTGTTTTCATGACTATTTTTCTTAACATTCCATATATAAGCGAGATCATATAGTAGTTTTCTTTCTTTATCTGATTTATTTCCATAGTATAATATCATCATTTCATCTGTTTTCACAAATGGCAGAAATTTCTTATTTCTTATGGCTAAATAATAGTCCATTATTTACATTAAAAATGCTTTCTTTACCTATCTGTCAGTAGACTCTTAGGTTGCTTCCATGTCTTAGCTATTGTAAATAATGCTGCAGTGAGCATGAGGGTGTGGATATCTTTTCAAGATAGTGATTTCATTTCCTTCAGATGTGCACCTTAGAAGTGGAATTGCTGGATCATATAATAGTTCTATTTTTAATTTATTTTGAGGAAGCTCAATACTGTTTTGCATAGTAGCTGCACCAATTTGCATTCCCACCAATAGTGAACAAAGATTCTCTTTCTTCCACATCCTTAGCAATACTTGCTGTCTCTTCTCTTTTTGATAATAGTCATTCTAATGGGTGTGAAGTAATAATTCATTGTCGTTTAAACTTCCATTTCCCTGATGATTAGTGATGTTGAACATCTTTTCATGTACCTGTTGGCAATTTGAATATCTTCTTTGGGTAAATGTATATTCAGGTTCTTTGCCCATTATTTTATACTACTTACAAAGTTAATTTGAAATGTGTTAAAAACTGAAATGTAAGACCTGGAATAATAAAACTCCTGGGAAAAAATAAAAGAAAAAGATCCTTGACATTGGCCTTGGCAGTATATTGCCAAGATATGTTTTCAGGTATAATGTCAAAGCACAAGCAACAAAAGTAAAAATAAATACGTGGAACTACATCAAGCTAAAAAGTTTTTGCACAGCAAAACAAATAATCAACAAAATGAAAAGGCAACCTATGGAATGGGAGAAAATATTTGCAAACCACATATTGGGTAAGGGATTTTTTATCATTCAAAATATATAAGGAACTCCTACAACTCAATAGCAAAAAAATCTGATTTCAATTCATTTTTGACACTATTCTCAATTTTAATGTATTTTTATTTGTAATAATTTTTTGATGGTGTTATCTTTCCTGTCAATGTGATACCCTCCCCAAGGGAACTAAAACATTTTCCATCAGAGAAAAAAAAAATCAAATGGCAAGTGTGACTGACATTTGTAGAAATGAAAGTGACAGCAAAATCATGGGTAATTGTCTAGGCTGGTTTGGCAGGGAGAAATTATTAGAATGCTAAAAAGACTAACAATAGATGTGTGGAAAGTCTGCGTGCTTTCTATCAGGCAGAGCTACTGATGTGCTTTGGCTGAACGGTCAGGATTAACTCATTTGGCTATTGGAACTTGGCTGGGAAGATGGATTATAAAATTGATGCAAGCTATGCCCTTAATGCAAATATTATGATGTTACAGTTTTCTAACTCTATATTTATTTACTATAGTAACCCCAAACTAAAATAAGAACTTGACTCAAAGAAAATATCAAGCTGTATGTTTTTTCATACATTGGTTTTACTATTGGTTTTACTTTCTATATCATCTTTCAACAATCCATTTAAGAACTAGATGGGTCTAAATGCATGAATACTAAAATAGTCATATAGAATTTAATTCATTATATTGATAAACAAGCTTTTATGAAGACCCACCTACATATAAGTCACTAGGCTGGGATCCGTGGGAAAGACATAGAATCGTTCTTCGCCTTATATACCTCATACTGTAGCTATGAGATTCCTCCCATCTCAGGGGGAATGACTCTGTATAGATATAGATAATAGATGAATTCTTAATTGTATGAAGGTGCAGCCATCCCTCATAAAGTGGTATCTTGGAAAACTGAAATCCAGAGTATCTTGAGATTCCAAACCATTTACATTCTTTTTTAACCTTTTCCTTAAAGATATCTTTTTAATAGTAAGGATGAGATGATTTACATGTTACTTCATTAGAATATGGAGCTGTGAAATAGGTCATATTTATTGTTTTGTCCCTGGCACCTAGTACAGACCCTCGTGCATTGTGTACCTCATCAGCAGAAGCAAACTCTGATTAGAGTGAGCAAGGATTTGAATGAGATGAGGACAACTGAAAAAAAGAAAACATAATGTACCTGTTGGCTTGTAGAGATAACTTTTCTAGTTTTTTGTCCACTCATTTGTCGCTCTTAATATATTTCATGTGATACTGTACATACAACAAATGCTAAATGGTATCGGACCCCACCTAATATCTGATAAAATAGTCAAGAGTGGACTGTGTAATATTGATGATTGATGGCTCTGCTATGTTAGTGAAGAAAAAACACATTTGTTGTCTATTTTTCTTTTTTAATGTTTTTTTTTTTTTTTAATTTATTTTGAGAGCCAGGGAGCACATGCATGCCCTGGAGAGGGGCAGAGAGAGAGGGAGATACAGAATCTCAAGCAGGCTCAAGCTCTCGGTGCACAACATCGGTGAGAGGGGCTCGGTCTCAAAATGTGATGTCATGATCTGAGCTGGAAGCCAAGAGGAAGAAACTTAACGAACTGAGCCATCTAGGCTCCATACTGTTGTCTTTTGTTCTTATTACTTTAAGACTCTTACAGGGGCTTTGTTTAGGGATACACGTACACACATATATAGGGTAGATATATTTAGAATATAAGGTATATGGAAAAGCTATTATGTATAGGATATATATGGGACATATGGAAAAGCTATTTTATTTTTTTCAGAGTAAATCTATGTCACTAAATTGCCTGAGTTATGCAAGCCAATGTCCTTTCTTTCCTCTAAGTAATCCTCACAAATTATACTGAAATTTGCCTTGAGGGTAAATTAAAAATTTAATGGGTATGTGTGTGCTTTTTTACCTTGTCAGATATGGCTCTTATGTCTTTTCCAGCTTTATCTTTTCCCTTTATTCCTCACTTTCCATACCAACCAACATGCAAATACCATGCTCCCCAGTTTCCAGCCTTTGAAGACTTTGTTTCTTGTCTAATTCCTTCTCATCTTCTGTCCAAAATTTATGATCAGTTTGAGAAACCTTCCCTGATATCTTGACCTTCAGTAGGTGCCAATGTTATATGTTCCATTTGCACCCCATATCTTCCCCTACCATAGCATTTACCATTCTGTCAATTTCCTTTGTCATCTATAATAGTACTTTCTCTCTCATGATAGGGGCCATGTCTTTTGTTGTATACTCAGAGTTAGCAAATAAGATTATTCCAGTTCAGCATTAGTTGAGAAATAAATGACAAAAAAACCAAAAAACAAAAAACAAACAAAAACAAAACCAAAAAAAAAACCTACCACACTTTAATGGGGTCAAAGGGTGAAGCCAAAATGATTAAAACACCTTGTGAGCACTGCAGAAATTGGCCAGAGTATTGACAATTTCTCCATTTATTCTCTAGGTCTCTAATGTAGCATCATATTCTATCTGTTTCTTGGCAGCAGTTGCCATGTGTTTATTTAAATCCTAAACCATAATGTTTTATTACATAAATTCACTTGAAGTTGTAGCCCTTTTACTTGTTTATGGAAGTACTATGTTTTTTTTTTCTTTTGGAAAAAGATTAATTTTCTCAGCCACAAAAAAAGAATATTATCTTCCATGGAGCATTAGGCTCATCACTCTTGTTTAAAAAAAGTTTTCACTTATGGTTATAACACCAGATGTTAAAATTGCTTCATTGTCTAACCATCTGAAACAAAAGCAGATTTTGTTGACCTCAGTTTTTTTGAGTTTTGTCTCTTTGGGGAAAAAATCTATTTTATGCCATAAGTCTTATTAACAATCTATCCATGGAATAATTGAAAGCTGAGGTATAGTGCTTATGTTCTTGTTACCTTTAAAAGTATGAAATTATATAAATGAATGATTATAAATTTCTTTGAATATAAAATATTTATGCTATTACTTGTTTGTTTATGGTATCTAGGCTAGTATAAATTTGAAGTGTTGAAATATTAAAACAGATTGTCTTTTGGAGAAATCTATCAAAAATAATCTCCCTGCTGTTAACCATTTTTGGAGCGGTGATACCATTCAGGTGCTTTGCATACTCAAAGTTACAAACTAATGATGTCAGGTCCAGTGCTATCTGTATTTGGTTCAATTGTAGTCCCTTCCCCCCTTGCCTAAAATTCATGTCCATCTGGAACCTCAGAATATGGCCTTATTTAAAAATAGGGTGTTTGCATATGAAATCAATTTAAGATGTGGTCATATGGGATTACAGTAGGCCCTGGTCCAATAACTAATGTTTTTATCAGAAGAAGGAAATTTGAACATAAAGATACATGGGCAGTTAGACAAGCACTTTTGAATAGAGGCAGAGTTTGGAGTGATACAGCTATATGCCAATGAATACCAAAGATTGAATACCAAACATAGAGAAGAGGCAATAAAAGATCTTCCCCTGGAACCTTCAAAAAGAGTATGACCCTGATGTTATCTTGATTTCAGACTTGTAGCATCCAGAATTGTGAGAGAATAAATTTCTGTTATTTTAAGACAGCCAGTTTTACTTAAAACTACTTTGTTGTGGCAGTCATAGGAAACTAATGCACTATTGTGGAACAAGAGATGAAAAGTATAACAACTGCCTTTTGAAGGTGCCTCAGTCAAGAAGACAGACTGAAGTGGAGGTAAGTTAGGGCTTCTAAGGACAGGTGTCTTAGAGTATCACTAAGAGGGATGAAGAGAGAGTGCTCAAGATCTGTGGCAAGTGAAACAATTTAAGGAAAAGTAATTTCTGGTACTATGTAGTAAACAGTTTCTTATCTCCACACCTGTAGTGTAAGAAGGGCTAGATTATGGAATTTGGGTGCAGGGATAAACAACACGCATTTTGACAGGTTTTTAACTTTATGGAAGAGGATATTAGGCCTATACCTGTGAGACAGACCCAAAGAGATTATGAGAGGGTAACACCAATATTCTCCAGTATTCATTCCAGATAAAGTTTGCATGAGAAATTGAGATCAGGATTTGGTGTAATAAAAATTCTATGAGTGCAGTTAGGAATCAGTTGTTTGTAATGTCACATTTATGTTCTTAGGTTTTAGTTTTTTTGTGCTTCCTATTCATTATTTTTTAATATTTCAACATTGCCTGAGATGAAGTGAGAGAACTTACTACACTCATCTTGGAAAGGATCTTCTAACTTCGATTTCACCTAGTGTCCAGATAAGAGAGTGAAGGTAGCTGTTTCAATTCAAGAGACTGAAGGGGTGATAGAATTGCTATGGACACCAAAGGGATGCAAGAGGGTCAGACTTAACATAAGCTTGAGTGTTTATTGACTTAAGCCAAGATTTTTCCTCACACTTCCCATAGCCAGCTGACAGTTGTTCTTGATAGCAGAATAAGTACACCTGATGTTGGCAAGGGTCTCATTGTTCCCTTCAGTAGTCCTAGCATGTCATGTAAGGGATGACAGTATGCACATTCATCATGACATATTTTATCTGCTCTGTGTTGACAACTCACTCTGATTATTTATAATCATTAGGGTTTTGCCATTTTTTCCTCTGGTTCTGAATTATTTTATTTTACTGATTATTTTACTGATAATCTTACTTAAATCCTAAGAACTACTTCAAGAAACTTGCTCCAACATAGACTCTGTTGGAAGTCTTCCACTAAAGATGTATGTAAATTTCCAATGGAACTGCCTTAATCATCCCTTATTAGTGCACACCCAGAAGGAGTCCTAAAAACGAGCTTTAGAGAAGAAGGCTTAAAGGAGAAATATTAAGCTTATGAGTATCCTGATGAAAAATTGGCCCTCATTAGGATGTGTCTAATATTTCATAAGGAACTATCTCAGGTTTGGACTGATTTTATATAAAACTGGAACTACTTAGCCATAAAATCAGTAGATATTAGATTTGTCGAGAGATTTTAGCATTATGTAATCTAATCTCACTTATAGTTGAGGATACTTAAATTGAGAGAAGTTAAGGGATACCTATATTTAACAGTCTTTACTTTGTAAGCATAAATGTTCTCTGGACCACTTCTAGCATGGCATCTCATTGAATTTATTATTTGTATGTCATGCTTCTCACTGGACTGTAATCTCTGAAAAGCCAGAGCCCTGAGGTTTGGACATTTCTACTATTTGCTTTTTGGGAATGCCAAATACTTATTCTTAAATTGTGAGTATCTTGTTCTTAATTTACCATTATCTTCTATCCTTGGTTAGAGAAAGAAGGTCTAGGAAAAATCAACAGTGAATTCTCAGAAGCCCTAAGTTGCTCTGAAAAAAGTCAGGCTACCTAATGACTTAAAAAAAAAAAAAGTGTGTTTTGTACTGTATTGGTGTAGGGGATTAGGTCAAAGAATCTAATAAAGGTGTACTTATTGTTACTTTAAAAGTTTTCTTCAATTACCTAAATTTTGAGAGCTTTTGAATATTAATGTCCTAGTTTAGTAATGCAAATTGTAATTTGTCAAATATTTATTTATTTTCCAAAATGTAAATGCCAGGCATGCCTGGATGCCTCGGTTGAGTGTCCAACTCTTGATTTCAGCTCAGGTTATGATCCCAGGGTTGTGGGATCGAGCCCCGTTTTGGGCTTTGTGCTGAGTGTGGGGTTGCTAAGATTCCCTCCCTCTGGCCTCCTGGGATGGCTCAGTCACTTGAGTATCCAACTTTGTCTCAGGTCATGATCCCACGACTCAAGCCTCCGTGGAGCTCAGAGCCTGGAGCCTGCTTTATATTCTGTGCTTCCCTCTCTCTTTCTCTGCCCTTACCTTGCTCATCCTCGCTTGCTCTCTCTCAAAAATAAATAAAGATTTAAAAAATAAATAAAAATTAAAAAATTAAAAAAAAGATTCTCTCGTTCCTTCTGCCCCTCTTCTGTGCTCATATGCTCTCTCTCTCTCTCAAAATAATAAAAAAAAATTAAAATAAAAAAAACTTAAATTTCCAAACATATTAATATTGTGTGAAAACAACCAGGTCCAAATCAAATTTTCTTCAATAAATGCTGGTATTCTATATCTGCATGTCCTCTTCTTCTTAGTTCTTTTCTGTTTATTACTTACACTGCAAAATTCTCATTGTTGTAATTTGACCAGATAGTGCTTTTCTGAATATTCCTTTTGACCTTTGCAATTTTATCTTATAACCCATTGTCTGACTCATTGCCACATCATAGCAGCAACTTGGATAGTTAGTAACATCAGGAAGTAAGAAATAGTAATATATTTGGTATTTCCAAAGATCTCAGAACTCATTTCTATTTGATTCTTTCTACCTCTTAATTCTCTAAAAACAAATCCTGCCATAATGACTAAAAATCCCCGCCCCTTTTTAATGTTTATTTATTTTCAAGAGAGAGAGACACAGAGTGCGAGCAGGGGATGGGCAGAGAGACGGGGAGACACAGAATCTGAAGCAGGCTCCAGACTCTGAGCTGTCAGCACAGAGCCCAACATGGGGTTCGAACTCATGAACTGCAAGATCATGAACTGAACCAAAGTCTGCCACTTAACTGACTGACCCCTCCAGGAGCCCCAAAAGAGAGAAATGATGTCTGTAGAGTTTTCTCCTTGCAATAAGTGTGATGATTTCAGGTAAAATCTAGCCCAGTTGACTTAAAGTCCATCTGAAGAGTAGAACATAAGAATTCTATGGAGATAATTCAAAGGGCCCACAAATATCTGAATTAAATTTCATGAAGGCTGAGGTTAACATGAGACCCATCTGTCACCAAATGTTTTCTAACTCCAACTTTTTGTGGTCATCTGAACAATCTCATTCTTTTCATTTGATTGATTTTCTAATTAGGAATAGGTTTAAATTTGGACATACCAATAAAATTGTATGAACACATGTAGCCACTTTTTTCATTCTTATATTTTCAAGGTAAAAATATTAAAACAAGAGTACTGTGATATAGTAAGTTTTATTGTGCATATGTTCTGGTATTTCTTACCATGAATATTCTTTTTAGTTGTAATCAGAGTATACATATAATTTAGTATATTGCTTTTGCACATCACATTATATATTCGTAACTTATGAAAATTTAAACCGAAATGAGTAGATTGTGTTTCTAAGAGAGAATGATAAATGAGGTACTCTCATGGAACACATTTTTAAAATTTATGATATAAGTTTTTTTGGTGGACTTCTTTCTGCTTTAAAAAATATTTTTAAAATATAGGAAACTATAAAGAATAAAAAACAGCCTGTAATACCCTCTGCCAAATATTCTGTAGTGATTTTAAAATTAAAGTATCAGGCATTTCTGATTCAAAATTTACTTAAGACTACAAAATTATGAAAAAAAAAATCTCCCTCACCTTCCTAATCCTGTGTGCAAAAGTCACCATGATTAATTTGCTGTTTATTCTTCTGGATAAAATAGGCACCATTATGTGTACCTGTGTCCTTTTATTTGCACAGGAGAGAGTGTGCAAATATTCTGTCCCCTGCATTGACTATTTCATTTAATAATAACACTTCTTAGGATTCTTTTTCCATATATTATAAATAGTTCTATTACATTTTTGAAAGCTTCATTCTGAATAATATCCCATTATATAAAATTTTCTTATTTAAATACCCTGCTATTAATGAAAGATTTATTCCCATTTATTTGCTATATAGTAGATTTAGGCTGTGCAGTATGAAAGCTACAGTGTTCTTACATATATATCTTATAAACTTTTTTTCTATCAAGTCTGCGTGGTAAGGTTTTCTTAGTTGCTGGATCAAAAAGTGTTGCCATTTAAAATTTCGATGAATATTGCTAATTGTCCCGTACATATGTTGTATCAGTTTTGTCCCCCATAGTGAACAGGAATAGCTAAATCCTCAGTGCTCTGTGCCAGGCACTTAATGCTTACAGTATTTACCATGTATTAGCTCATTTAGAGCTAAAATTGACCCTAGAGTAAGATGCTATATCCACCCACCCACATTTTATAGATAAGGAACTGAAGCATGATAAAGTGACTAAATCATTTAGCTGAGATCATTTCACTAAGAAGTAATGGGGCCTCAGAATGAACTCAGGCAGTCCGGCTCCAAAATTTATGCTTTTAACCATCCTACGTATTTCTTAATGGTGCAGGAAAGAGTTTATATTATCAAACATTAAATTTCAACTGATATAGTAAGTGAAAACAATAAGTCATTTTGAGTTGCCTTTTTTTAATAAGTGAAATTAAGTATATTTTTATATTTTGCTTACCCCATCTATTTCTTTTCTTGTAGACTACTTTTTCATATCTTTGAATGGTTTTGTACTCATTACTCGAGTTACTTAATAATTTTTTACAAATTCGTAATTTAAAAAAAAAGAACACTACTACTTTGTCATATGTGTTGCAGTAAACTTTCCTAAGAGAAGTTTTATATCTTTATACATTCAAATTTATTGAGTTTTAGCTTTTAGCTTTTATGTTCTTAAACTTTTCGTTTTATTTTAATTATTTCTGTTATAAGAATTATAAGAATTCGGGGTGGGGGGAGAAATGATTCTGGCTTTCATAATTAAAAAGAAAGTTTGTATTTAAGATGGTCCAGACTTGGTGGCTGTTAATATTTGTATAGATTGAGAATGGCCAAAAGGAAGGCGAATATTAGGGAAAGGCCATGGAAAGATGAAGACATGGCAGAGCAATCTGCTCAGGCCAACTGCCTGGATGAGGAGGAAGAAACGGATCCCTGACAGAATAAGTACACCTACTCTCTTCATGTGCGACATCACTGGACATACACATCTGAAGCCCTGCTATTGCCTACTTTACCTAATGTGTGTAGAAACACAGAAGCTGAGAGGTTGGGAAATGTATAGTAATACAATGCAGGAATGAGTCTGTGAAGGCTAGAAAAATCCCTACATTCTTTGTAACCTGAAAGACACCTAATTGTTTTTGTTTTGTTTTTTTAGATTTATTTAGTTTTGAGAGAGACAGAGCACAAGTGGGGGAGGGGCAGAGAGAGAATGAGACATAGAATGTGAAGTAGGCTCCAGGCTCTGAGCAGTCAGCACAGAGCCCAACATGGGGCTTGAACTCACAAACCATGAGATCATGACCTGAGCCAAAGTCGGACGCTTACCCCAATGAACCACCCGGGCGCCCAGGCACCTAATTCTTTTGATGAAATGCTTGCAGTTTTTACCTAAGTCATCTTTGTCCCAAATAAGTACCAAAGAATAGAGGACATCATCCAACATAAAATTAAAATACCACTGTGAAAGTGGCTTCTATAGTGCCTGTATCAGTTTGAGTGAAGACGCAATACCATTTGGAATTTATTCCTACTATGACATTTGTTGATTTTAATATCTATAATTGGTATCTAGCAAGCTGCCTAGTATTTCACATCTGAAAAAAAAAAAAGGTTAGAAGGCTCTTGTTTGATCAATTTGTATGCACCCAGCTGTTAGAACATTGAGTATGAATTTAGATGAGGGAAAAAAATTGGCCTCATCTGTCCAGGCTCTCCTATTGTGTTGTTTTACAAATTACAGCTTATGGGGAAAAATCAGATGGAGAAAATATTGGGCGGTAATGAAGCAGCTGACAAAAGGAAAATGAGCATAGTGAAATTCTAAGAGCATCTTAGATTTCTAGCCTTTATTCATAAATTCTCTGTCTGTTTTCTTTGCTTTTCTATCTCTTGATTGTTCTTAATTTTCCTTCCTCCCCTTCCAATTATATAAAATAATGATCAAAACTTTTTTTTTCCTAAGGCATGGAGGCAATGGGTAATTGTTATTAAAATTACACTTTTCCCATTTTAAACTTTCTCTGAGAATTGACCCAGGTTTGAGTAAGTCCTAAGTTTTACTGGAGAGAGTTTTATACAAAACATTCATAATAAAGCTAATAGAAAAAAAAATATATCATCAAATGACATTCACCACATAACCTCACTGAAGATAGACAAAAAAAGATTTTGTTGCATCCATGAAAAAAAAATTTAATTGGGAAAAAAAAAAACCCAGATGTATATAAGTGGAAGCTACTCTCCAACCTGATTTAAATTGAATGGCCTTACTGAGGTGTTGACTCTGGCCCGGGGGAGTTCCTACTGAGTGCAAAGCCAGTTACAAATGTGTTTTCAGTCAAATATAATTACTGAAGAACGCAAGCATAATGTTTGCCATCCAAGACCTTTGCAACATGAAACCCCAGATTAGCTTGCATGCACTGAAGGCCTTTTGAGTGAAGATCTGTCTGAAAAGATTTTGTGGGAAAGATGGTGTAGCTAACCAGATAGAGGAATCTGACTCCACATCTAGCTGGAAGCCTCTCCTATTCACAAGTACCAGCCACAGCTATTACATGTTTGCTTCATTAAAATGGCAGAGGTGAGCCAAAATAAAGAGGAGGATATCATCTCTATCTTTACTGTAATATCAGTGTTATGCTTAATATTTGGGGATGGAGGATTATGATCATTTTCCAAGGAGGGATTTACACAATAATGAACTTAATATGTGTTTAATAAGGTTTTTGTTCTTTTGTGCTCACTGTAATGTGGAAGCAATTTCAGTATGTCTGCACAGAGGTCCCCACTGGCTCACGTCACAGTAAGGAACACATCGGCAGAGCTCCAGGCAGCGTCACACAGTGAAACACATCATTTCTGGTTGCATGTGACTGACTGCCTCTACAGATTGAATTTAAACCGTTAGAGCATTTCTTTCCTATCCAATAATGCCCGATTCGAGTGGATTTTATTATATTAATGGTGTACTAATCTCCATAAAATCAAAATCTTTTCAGAAATATTCTGCGGTTTGTATTCTATCCTGTAACACTTATACAGTATGCACAAACTTAATTTCCATATTATTAGAACAATTAGTATGCTTGCCTTTGAAATATATATATGCATATAAAAATATATGCATGTGTTTATATACATATATATCAATAAAGTGCTGTGATACAAAGGTGAATATCTTGGCAGATTCAGATTTTTAATTTCTTGGACTTTTTAAAATATGGAAATTACTGAAAGGATCATCATTAGTAATTTAGGAATTACATTAACAATTGTACTATAGTGTGAGTACACTGCTTTGGATGTCAGAATATCTGAGCTCTTGCCTATATCAAATGTTGGCTCTATGGTATTGAATAAGTCATGTAAACTCTCTGAGCCTTATTTTTACTGTGGAAAATAAGAAAGTTGAATTAGCTAATCTGTAAATTGCCCTCCAGGGCCAAAGGGCTGTGGTCATGACCAAAGGGATTCATTAATGAACTTCCCTTACAGAAGTTTCCAAGTTGAAGGAAGAATTGTAATGCTTCTAGATGAACGAAGTGCTACTGAAAGCTATATTTAACACTGTAAGACTCAAGAGTGAAACTGGGTAAAGTAAGAATTCCCACTTACTTAGGGTTTATAATTTGTCAACATTTATTGGACCTAGCAAAGGATTTCTTCTTCTATACAAAACTATTTACATTCTTTAGGATACACAGTATAAAATCCGTATTTCTAAACACATCTTCAAGCCTCTGTAGCTTATTTAAGACTGTTTTGGTTACATTATTTCTGCGTAATAAATTACCCCAAAACTTATTACCCTGAAACAACAACAGTTTTATCTTACTCCCAAGTCTGAGTGTCAGATATATGAGAGTGACTCACCTCTGCCTCAGAGTTTGAGGAACTTCACTTGGAATAGCTCAAAGAACTGTGCACTCGATGGGATTGCTTACTTGGGGTCATAAGAGTATGGCCTTAGTTCTTGTAGTTAGCTGAGGTTTCTCACTTTCCTGGCCTTAGATGATGGCTGTGCTGGCTGGAAGAGCTAAGAAGGCTTCTCGCACATGTCTAGTGACCCTGTGCTTTTCCATGTGGCCCTTTTCTCACTCTGTGTAGCTATGGTGGGCTGCTCACAGTGTGGCAGTCTTAGGGTGGTTGGGTTTCCCACATGGTGACTGGCTTCCAAGAGGGAGGAAGCAGAAGCCATCAATCCTATTAAAGATTAGGCTGGAAGTGGCATAATGTCACCTTTATCATATTCTGCAGGTAGAGCCAGATTCCGTGAGCCAGATTCTGGATGGTAGGGGTGGTCAAGAATTTGCAGCCTTCTTTAATTTGCCACAGTAACCACTACTGATTATTTCCCTAGAGGCAGAAGATTTGTTTGAATTTTGTCATCGATGTGGGTATCTGCTCCTTTTTTGTTACTGGCAAGATTAAATTTCCAGATTTTTTTTTTCCAAAAGGGTGTCAAACCAGAATCAGGGTACACGTAATATTCAGAAGGCCAATCACCAAGTCTTGCTTGCTTACAAAATTGCCTACAATAGCTCAGTATAGGCACCTGAATATAAAAGACTTTCTGCATCAGAAACTAGTACTTTGACCTCTAATTAGAGGCCATTTCATTGGAAAAATTATAGAGTCTCACTGTTGATGGATAAAGAATTAATCTTGTAGAAACCCATAGTATTAGTTTGCTGGCGATGTGATAAAGAGATATGACAACTGGGTGATTTAAACATCAGAAATTTATTTTCTCATAATTCTGGAAGCTAAAAACCTGAAATCAAGGTATGGGTAGGATTGAGGGACATGAAGAGAGAATTTGTTGCAGGCCTCTATCTTTGGCTTGTAGATGGCCATCCTCTTTCTGTGTCATCACATTATTTTCCTTCCGTCTCTTAAAATGTCCTGTTCCTGCAAGGATATACCAGTCATATTAGATTAGCACCCCCACCATGACCTCTTTTTAACTTTATTATCTCTTTGAACACCTTATCTCTAAATACAATCAATTTTGAGGTACTGGGGACTAGGATTTCAACATAAGAATTTTTATGGGGGACAGAATTCAACCCATAATACCCAGATACATCGCACTATCTCTTCCAAGCCCCCATGCCTATGCCCAGCACTTCAACCTCAAATTGGCTACTTGAGAGAGAAAGAAGGACAGAAACAGGCAGACAGGAAGACACACACAGAGGGAGAGGGGGAGAGAGAGAGACAGAATGAGAATTTAAATTATATGCCCTAGAAAGACCTCACAAAACTGCAGTAAATCTTAACACATCGCTCCACTAAGCGATGTGTTTTTTTTTTTTCCTAAAGCATTGCTATTTGTTATGAAGGTTGGAAGGAAATTCTCTTTTTCTTTTCTTTTCAGTCCATTCAACCTAATTAAAATCAGTGTGACATGTTGCACCATTGTTTCTCTGTGAACCACTTATAGTATGTTGCCAATTTTGTTTTGTTTTTGTTTTTGTTTTAATTTTCTGGGCTTTTTTTTGCTAGTGAATCATTTATTTTCCTATTATAGAGTGGCTCAGCTGTGCTTCATTGCACACTGAAAGTATTGCCCGACAAGTGATTGTCCAACAGTCACCAAGCAGTGCTTGTGTAGGATTGCAGGGGTGATCACAGCACACATAAGCTGACTTACATGCCGTAAGTTTGCCCTGCGAACTCACTGTCAGATCTCTCATAGGTCTTGACACAGGGAAAAATCAGAATGATACAGAGATACACCCTCCCTTCTGGTAACCATCAGTTTATTCTCTTTAGTTAAGAGTCATTCTTGGTTTGCCTCTCTCTCTTCTTTCCCCTTTGCTCATTTGTTTTCTTTCTTAAATCCTACATATGAGTGAAATCATATGGTATTTGATTTTCTCTGACTGACTTACTTTACTTAGCATTATACTCCTTAGCTCCATCCATGTTGTTGCAAATGACAAAATTTTATTCCTTTTTTTTTTATGGCTGAATCATATTGCATTGTATGTATGTACTGCCTCTTCTTTATTCATCAGTTGATGGACACTTGGGCTGCTTCTGTATCTTGGCTATTGTAAATAATGCTGCTATAAACATAGGGTTACCTATGTTCCTTTGAATTAGTATTTTTGTATTCTTTAGCTAAATACCTGATAGTGGTATTGCCAAATCATAAGGTGGTTCTTTTTTTTAACTTTTTGAGGAACCTCCAAACTGGCTGACCAGTTGGCATTCCCACCAACAGTGCAAGAGGGTTCCTTTTTCTCCACATCCCTGCCAACACATGTTGTTTCCTCTGTTGTTGATTTTAGCCACTCAGACAGGTGTGAGATGATATCTCACTATAGTTTTGATTTGTATTTCACTGATGGTAAGTGATGATAAACATCTTTTCATGTGTCTTTTGGCTATCAGTATGTTTTCTTTGGAAAAATGTCTGTTGTCTTCTGTACATTTTTTAAATTGGATTATTTATTTTGGGGGTGTTAAGTTTTGTAAGATATATATATTTGGATACTAAGCCTTTATCAGATATGTCATTTGCAAATACTTGTTTATCAGTTTCTTAATGTGAAAGAGAGTCTGCTTCCAATTTACTGCAAACACCTATAGCATTATTTACTTATTTAGAAGAATAAAAATTTACACTATTTTTGCCAGTCTTTCCAGTTTTTGATTCCAAGATCTACCAATAAATTCTGAACTCCTTGGAAACTGAATGAATATGCTTTTAACACATATTAAATGGGGGTGCTGCATCTACTTAAGTGAAGCTACCGCTCCAATATCAATAGGACATCCATTTAAATTTTTTTCTTAATTGAGAATGAATTTTTCTCTTTTGCTCACATTCTAGACCTTAAGCTATCTGCAGCAACAATACATGTGCTAAACAGATGCTAGGATGAGGAGTGGAGGGTGATGCTCACTGGTTAAAGTGACTATTGAGTACCTGACTTAACCTCAGGTTGTGGCACTGCCCTAATAATGACTATAGGGCTGAGGTGTTTGAATATGGCTCTAGGTTTAATTTTCTAAGTGGTATTGCTTTATTGCTTTCCAATCTGAGAAATTATTTGCAATGAATATAATTTTAGAATACAGAAATTCTAAGTATATGGTAATTGTAGGAGGATTAGAAAATAAAATTTACTAGAAGAAAATACTCTAAATTTTAATTTTATTATTTAATAAACAGCATGACTGATAAGGCATAAGTTTTAAAAAGTCAGGGAGAAATAAATATATTTTGACAACCAGGTTTTCAACAGAAGGAGACTGAGAATTGAAAACCCCCCATCAGAGTAGGTTGGGCTTACAAACCTTAAAATAATAATTTCAGAGCAGATAGGGACAGATTGACACCCTGAAAATCTTGCAGAATTAATCTTTCGTGACAGTATTTGAAGGCTGCTGTCACTATCATTCCTTTAGCAAATAGTCACTGAGCTGTGACAAGCACAGTGCTTGGGGCTGTGAATAATGCAGTGCTGTGTAAGATAGACTCTGACATCAAGTCCATGGTTTGTGTCACTTATTCGACAGGCATTTATTGAGCACTACCTATACAGCAGGCACTGTGCTAAGTATGCCCTGAGGATTAAATGGAAGATTATGATACAGTCTTGTCCTGACGGATTTACTGCTTCACCAGCCAATTTCTAGGAATTCTGGAACCAGGTTTGTATTAACCCAAAGAAGATAATAGCTAATTGAATAGAAATTATCTGTATTCTTATTTCTCAGCCAGGTAACCCATGTCTTCTTTCCCACCTTCCTTCTATATTCTTAGCTTATACTTTGCCCAGTTTTTATAATGGTATTCCTTCTGGGTCCTGTATTTTGGAACCTCCTCTTATGTACTGGTGTTTCCTATACTGAGCTGAACTTTTAACTAATTCTTCTATATTTTGACCAGTTTTCTCAGCTATATTCCATAACTGCTTCTCAATCTGTGCTTGCTTTGGCCTCTCATCTGTATGTGTTAGAACTCTTGTCTGCTGCCTGAAAACTTTTTGTTTTTCAAAAACCCTCATTTTGCTATATGATATTCCACATAGTTGCGGTACTAGTATGAAGAATATTTATCATCTGATCTTGAGAAATGGCTAAAATCTTTACTGAATATGTACTTTTAATTTTGGTGCATTAAAATAAGTATGGTGTTTTAGCATATTAAAAGAAGGGAAACACATATGACAACAGAGAAATTAATTCTAATAACTTTTCCTAGGTTATCTGAAGAACTGTAAATCAAAATTGAGTTAACATATTTGTGTTTCTGTTTACCTTACAGGACTTAGTTAGGAGATTTTAAGAAAATTGTATACAGATATCTTTTATACTTGGACAAATATAGAGTCTGGGTTTTTCAGATTCTGTCTTTATGAGACCTACATTTCTACAAAATACCTTTCCCTGGGTCTGATTTTAAATAAAATTAATAAAACTAGTTTAAAATGGAGACAATCACCTAAGAAATTATTTCTTTTGTCTTTATGATGTTGGATTCAATTTAACTACTCTCTCTACTGTATAGTTCTTCTCTCTACTCTGTTGCCACAATTTGTATCAAACTGAGTTAATTATTCATTTTTTATAAAAATGAAAGTATATAAAATTTTAATTTAATATCAACAACAGGATAAGCAGGATTGATTGCTCATTCATTTGAAAATGAGTTTACCATACTTATATTTCAGATTCATGATCTGGCCTTCTGGATCGCCTTCATTTTTACATTAAGGACTTTGTTAGCAGTCTCTGGGCTACTAGAACCATGCCTTCATGGACAAACATAATTCTGGAAAAGCATTAACAAATCATCATCCAACCTTGATAGATTTTCGTTTATGCTCTGTTATCATGTGAACCAGTGTTTCACTTGTTCAGAAAATTATTTAGTCTCTGAAAAATTTAATAAATCTTTGTTATGCCTTTAAGGATTCACTTAGTTCAATAACGTTTGAAAATACTAGTGATAAGTAATAGGCTATAGACTTTTGCAGCAAGCTTCCATGTATTATAACATAGCATTTGGCTGCAACTGATTTGTCAAAGAACCCAAAGGTAATGTGGGTCTACACTATCTGCTTGAGGTAGAAGTGTAAGGGGCAAGTAGGCACTGAGTCCACTGTGCCAAGGTATTGTTTTAGGCACTACTAATACAGTGATGAACAAAACAGATAATAATCTATACTAATGAGAGAAGATAGAAAAATTAAGATAGATACATAAACTGAATGAATGAATGAACAAATGAATAGTTGGTATGTCAGTGATAAGTGCTAACAATACAAATTTTGTGAGGGTGATCACTAGGGAGTATGGAAATGACCTTAAAATTTCAAATCAAATGACAAAGGAAGGCCATACTGTAAAAATGATATTTCATTAAACAAGGAAAGAGTGTGAGGATCTAGCTGAGAAAAATGTTTCTGGTATACAAAAGAGGAAATTCAAAGACTTTGGGGCAAGAGTAGATCTACAGTGTATAAAAAAGAGTAGGATGTCGATGTGATGAATTTTGTTAATCTCACAGATGCCAACTTCCCACTTGGAGAGTTAATTACAAGAAAATATGACTAAAACTTCTTTGAAGTATTTAAAAAATGTTTTGTGAGTACTCAGAGCCATTAATGCAAACTATTCACTTATTTCATTAATTTCATGTGTTGTGAGTACTCAGAGCCATTAATGCCAACTATTCACTTATTTCATTAATTTCATGTGTAGATCTACTTTTCTAAATCATGAGGATATTTGTATATGATTATATATGTGTAAACTATTTGGAAAGAGTTTTCTTATGGCAGGCACAATTCTGGAGGAGACTTGAAATAAAGACAGTTTTGGGGTGCCTTGGTAGCCCAGTGAGTTGGGCATCTGACTTCTCCTCAGGTCATGATTTTGTGGTCTCTGGATTTGAGCCCTGCATCAGGCTCTGTGCTGACAGCTCAGAGCCTGGAGCCTGCTTTGGATTCTGTGTCTCCCTCTCTCTCTGCCCTTCCCCAGCTCATGCTCTGTCTCTCCCTCCCTCTCTTTCTCTCTCTCTCAAGAAAAAAAAAAAGTTGAAGTGGATTTTGTAATAAAAGTATAAATCTGAGAATTTAACAATCATGAGATGATGAAGAAAAAACTCAATGGTAAATTCTAATATTTTCACTGTTAGAAATACGTTTTTTGTAGGTCAGAGATATTTTCAATATTTGATTATGTGATATTTTCCCTAAGCCTCTTTTCCATTTTGTTTAAATCATAATATTCTATAAATCAGAGCTAAGAGTCTGTCTCTCTCTATATGTATATGTGTGTATATATACATATATATATGATATATGTATCATAAATATATAATATGGATTTTATATACAAGTATTAGTATTCATGCATGTGCAGCATAAGATATATGATAATAATTAAAATAACTATTATTATTGAGTGCCAGGCACCATTCTATGTATTTCATATCTGCTATATCATTTGTTTATCATAATGCCCATAAGTAACACATTATTGTTATCCCTATTTTGTAGAAAAAGAAACTGAGGCTCAAAGAGGCTGTATGCTTGGCGAAAGTTACCTAGTCTATAAATGAAGGACAGAATTTTGTTCTAAGAAAGTCTAAACAAGGGCCCAGTGAGGGAATCAGGATGTATCTGGTCACTACACCTAAAAAAAGTGGAGTAGTTTGCTGTTATTAGAACCAAAACTGGAAATGGAATGAAAAGGAGTGTAGGGGCGCCTGGGTGGCGCAGTCGGTTAAGCGGCCGACTTCAGCCAGGTCACGATCTTGCGGTCCGTGAGTTCGAGCCCCGCGTCGGGCTCTGGGCTGACGGCTCAGAGCCTGGAGCCTGTTTCCGATTCTGTGTCTCCCTCTCTCTCTGCCCCTCCCCCGTTCATGCTCTGTCTCTCTCTGTCCCAAAAAAAATAAATAAACGTTGAAAAAAAAAAAATTAAAAAAAAAAAAAAAAAAGAAAAGGAGTGTAAACACCTGAAAAACTCACCTAATCTGATCTCATTGTACATAATAACAAGGTTCTTTAGATGGGTGGAAGATTAAGACTCTAGATCTTACAGACTATAGACCATGAAAGGTGATTCCTAGAACCAAGAATTACTAAAAGTGATCTATAGTCAACTAATGAACTAATTATAATAGTTAATAGACTGACAAACCTATAAACATGTAGTATTTTAAATTTTTTATAATTCTTGGTTGTGTGTGATATACTATTTGAGGGCAAAATTTTTATTACGAAGACATTTAAAAATGAATTTTTAAATTTTGATTTTCTTAGTATTTCCAGAGTAGGAGTAAGTTTTGTTTTATTTTGTTTTGTTTAAGCTAGCAGAAAATAATTGATTGACTGAAAAAAGTTATGTTATGTTTTACAAGAAGATACTGAACCAAAAAACATTTTCAGGTTTTTAGACTACGTTGGAAATTCACAAAATTATTAGTATTCATGGACTTTGTTTTACAAATTTTCCTCTCTGTTTGAATGTATTTTTTCTTTTGTTTTCATTTGCTATCTCATTCCAAATTTATTTACTGGAAGCAATAATAACTATCCCCACGTTAAAAAATGTAAAAATTGTGTAAAATTGATCAATATGCAATAAATCCCCTTCTACTGGGTTATGACTAGCTGCATAGCCAAAGAGCAGTTCTGAATTTTAAATAATCAAATATTGGTTTTGAAATGAAAGAACACAACTTTGCAAATTAATTGTCTCCATAGCCAACCTGGGTGACTCAGTTAAGCCTCGCACTCTTGGTTTTGGCTCAGGTCCTGATCTCAGGGGTTGTGGGTTCAAGCCTCCCATTGGGCTTTGCGCCAACAGCGTGGGATTATCTCTTTCCCTCTCTGTCTGCCCATGCCCTGTTCTTGTGCATGCACGTGCTCACGCTACGCCTCTTTCTCTCAAAATTAAAAAAAAAAAAAAGGAATTTTCTCCAAATATAATTTAATTATAAGTTAAATGGTGTACGGGTGCAAAATAATATTTTGGGCTCCAGATACACTCTTTAAAATCTTTAATAAGTTATCCCAGATCTGGTTAGAGACTGCTCTTCACTAGGGTATATTGTGATCTCAGGACCTCCTTCTACATTAACACATCAATGAGTCAGTTGTTTCACATTCATCCAAAGTGAATGAAAAAATTTAATCCTCCTAACTTCTAGATAATTTAGTGTGTTAGAAGAACTCAAGCTATTACAAGAAAGATGATTGCTTTGTATTGTGTTGGGAGGAACTCATTGATTATTCACTGCCAGTTTCTTCTATGCTGTTTATTTTTCACATTCATGCTCTTTTCAAGAATAATTTCAAGCATATTTTTAGAGTAAACTAGGAGAAAACCAAGAAAACCCCCCATGCTTGCAAGTCAACCAGCCAATTAAATTGCTACAAAGGCGAGGGACTCAATGTAAATTAAAACCAGAGTGCGTATTGTGGAAGAACCAAGTCTTCTGAGTAGCGGGAAATGAAAGACTGCATATGGGAATATTGTTCACTGCAGGCCCTTCTTTAAAATAATTTAATTTGAAAGTAACAATTGGTAATTTATATTTCTACCTTTGAACTGGCTAGCTATACATTTTTTTTATATGTTTGGTCTTCATCCATGGAGAGTTTTAAATCTGATAATTAAGTCCCATCTCTTTTTAGCTTTTAAACCAGAGCTAATAATATTTTGTTGTTGTTGCTTTGAAGTGGAGAAAATATTGTCACTCAAAACAAAAGATAAATCAAATATTTGATTCTCTGTTCTTTCCCTTTTAGTTTGCCAGCAGCTATATGGGGCATGTTTTATTATTTTATTCTGATTGCACAAAACATTTTTGTTACCAAATGACAGTTTTACTCAGTATTATTAGAGGAAAGCTTATAGAGTACGTACATTCTATTCTTTTTATTAAAGTAGGTGCACTGTGGAACTTCTTTTATGGTATATTTAGAAGATGTGGGATACATACTTTGTAATAAATAGAGCACAATTATAAACTTTATGGTGTCGTAGCAGAATTTGAAATAAAACCTAAATGATAGGGTATCTTTTTCTTCATATTTGCTTCACCAAAAGTATGTCAGTTCTATATTGATTATCCAAGGCTTGCTTGATTTGTTACAACATTGTTCTCAGATTTACTTATTTTCATTTAAGTATCAAAGATAGATTTAGTTAAACAGCATTAGTATCAAATACACACATTAGTATCAAAATACACACATGAATGTTTCTAGTTGTGGTTTGAATTGGGAATCAAATATGTCTGGGAATTTGATATTTATTTCAAATAAATTTCAATAAATTTCAAATAAATTCAAATTTATTATAATGTTGCTCAGCACTTTTTCTGCAAATAGATTATCATCAGGCTATTTTTGAAGAAAAAGCACTGTTTGCAAAAGTTAATATGAAATTAATCTGAGAAAGGAGTTGAAACCAAAGATCATAATTATTGTTGTAGGTGATAGCAAAACAATTTTCACATCGAACTTTGGAGGCCATTTCTACAAAGCTTCCATTGCCCAGATTATTTACACTCAGGGGCCAAAATTTTAAAAATAGTAATAATTAATTAATAAAATCAGGCATTACCAGTTTATTGAATAAAAAAAAAAACTTTGGTTATAGCTATGTAGTTAGTGTTCACAAATATGGCTCAATGTGGTCTGATAACTTTTAGATATCACCTTCTAGCATCCTTTTTTTCTTCATACTCTTCTATTCTGCGCGTAGACTTTGCTCCTTTTGTCTAGTGCATACAGAGACTTTATGTATACCATTTGTTTACCTTGGTATACCTTTTCTCATTTCTCTTTCTCAGACAAAATTCTTTTTTTTTTTTTGATACCTTATCCTCAAGTTTCCTTTATGCTTGGGAGACTCTTATAAACATTTTGTAGTGTTAATCAGGCAGTATTGCAGTCATATGTCCTATCTTCTCTCTCATTCTTCTTCTCTTCATTTATGAATTGATCAGGAGCATACCAGATATTTATAAGTGCTCAATAAATGCTAATATGTCTAAACTGAAAATGACTAGTGTCCTTATGATAAATCAATGTACTTAACCACATAGCTTCTTACTTCTGAAGCTCTTTTAACGTTGTCTCTCCATAGAGTCTTGTTCTGATGATTATTTAAATATAATATGCAAATCATGAATTTTACCAAATTCAAAATTATTTTAATTCATGTGAAACTCTAGATCAAAGCAAGAAAATGGCTCTGCATATGATCAAAGAATTCCTGTTTTGTTTTAGCATGGAAAGCTATATATGGATGCATAGAGAAGTTGCCAGCTAAATAGCCTTTAAGTGCCTTAAATAGGTCCATAGATGATATATTTGAGTTAAATAATGCCTCCCCACTCCCTCCCAACTTCATGTCAGCCTGGAACCTGTGAATGTAACCTTATTTAGAAACAGGGTTTTTGTATATAAAACCAAGTTAAGATGAGGTTGCACTGGATTTGGGTGGGCCTTAAATTCAATAAGGAAGTGTCCTTATAATGAGGGCAATTTGGAAAAAGGGACATAGACACACAGAGAAGAAAACCATATGGGGGCGCCTGGGTGGCGCAGTCGGTTAAGCGTCCGACTTCGGCCAGGTCACGATCTCGCAGTCCGTGAGTTCGAGCCCCGCGTCGGGCTCTGGGCTGATGGCTCAGAGCCTGGAGCCTCGTTCCGATTCTGTGTCTCCCTCTCTCTCTGCCCCTCCCCCGTTCATGCTCTGTCTCTCTCTGTCCCAAAAATAAATAAACGTTGAAAAAAAATTAAAAAAAAAAAAAGAAAACCATATGAAGATGGAGACAGAGACTAAAGTGACGGATCTACAAAATAAGTAATGCCAAAGATTGCTTGCAACCATCAGAAACTATAAAAGACAAGGAAGGATTCTTACAGCTGGCTATGTTGACATTTTTATTCCAAACTTCTAGCCTCCAAGCTGCGAAAGAATAAATTTATGTTGTTTTAATCCATGTAGTTTGTGGTATTTTGTTATGACAGCCCTGGTAAATGAATAGATAGAGTGCACTTATTGATAAAGAAATGTTGTTTATATCAATCTAGCACTTATTAATTTGTATGATGGACATAATGGTAGACATTAGGAATACATTATTGAAGGCTTTCAAAAACTATAGAAGAGATGGACATATCAACAAAAATGTCAGTGTCACATGTGGCAGGTTCTATTGGTTACCCATCCATCAGCTATTTGCTCTTGCTTTCTGCCTTTGAATATATTTGTATAAGCAAATTAAGTTTGGCATTATGTCAGCCATCTAAAGATAATTACAGAAAAACTGACCAAGATACCTGAAACACTAAGCCACCAGTCAAATCTGACGAAGCATCTTGCTAATCATCTTATGAGAGATAATGAACTCTATTGAATGAACCATATTTAGTTGGATTCTTTGATAATCACAGCTCAAATATTCTACTGAATACATTGAAATATGTACAAGAGTTTTAGAACCATAAAAAAAGGAGTTCTTGTCCAAAACTGGAGAATCAGGCAAGGTTTCAGTAAAGATGAAAAGATGTGTAGAAGTTAACTGGATCAAGAAATATGAGAATATCCTCCTAGGAAAAAATAATAGATGATAAAGACAGAAAGATATAAAAAGATCATGGTGGCCAGCCATAAGTTTTTTCACATTACTGTAAACATAGAAGTAGGCTAGTTGGGAGGTTCAAGTCATGGAAACTTTATATGCCCTAATAAGGTCATTGAACTTTATTCTGTAAGCAAAGCGAACCTACTGGAATGTTTTAAGCAAAGTGTTTTGAGTTTAATTAAGTTACAGTTAGATACTTCTGTTTATATTATACACTTTAAATTTATATTACAAGACTAGAATCATAGGAATTTCTGTAATAGTTCAGGCAAGAGATGATAAGGACATAAATCATAACTGGTAATGAGAATATTAAGGAAGGGACATTTTCAAGAAATAGTTGGGAGGTACATGTTTGTTGGATGTGGAGATAAGGAAAATAAAAAGATTTATGATCATTCTCAGGTTTCTGGCTTGAGGAGATGGTGGATACAGAATACAGGAAAAAGAACTAGTTGTTATTTTAGGAGGTGATAATTTACTTTTCAAACGCTGAGCACCTGTGTTCCTACTATAATACATACAGAATATAACTCAAATTTTCTTAATGACTCGTAATGTGAATATAAATTATTGGGGGAGTGTTAGTATTTATAAACCTGGGCCTGAATTGATATGATACTTTTCTGTAACAGGTATGTCATTATTTAAATTGTGCTACATGGTTTTCATTGTTACTCTTTATCCTTCATTGTTTTGAAGCTATGGGTTATCAATTGATTCATCCCTTCAATTATATATTTAATCCATGGTGTGTTAGGCATTGTTTTAGACTGGCAGGGTAAAATGCTGAGCAAGACAGTCTCTTTTCTCAGTGGCTTTATATTGTGTTGAATAAGGACAGACAATAAACAACCAAAAACATATATTAAGATAATTGCACACAGTAATAAGTGTTTTAAAGGAAATGAAATGGAAATGGAAAGGGATTGGACCAACAGAGAGTAAAGTAGTAAGAGAAATTACCTTTCAAGAGGAACTTTTTAGGTGAAACTTAACAAGATGACAAGTTGCTGATGTTGCTAACCTCTGAGAGATGGCATTTCAGAGACAGAAGCCAATCAGAGGAAAGATGAAGAGGAGGAAGTAGGTTTTCTGAATTTGAAGAACTTAGAGATTGTTGAAGCCCTGTGATCAATAGGTTTGGGGTTGTAAGAGTGGAAGGTAGAGTGTTGGACATGACACACACCATAGAGACCTTGTAGGCTGTCATGAGATGAGTATTACTCCAGTTGCAATGAAAAAGCATTGAAGTAATCGAAGCATGGGGATGACATAATCACTTTTGTACTTTAAAAAGACAATTCAGGCTGCTCTGTGGAGAATGGTAGGTATGGAAATAAAAGTAGAAGGAAGGAGAGCATTTAGGCGGTTAGACACTGTGTTAGTCTGGGCGAAAACGTAACACTGGGAGGGAAGAGAAGTAGATGAATCAAGCATGTATTTTGTAGGCAAAACTGACAGAACCTATTTTTAATAGCACATTTTTCCCCTTTAAGTTTTGCTACTACTTTTCCCTGGATTATTACATTCAGATTATCAGGTAGTTAGGATTATATAAAACGGAAAATGAATGATGGTTTGAAGGATTTCTTGTAAGAAGAGTTTGGACTTGGACTTTAGTGTATTATCTTTATGTCTTTGAACTCCTTTATGGGTTCCCAGAAGGTTGTTGGAGAGTGCCTTCTATAGATATATGGTATTGGTATACTACACAGTAATTTCAAGGTTTTTTTTTTTTCTTGGTAGACATAAACATCATTTTGAAAGAGCCTGCCTGAGATTCTCAGAACACCAGGGCAAAGCAATAAATGTTTACCAAGGAATTATGTCTCTTGGAAGATAGAACAAAACTTGAAACCTTTGGGATATTCTCATCTTCTCTGATCATATACTCTCTGACCTTGCTCAATACATTTGATGGCTCTGTGTTACAGTTTCCCAATATTTGAATGGAAATAATGATCTTTTCCATCTAAGTTGAGATATATTTGTAAAATACATGGAACTTGCCAACAGGAAATCACTACATGCACGACAATTTATTGTTAGTTTTATGGCCAATTCAAATCCCAAAGGAATTGAAGTCATTGCCATTTGAAGGTTGTCCAGTTCATTTTTTAGACAGATGACTGATCCAATACAACAATCACACACAGTCCCTGAACAATTACACTCAAACTCTGCCTTGGCTATCACAGAAGAAAATTATGATTGTTAAATCTGTGTG
The DNA here is from genome assembly GCF_007474595.2 of Lynx canadensis. Taxonomy (NCBI): domain Eukaryota; kingdom Metazoa; phylum Chordata; class Mammalia; order Carnivora; family Felidae; genus Lynx; species Lynx canadensis. The sequence goes on from NC_044303.2 coordinate 159,838,608, forward strand.
GCTATAAAAGTGACCTGCCTTTCTTCCCTAAGCAGTTTGGAACTGTGAGAAGTTAGCACTGTTCTTTTAAATATTGTTTCAATATTAAAGTGAGAAAATTGAAAACTGCTTAGATTTTTAAAAGGTATTTATGAGAAATATTTTCATTTAATTCAAAATATGCTATGTATGATGAGTTAGATGAGATTCAGTAGCATGAATTTGCAAAAATTATTGACATTTAGCAAGATGAAGTTAAGCTAGATAAAGAAGTTGACATAACAAGTGGGTCTTGAAAAAATGAAGAGGATTTCCCCAGTAGAGATAAGGGGGAGAAGAATGCTTTCCTCATGAAAAATGAAAGTGATTCAGCACATTCACAAGGAAATACGGTGGTTACATTTGAGGAGAGGTGAGTACTTTGATTTTACTAGAGCACACAGGAAGCAAAGAAACCAGACAAATAAGAAAAAGAGACAGGGTAGCCATATTGGAAATACCTATCTAACATTCTTAGAATTTGAATTTTATGTCCTACATTAGGAGCCTAGAATTGGGATAATCTGATCTTTGCTTTAAAAAAAGATGTTTTCAGTAGTGTCTATGTAGAGACACCACTATTTAATATTTGCCTTCAAATTAACCATACGTAGACACAAATAAGAGCAGTTGAAAAAACTTAGAAACATTTCATTCTATTTTTTATTAAGATATAAATCACATGCCATAAAATCCACTTTTGAAGTGTACAGTTTAGTGGTGGTGTTCTTCATAGACTGCACAACCATCACTGCTGTCTAATTTTATAAAAGCATCCTCACAAGATACTCCATACCCAATGACAGTCACTCCTTCTTCATCCATCCATCCATCCATCCATCCATTACACAGTATCACTACTACTAATATTAGTTAATTGTAGAAACTACCAATCTGCCTTCTGTATCTATGGATATGTCTACTGTGGATTTTTCACATGGTTGGAATTAATTATATACAATTTTCTGACTGGTTACTTTCACTTGCTATGTTTGTAGTTTCATCCATGTTTTGGCATATAACAGTGCATCATTCTGTTTTATTACCAAAAAAATCCATACTTTGGGTATACCACACTTGTTTATGCATTCATCTGTTGATGGACTTTGGGGTTATTTCATTTTTTGGCTGTTATAAATAATGGTGCTATGAATAGTCATGTGTAAATTTTGCTTAGACCTATATTTTCAATTGTCTTCAGCATATACCTCAGAGTGGGTTTACAGGATAACTCAATTTTTAACATTTTGAGTAACTGCCAAACTGTCTTCCAAACTGGCTGCACTATTTGACAATTCCACCAGCAATGTATGATGGTTCCAATTTTTCCATATTGCCTATAACACTTGGTATTGTCTGTCTTTTTTATTTTAGCCATTAAGTGTGAAGTCATTTAGCTCATTGGGTTTTTTATTTGTATTTCCCTAATGAGCAATGATGTTGGTTGAACATCTTTTCATGTGTTTGTTAGTCATTTATATTTCTACTTTGGAGAAATGTCTATTCAAATCCTTTTCCCAGGGGTGCCTGGGTGGCTCAGTTGGTTAAGCGTCTGACTCTTGATTTTGGCTCAGTTCAAGATCTGGCAATTGTGACCAAGCCCCTCAGGGGGTTCCATGCTAAGCACGGAGACTGCTTGTTTTTTGTTTTTTTTTTTCTCTCTCTCTCTCTCCCTCCATCCCTCTCTCTCTCATTCTACCCTACCCTCTTTCTTTCTCTCTTTAAAAATAAATGAATAAATACTTTAAAAAAAGGCAAATCCTTTTCCCATTTGGTTATCTTTTTATCACCAAATTGTAAAAGTTCTTAATATATTCTGGTAAGTCCCTTTACAGATATCTCAGATATATGATATCTGATGAAAATTTTGATATATTTTCTCCTAACTCTGAGGTTGCCTTTGTCTTGATGGTTTCCTTTGAACCACAATTTTAAAACTTTTGATCAAATTCATTTTATGTTTTATGTTTGTTTGTTTGTTTGTTTATGGTACTTTTGGTATCATCTGAAAATCCCATTGCCAAATCTAAGGTCATAAAAATTTATCCTTATGTTTTCTTATTAGAGTTTGATATTGTTAGCTCTTGTATGTAGATCTTCAATCCATTTTCAATTAGTTTTTGTTTTTTTGTTTTTTTTTTTTGTATATGGTATGAGATAGGGTCCAAAATAATTATGTTGCATGTGATATCCGGTTTTCCAGCACCATGTGTTTAAAGACTCCTCTTTTCCCCTTGAATTGTCTTGGCATCCTAGTCAAAAATCAATTGATCATAAATAAAGAATATACTCTGGACTCTTAACTCTATCCCACTGATCTACATATCTGTCTTTATGCCAGTACCACAAGGTCTTGATTAAAATTGTTTTTTAGTAAGTTTTGAAATTAGAAAGTATGAGTATTCTTACTTTGTTCTTGATTTTGAGCATTGTTCTGGCTCTTCTGAGCCCATTGTAATTCCATACCAATTATAAGATCAAGTTGTATGTTTCTGCAAAATAACCATCTGGGATTTTGAAAAGGATCATATTTTATTGGTAATCTATTTGAAGGGTATTGCCATACATCTTTCTATTTGTTCTTTGTTTTTCTTTATCTTCTTTATTCTCTTTCAACAATGTTTTGTAGTTTTCAATGTACAAGTCATGGGATTCTTTGGTTAAATTTATTACTAAGTATCATATTTTTTGATGTGATTATAAAATAATTTGTTTCCTTAATTTCATATTTAGATTGTTCATTAACTAGTTTGTAAAAATGCAATCACTTTTGTAGGTTAATCTTGTATCCTACCTCCTTGAGGAACTCATTTAACAGTTTTAACAATTTTTCTTCTGTGGTTTCCTTAGAATTTTCTATATGCAAAATCACATCATCTGAAAATAGAGTTTTACTTGTTCCATTCCAATCTGGGTGACTTTTATTTGATTTTCTTGCCTAATTTCCCTGTCCATAATCTTCAGTAATGTTGAATGGAAGTGCCAAGAGCAAAGCTTGTCTTCTATCTAATCTTAGAGGTAAAGGTTTCAGTTTTTCACCACTAATTATATTAACAGTGAGGTTTTTTTGTAGATGCCCTTTGTAAGGTTGAGGAGGTTTTGTTTTATTCCCATTTGTTTATTCTTCTCTGTGGATAAAATATTTTAAAATAACTTGGATTTGAACAAAGTTGATCACCTAATCATGAATTCTGCACAGATTACTTGTGTAAACAGATTTTATACAAAAGACTCCTATATCAATTTTCGTGGTGTGTGCTCTCTTAAGAATTTAAGTTCTATTGCTAACATAACCAATTTCTCATTGAATATTTAAATATTTTTATATCTTTGTTCTATTTTTTTAATGTTTATTTATTTTTGAGAGAGAGAGAGAGAGAGAGAGAGAGAGAGAGAGAGAGAGAGAGAGAGAGAGACAAAGTATGAGCAGGGGAGGGGCAGAGACAGAGGGAGACACAGAATCTGAAGCAGGCTACAGGGTCTGAACTGTCAGCACAGAGCCGGACATGGGGCTCCAACTCACGAACTGTGAGATCATGACCTAAGCCGAAGTGGGATGACAACTCCGACACTCAGGTGCCTCTCTTTGTTCTATTTACATTCCCTGATTAGTATCCTGACAATTAAGTCCATTGTACAAATTTAAGAAAATTTTTCAGAACCAAAACTTGCAAGTGTTCTGATTCTGAGAATATACTATTTTAAGGAATTAATACGTATTGGTAAAATATCTTTCAGAAAGATGATACCAACTCACATGTCCACCAACACAATATGAAAATCCCCATGCCTGGTGACCTAGGCTAGGTGTCTGTATTTTTTTTTAGTTATGACCAATTGTATATGAAAGAAAAGACATTTGACATTTTGTTATTTCTGTTTATTCAAATTAAATCCTGCATTAAGTAATAATACTTTTTCCAGTCTATTTTATCTCTCCTTAAATTACATGTTTTGCTTGTTTAAGTTTGAGGTTCAGTGTCAATAACTTACAATGAGTAATTTATGTTATAATTTTCTAAAGTTGGGGCAAAGAAAACCATTTATCAAATAAATTAATTTTTTTAACTTGAGTCCTTTTTTTAATAGGAAACTTAGAGTGTTTTATTTTACTATCAATATTTTTATTTTCTGAGATTCATTGGCTTGCAATTTGGTGATATTAGGGCGTTCTTTTCAAATGTATTTATCTTTGGGCTTTATAATATTTTACTTAATAAACAGCACATTATTTATAATTTCTTAGATATGAATACTCCAGAAATCATTTATCTAAAAGGTATGTGAATTGCATAATTGTTTAAGAGCAATGATTTTTTTTTGAATAGTAATCTTTCCAGAATGCACATAAAACACATAAATTTTTGGCATAGACTGTATATATCTAAAATGTATTACATAAAGTGATATACTGGTTGGTGCTGATATTTTGAATGAATGTATAGTTCATTTGATGAAACAATGTACAGGTAAAATGTGTGAATGTATATGCTTTACTTTATGGGCTAAATAGAAAAACTATTTCCTCCAATATGTAACCTAAGCTTGTCTTTTAGCAAATTTCAGATTATGAGAAAATCTAACTTCGCTTTTAAGAGTTTGCTCTATCATTGCATTTTGGTGAATCTCTTTGTTTATTTTTTAAGACCCTGACCATATTAGACAGGAAATCGCTCACAATATATATGACTTGAAAGGTGTTGGACTTATCACCTCATTTATTCCTATTTAGAATATCTAAAAGATATTGGTTTATCTTTAATTGAACTGCCTCCTAAGTATCTTGTGTCTTTTATAGTATATTGATTTTTTTAAATGTTAATGTTTATTTATTTTTGAGAGAGAGAGACAGAGTGTGAGCAGGGGAAGAAGGGCAGAGACAGAGGGAGATACAGAATCCGAAGCAGGCTCTAGGCTCTGAGCTGTCAGCACAGAGTCTGGTGCAGGGCTCCAACTCACTGACTGCCAGATCATGACCTGAGCCGAAGTCGGATGCTTAACTGACTGAATCACTCAGGTGCCCCTAGAATATTGATTTTTATAATTAACCTCAATCCTAATATTTTCAGCTTAAAGAAAGATAATAGTACTAACATATACATTCTTTAAGAGACCTTAGCTAATATCACGTTTTGAATGGAACTAAATACTTAAACTAATCAATTAACTTCTCCATTAAATAAGACATTTCATGTCTTTTCAGAACAACTTGAATAAGAGATAAGGAAGTGCTTATTAACTATTATGCAGTGTCTTCTAAATTTTAGCTTTAGCTAACCAGTGAAATTTTAAAACAACTATTGGTGACCAACATTTCAGCCAACTTAATTTTTCAGATAAATTTAATAAACTAAAAGTACACTCAAAACTCACAATCTTTGCATAAAAGAGGGTATTTTTAATTTTAAATTTATTACAAATTTTAAAAGAAATTGAGTATAGGTGATACACAATGTTACATTAGTTTCAGGTGTACAACATAGTGATTCAACATTTCTATACATTATGCTATACACCACAAATGTAGCTATCAATCACCCTACAACACTATTGCAGTATCACTGACTATCTTCCCTATGCTGTACCTTTATTCTGGTGACTCATCCATTCCATAACTCAAAGCTTGTATCTCCTATTCCATTTTACCCATTTTGTCTATCTCCCCACCCCTGTTCCTTTTGAAAACAATTAGTTTGTTCTATGTATTTATACGTCTGATTCTACTTTTTGTTTGATTTTTAGATTGCACATATGAGTGAAATCATATGGTATTTGTCTTTGTCAGTTTGACTTATTTCTTTTAGCACTTTACCCTCTAAATCCATTCATGTTGGTGCAAATGGCAAGGTCTCATCATTTTTTATAGCTTTTATAGTTGCTTAATCCTCCAGTGTGTGTGTGTGTGTGTGTGTGTGTGTGTGTGTGTGTGTGTAAACACACCACATCTTTATCCATTCATCTGTTGATGGACACTTAGGTTGCTTCTGTATATTGACTATTGTAAATAATACTGCAATAAACATAGGGGTACATATATATTTTCAAATTCATATTTTTGTTTTCTTTGGGTAAATACTCAGTAGTGAAATTACTGGATTATATGGTATTTCTATTTTTAATTTTTTGAGGAAACTTCATACTATTTTCCACAGTGGCTATCTGATTTACTTTCCCACCAACAGTGTAGCAACAGTTACTTTTTCTCCACATCTTCATGAATACTTGTTATTTCTTGTATTTTTGATTTTGGCCATTCTGACAAGTGTGAGCTAATATCTCATCGTGGTTTTGATTTTTATTTCCCTGATCAGGAGGGATGTTGAGCATCTTTTCACGTGTCTTTTGGCCATCTGTATGTTTTCTTTGGAAAAAGGTCAGTTCAGATCCTCTATTTTTTTTTAAACAGGAATTTTTTGCTGTTGAATTATGTAAGTTCTTTAGATATTCTGAATATTATTCTTATATACTGTATCAAATATATTTATTATTCTTCAATGCCTTAAAGTATCCCAATTATCAATAGAATTGAAAGCCAAACCAAAGGTACATTAAGAGTATTGATAAGTAAAGCTTTTCAAACAAACCAGATATGAATAATGTAACACCATTTTTTTTTTTTGGAGCAACAGGAACTTTTCTGATTCATTGGGAATATAAAGTGACAGTTATTTTTTCTTTTTTTTTAATTTAAATTTTAGTTAATATACAGTGCAATGTTGGTTTCAAGAGGAGAATTCAATGATTTATCACTGACAATACCTAATGCTCATCACAAGTGCCCTCTCTAATACCCATCATCCCTCTAGCCCATCTCCTATACATCATTCTCCATCAATCCTCAGTTTGTTCTCTATCATTGAGAGTCTCTTGTGGCTTGTTTCCCTCTCTCCTCTCCCTCCCCTTTCCCATATGTTTATCTGTTTTGTTTCTTAAATTCCACATATGAGTGAAATCGTATGGTGTTTGTCTTTCTCTGACTTATTTCACTTAACCTAATACATTCTAGCTCCATCCATGTCATTGCACATGGCAAGATTTTATTATTTTTTATGGTTGAGTAATATTACATTGTGTGTGTGTGTATGTGTGTGTGTGTGTGTGTGTATGACACATTTTCTTTATCCATTCATCTGTCCATGGACATTTGGGCTCTCTCCATAATTTGGTTATTGTTGATAATGCTGCTATAAACATCAGGGTGCATGTACCCATTTGAATCTGTAGTTTTGTATCCTTTGGATAATATATACTTTGGATATTATCTCCCTTTATCATACATCATTTACAAATATCTTCTATTCAGTTGGTTGTCTTTTTGCTTTATTGATTGTTTCCTTCACTGTGCAAATACTTTTTATTTTAATTTAGTCACACTGGTTTATTTTTGCTTTTGTTTCCTTTGCATTAGGAAACATATCTAGAAAAATGTTTCTACAGCCAATATCAAAGAAATTACTGCCTATGTTCTCTTCTAGGGTTTTTATGGTTTCAGGCATCACATTTAGGTCTTTAATCCATTTTCAGTTTATTTTTGTGTGTGGTAATAATGGGTATTTTACATCAAAAAAGTAAGATGTACATGATTTAATTTAAAGCACAGTCCTCTAAACTTAAATATTTAAGGAATGATCATTATGCTGTGTTAAATTTCTTCATTTGTACCATTCTACAAACCAGACTGTAGAAATGAATAGCTACCATCTTTTGAAAAACTTGAATTAGAAAGTTAGAAAAGTGATGTTACTTGGGGAAGTGGGAATAGTCTTGATTAGATAATGAAATAAAGTCTATTCTATTAATGAGCCTTTCAAAAAAGTAAGTCTGGATTACTTTAAATCTGAAATACTGAGGTACTTGTTTAGATCATAGCGTCCATGAATGTTAATTTATCACTCCATGGGTAACCCACATCATTAGTTTTAAGAACTATTTCATTTGCACTATATCCTGTGTTAATACCCACTTCTCCTGACTTGAGTGACCATAGCGACATATTAAGTCTAGAAAAGCTTATGACCCAAATGTCTTATATAGCACAAATTAATAAAACAGAAGCATGGAAGCATGTAATATTAAATTACAAAATCGGATGTGGAAACTACATCTCTCTTTGCCTAGAAAATCTCTGTCTTTGGAGTTATTTCAGCTACCCACAGTGTGTGAAAATCTTGTATCTTGGTTTATCTTCTTTGCTGGCCTCTCATATTGAATTATTAGGACATTTCATTCAGAGAAGCTTCTGGAACTTAGAACTCTTGCTGGAAATAGGGTGATCTATAGTCTATGTTATTTGAAATTGACCACTCAAAGTCATTGACAATGGAAGCAGAGAATTTAAAAAATATATTTGGGGGATATATTCATTATTTATTCCTCTTTTCCCCTTCATAGAATGCCTGTTGTATATCTTTGGGATATTCTCATTTTAAAATGTGTTTTGGGGTGCCTGGGCGGCTCAGTTGGGTAAGCATCTGACTCTTGATTTCGGTTCAAGTCATGTTTCCAGGTTGTGGGATAAAACCCTGCATAAGGCTCCATGCTGAGATTGGAGCCTGCTAAGATATAACATATCAAAAATATAAATATGTATTGATAAGTATTATATATTATAAAATAATAAATAATAATTACATATTTTTACATTTTGATTATTAACCCCTTATCAGATACATTATTTATAACCAGTATTTTTAATTCTATCACCATTTATTAGTTTTGTTGATTTAATTTTATGTAAAAATAGGATCATAAAATAATATTATCTATTGTGTGGCTTATTCACTCAATATTATTTCTTTTACATTCATCCATATTGTACATGACATTAGTTGGTATTTGCCATCACTCTATAGGATTCCATTGAACAAATACATTATGCAGGTTATTTTTGTTTGTTTGACCATTGGATTGTTTCTACTTGAGTACTATAATTGATAATGTCACTATGAACACTTTTGTACGTGTCTGTCTGTGCATGTATTTCTGTATATTTATCTGGTTTAATATTTCCTACTATTAGAATTGCTACTCCATTGCTTATATCTGTGTCTAGATAGATATTGCCAAATAATCTTCAAAATCAGTTTTTCATTTTATATTCCCAGAGAATTCCAGTAACTTAGTGTTCTTAGCAATACTTGTCTTGGCAGTTTTTAAGATTTTAACTTAAAATCTGTCCTAATGAATGTATATGGGTTCTTTGAGATTTTAACTTTCTGTGGGCACTTGGGAACATGTTCAACAACTATGAATTTCAGTCAAGTGACCTAAAAATTCAACCATTTCAAAATATGCATTCTTGAACTTTCAGATTTATAATATGATTGATCATTTTAAAACATTGTGTATGCATTAGAACTAACCTATTTTAAGTGTCTTTGAAGTAACTATAGGATAACATTCCCCTTTGTCTGGCATTTAGGAATCTCTACGATCTGGTCACTCTGTTTTTTCCTGTGTCATACAACCCATGATGTCTCAATAGTTTATGATACCAAAATGAGGTAATATTGATAGAGCTAAAGTTTGTCAGGTCAAATGTTCCTTCCTACAGCTACCCAAAATAAGCCCTTGGGCTTCTTCTGAGATTCCCTTCCTCATATAGAAAACCTCAAGGTTTTTTTTTTGTTTTTTGTTTTTTTTGTTTTGTTTTCTGAGTAGGGGATGATATCACATATAATAAAAAGCCATTATTAAGAGCCTGAGTTTGTACAGATCAGCTCTACTAAAATCCCTGCTTCCCTCACTTAATTATGATGTGAATTATGCATATGTATTCTTATATTATTTCTCCTATATGATGGATGGGATAATTAAAGTAATATAGGCAGCATCTCATTGTGGTTTTGGTATATAATAAGTGTACAATATCTTTAGTTGCATCTTCTTATACTTCAAAGTGGAGTACAAGCCATTTATTTTCCATTAACCCTTTTCTGTACACTTAGATTTTCTATACTTATTTAAAATGATATTTTCTTTAATTTCTTCTTTGATAAAAATTGTTTATGCAGATATGTATTTATATATATTTCTATAGATTTCTTAGATCTATTATACATAATATATATCTAATATATATATTCCTTATATTTAGTTTCCAAAGTCCTTTTATTCTTATCATGTTACTTTTCATAACATTGTAGCATCTGAGGTTTGTGTTACAGATGCAGAATTATAATAGCTTCTCTAAGAGTATTATTTATAGATTTTTAATAAAAAATGCCTTACAATCTTTGTGTTATATATTTTCTTATAGCTTTGTTTTTCCATTTATGTACTGTGTTTCTGTTCTCTGTATTTCCAATTAGAGGACCTGTTCAAATGTCTGATCATCATGAGCTATCCACTCATTTTTAAGAATGAGACATAGGAAAGCACATTGGTCAATCTGTGTGCATGTATAGGGCTTGTTGATTAGTGGATTTAATTGAAAAGTGTTTTCAAAAGCTGGGATGCTTGGGTAGCTCAGTTGGTTAAGTGACTGACTTTGGCTCAGGTCATGATCTCATGGCTCATGGGTTCCAGCCCCGCATCAGGCTCTGTGCTGAATACTTGCTTGGAGCCTGCTTTGGATTCTGTGTCTCCTTCTCTCTCTGTCCCTCTCCCGCTTATGCTCTGTCACACTTTGTCTCTTAAAAATAAATAAATGTAAAACAAAAATTAAAAAAAAAGGAAAAGTGTTTTCATTTGGAAATCCCTTAAAACTTTATTATTTCTTTATAGACTGGTTAGTTGTCACAGGAAGTAATTGCAGTCTCCTATCTTGAAAATATTATCCTGGCTGCCAGGTTTCTTGGAGAAGGAAGAGGAAAGGAAACCAGTACAATATATAGAATTCTTTTTTTTAATGAGATAAAATTTATATATAAGAAAATGCACAGATTTTACATGTAGAGTCCAATGACTCTCATAAAAAGTTAAGATATCTGTAACCTCTCCCTCAAATACAGAATTTATTCATCACCCTAGAAAGTTCCCTGTTGTCCCTGGCTCATCGGTTGCGTCTGCACAGAGGTAACTTCCATGCTGATTTCTATTTACCTGAACACTATAAGCTTAGCTTTCTTTTTTCTTCAGCTCATCAATTTAGTTGCCACTTGTCTCTCTGCTTTCTAAGGTTTCAAAATTGTTTTACTGCCACATCTTATCCTGTTCTCTTTCTTTGTTAATTTTCTCTTTAAATGCTTATTTTAGTGCCATTTTTGTGAGAATTTAGAAGGAAGCAGAAGTAACCATGATTAACCTTATATTTCAAATACACTTTTCAAAGTAATGTCATAATTTGTCTCACCATATTTATTTAGTTATTGAGCCATTATTCTCATATTTATTTATACAAATGAGTTAAATCTCTTACCGTTCTAATATTGCCACTGCTCTTTTGAGAACCTGAGTAGATATTTTGGGCTTTTTTATAGTATTACTTTTACCACTCTAATCCTTTTGTGTCAGCCACAAATAATTATCTTTAACGTTGTTCTATCACCATAATCTTTGTTTACAGCATTAAATAACATTTTTGCAGATTGTTTTACTTCCATTATTATTCACATCTATTAATACTATGCCATATAAAGAGTTATTTATTGGTGTAAGTACAAGATCCCTCTGAAGATAGCTCTTGGCTGACCTTGAATATATTACTGCATGATAAAGTGGGTTGTGACATGTCAACACATTTATTTTCCTAGTATGACCATATGTTCTCAATCTTTATAAACCAAACTAGTAAAGATATTAATATTTTATAGCCATGCAAAATATATCACCAAAACAAATTGATTATAATTTCTTTCATAGTAAGAACTATGTGATTTATCTATCACCTTAAGTATATAGAGATAGATATGTGATATTCTATAAATGCTTAAATTACTATGGCTTTAGGTTTCATCTTCATAATAAATATTCATGGTCTTGCTTCATAGATTAATAAACTGTGGCTTATGGAGATCATAATTGCTCTAAGTTCATAAAATTATTTACTGGCAGTCAAGATTATATCCCAGTCCCTTATGGTTGATCCGGGGATTTCTTTTGAATTGCCTACTTTACCAAATGGCTGCCTACATAGGCAGATAACAGAATTAGGGGGGAAAAAAAGAATGGTCATCCAGCAGAACACTGGCAATATTCCCTGAGCATCTCACAGGGAGGACTTCCATATTTATAGGTTCTTGTATCTCTCAGTGACTGAGACTAAAGTCCAAAAATTAACATAGTAATGCTTCTAAATATAGGGGAATGTTGTGGTTTTGTCATAATCAGGAAGCTTTACTATAACTGACTAAGGAGTAGGGGTTTCCTGCTTCAGAATCAAGGCCCTGAGTTGCACAGGTCTTAGTCTTTATACTTCAGTGATTACCTAGCCTTGTCCCCTTCCCCCGTTCTGATTAACATATCCAATGAAATGTGGTGCATTGAATCAGGCATTTGAAGAATACAGATTATCTTAATGAAGTATAAAAAAAATCTTGGTGGGACAAATTTCCAGAGATCAATAATGTTCTTAGTGAAGTAACAGAGCTACTGCAAGGTCACCTGCAGGGGCACCAAAAAGAAACTCTGAACAAGACACAGCACTCCCTAGAGATTGGTCTTATCATGGGCTGTCTTGACTCTATGTTCAGTTGTTCAGAATAAGTCAACAGTGAGGAATATGAGAGCAGTAAACTTAGTACTACCTACCAATGCCTGATACCAATAAAGTAAAAGTCACAATATTAACCCTCACAAGTTTGGCTGATTTGAACCCTGCCTTCTTGCTCTTTGACTCTTCCTTGTTTCTCCATCCTCAAAGAAAGCCTTTAATCTAGCTAATAACAGCTTTTTCCCATAGACTCTAAGTGCAAAGAAGCCAACTAAGCCTGCCATTAGGCTGGTGAACAGAAGAAAAAGGCATACAATATGTGTAAGTGAATATTTTATAATATTGGTTATAAGTCTATAAATTGGAAATAAGTATCCAAAAAAAAGTAACTAAAGCCATATAATAAAGTATTATCCAGCTATTATAGAGATGATCTAGAATTAAATTCTCAGGACCCTAACATATACTTGATACATGAATCATGCTACTTTATGGAATGTAGAATACTATCTATATCTAATTTGTGTGTGTATGTAAGAATATTTGCAAACAGAGATATGGAAGGATTATGTCCAATATATTACAGGGGCGCCTGGGTGGCGCAGTCGGTTAAGCGTCCGACTTCAACCAGGTCACGATCTCGCGGTCCGGGAGTTCGAGCCCCGCGTCAGGCTCTGGGCTGATGGCTCAGAGCCTGGAGCCTGTTTCCGATTCTGTGTCTCCCTCTCTCTCTCTGCCCCTCCCCCATTCATGCTCTGTCTCTCTCTGTCCCAAAAATAAATAAACATTGAAAAAAAAAATTAAAAAAAAATATATTACAAGTAATTGTTATTGGTCAAATTTAGGTTGATAGTCACTTTTCTTCATTATTCTATTCCATTATTGATTTTCAAAAATCAAATAGAATATGTATATAAGTCATATAAATACCAAATATGAAGTAACTTTCTTATTTTTCACATGGGTTGCTTCAGTAACACTGGTGGTATTCAAAGACTCTATCTTGCCACTTTGTAAGTACAATTTTTTTTCTAGTAGATTTCATGCGCAATCCAGGAATGAAGCTCAAAACTGAAAGTCATTTAGGATTGACAGTACCTAGATGAAACAAAGAAAAAAAATATCTCCCACACTTAGTCATTTTATATTGAGTTATTGAGTTACTTATATGTAGTTACTAGAGTTATTTACATACAATTGTTGACAATTTTAAATGTAGCACTTTGTAGACAGCGTCCTGGGTAAAACTATTTCAAAGCAGGTAGGTGGAGAATCATCACCCAACTCTATCCTGGTGTCTTGATCACTGGGCCTAGATTTGCTTTTGCTTTATCATGTATAGAACATAATTTGAATGTTTGACTCTTACAGTTGGAAGCACTTTAGTCCAGTGCAGTGAAACAAGACATCAAATGGTTCCAAGCCAGCTAAGAATTGGTATGTGAGAAAGAAATAGCTTTGCAGAGTCTTATATTAATTGCTACAATATGATTTAGAACTAGCACCATTTTGCTAGACTTAAACAAGATTATTTAAAGCAAATTACCCTGAATTATCACTGATAGTATTCCCATAGAATTTGGATTTTGTTTGCTACTGCAGGTGCACTTGAAGATACCTAGTTGTACATTGTTTCAGCTTATGGATCTGTCGTTGTGAGCTAAACAATAGAAAATCAAGTTTCTTGATTCCAAAACTCCAACAGGTGCATCCACCTATAAATCAAAAGCCCAAGTCAAAAATAGTTGTACCACTGATATCCTCACAGCTCTGGAGACAATCTCTGAAGTATTTACACTATGGTGTGTTGAATCTTCTGAGTGACCCATTGAACAAAATACATGCAAATTATAAAGTTACATTTCACCAATGAAACCAATGCCTATAAGACTTAGCTGTTTCCTTTAGGACTTGTTTCCTCACATAGTTTTGTTTTCCTTCTAGTGTAGCCTTTTAATATTAGTGGGAACTTTCAATATTGAAAGTGTGCCTAAGAAAAAAGTGTATTCAGGGGCAAATTTCTTACTTCCAATAGGATTTCTTGCATTGGAAGGAAATGCAAGTTACAATAGAAGCCAGCATTTGCCAAATATTTATCAAATTTCTACTCTATGCCAGGCTCTCTGCCAGGCCCTAGGAAAAAATAGCACAATGGACAGGGTGCCTGCTATGATGACACTTTGATCCCCATGAAATATAGTTGTTTTTAGGTGTTAACAGGACATTACTTTGAAAAGAACACACTTCAAGGTAGGCTGACAGGATACCCTTTTTCTACCACTTACTAATGAGTGCACATGGGAGCGTAGCTATACTTAGATTCACTTTCCTCATTTATGAAATGTGGACAATGATAGTTCTTGTCTCAAAGGGTTGTTCAGCAAATGAAATGAGTTAATACATACCAAGTGCTTAGAATAGTCAAAGCACATGCTAAAAATTCAATTAATGTTGGCTGTTTTTAAAGCTGAAACTTCATTTGTGTTATTTAGGCAGTCAGGAATGATTTGCAAATATTTCCCCTCAAGATTCTGTGGATAGAGATAGAGGTGGTTCTTATTGGAAGTTGCACAGGCTAGTTATCTGATCCTTTACACTACAAAACCTTGAGCCTTTAATATTCATTTCTGATTCATTGCTTACTCAGCTGTTAACTTTCTTCAAGTGATTATTTTTTTCTCATGTGATTATTTTAAAGGTGCATTTTCTGAACTTATGACTGACCATGTCCTTCTGCTACCTTTCCATATACAAGATAATTGTTGTGACTATACAGATCTTGGGGATGACTGTGGCAGCTGCTGTTGACAGCTCAGAGCCTGGAGTCTGCTTCGGATTCTGTGTCTCCCTCTCTTTCTGCTCCTCTGCCACTCATACTCCCCCACTCTCTCTAAAAAAATAAACATTAAAAAAATTGATAAAAAAGCCTTCTTATATTTGCACAAGGCTACATGAGAGATAATATAATAGGCAAATACAGTGGAAAGAAATAGCAAGAGATACAAGTGAGCCATAAGATTCCATGGTCAAAGTAGTTAGATAAAGTGACATAGAAAGCGAAAGATATAGACTAGATATGCCATACCAAAGAACATGGAAGGTAATTTAAAATTTTGGTAAAGAAAAATAAATCTTAGGTTCTTTGAAATATGCCCACTCCCAAAGATTTTGTGTTTTTGAATTGAATTCAGTTTGTCAGAGTGACAAATGAGCACAAAATGCTAGTCATGATAAAAGAAAGTCATGTAAGCCCCAGTTAACTGTTACACTTTTGCAGTTTATTGTTTCAGCCACCAAAAATAGAGAATTCTTTTCCCTCAGACGTGAATATATGGAAATCACTTTTTTTTTTCAAGGCACTTTTCCACTTACTTGGACACTTAGTCTTTTATTTGAAGGGACACTACCTATGAATTTGGATTTTATTGGAAATTTAAGGTTGCACTGGTTTTGGTAAAAGTCTACTTGGGGCACCTGGGTGGCTCAGTTGGTTGAACTTCTGACTTCAGCTCAGGTCATGATCTCACAGTTCATTAGTTCGAGCCCTGTGTCGGGCTCTGTGTTGACAGCTCAGAGCCTGGAGCCTACTTTGGATTCTGTGACTCCCTCACTCTCTGCCCCTCTCCCACTCACTTTCTTTCTCTCTCTCTCTCTGTGTCTCAAAACTAAATAAACATTAAAAAAATTCATGGATGTTTTCAAATATACACAAAGGTAATGGGAATAGTACAACATCCCCATATAGCAATCACTTCCATCAAGATTTACTATATTTCCTTCACTTAAGCCTTTTTTTTTTCTTTTCTTTGCTAAAAAAGTTTAAAAGAAATTATAGACAGCATATTACCTTTATGTCTTTCTGTCCCTGAAAAAGTAGTGCAGACAATCAGAGTGTCAGTCCTTTACATTGCAGGGTCATTCTAAATATAATTCTTAAAACTCTAAAATAATATTCTTCTATTTTTTGCACCAATTTTAGTAGTAGACATACATTAAAAACTTTTTTAAATATCTCAATGAAGAAGGAAAGAAAGCTTTGAATTAAATGAGAGAACAAGAATAGCTCCATAAAAATTTGTATCTTTAGGAAGTTGGATAGATGATAAGAATTTACTCATTTCTAATGGCATAGAATAACCACAAAAGCCAGTATCTCCTGGAAAGCAGTAGAAGCAAGGGAAAAAAAGGTAGAAGGTAATCCCACATGTATGTATCACCATTGGTTTAAACTCCAGTGGGGCTGAGGATCAGGGCAAGGGATCCTTAATGCCGGTAATGAGTAAAGTCCTCATTAAGTTGTGGTTAAAGGCCACCCAAGATCACCATTCTTTCTCATTTGACAAACAGGTGTTGGTTTTAGACTTTTTTTAAGTTTATTTTTAAATGAAGAGACCTGATGCTATGGTTAGAAAAGATAGAAAATGTTCCCCATATCTAGATTTAATAATTCCCCATAACACTAGGAATTTTCAGAGCCAAGAATCTTGCATCTCCCTATAGTCCATTTATAAAATAGCATTCCATAAATAAATCACAAAAATCCTAAAATAAGACCATCAAATATATCAGTTAATAATGTGCCTATAAAAAACAAACACATCTTTTCAGGCCTGTGTTTTGTGTTTTATAGATCATAAAGTCAGTTCCTTCTCCTGAGATGAAGTGAAAAATTAATGTCATAAAGTACCTAACTATGCTGAATTTTATCCTACAGGAAAAAATAGGACTTCACTATTTTATTTTTATTTTATACTAAATTGAAATTCAGCTTTAAAAATATTTCTGCTACTTTATAGTAGCATGCCATTATATATGAAGCATTGAACTCCTACAACTGCATGTATAAAAAACAGTTAACATTAGTGAAATCAACTACCTCTTTAGGAATAAAAGGAAGTCATTCCTGAAATGATGTATTTAACAATGACAGAATAGACATTTTTGTCTCAAAAAGGCAAATTCATTAGTAATAATTATGCATGCAATATTAAAGATTTTATTTACTATTAAAAATACTATTTTTGGCAAATGTTAAGGAAATACAAAAAATGATTGGCACAGAGAAAAATGAGGATCTAAATTGATAAGCAACCCCAGGAGATATCCAACTTCTTTTACAAAAGCTCTCTATCAGCCAAAAATAGCTATTTTTTAAGAAGGTAATTTTTCTCCAAAAAGATCAACAAAATATATGCTTCATTTAAGCATTCATTAACTGTAGTCAGTTTGCCATTAATTTAATTTGTATCTACAGAGTGTGTGGAAGAAATAGATGGAAAATGACAAACTGACTGACAGCACTACATGCCTGCTTATCTGCAATCCATAATATACAGCAGATTCATGAAGCATGTGTAGAAC
This sequence comes from Lynx canadensis, assembly GCF_007474595.2. Taxonomy (NCBI): domain Eukaryota; kingdom Metazoa; phylum Chordata; class Mammalia; order Carnivora; family Felidae; genus Lynx; species Lynx canadensis. The sequence continues at coordinate 159,856,579 of NC_044303.2, forward strand.
ATGGCACACGACAACAAATCTCTGGACAAGAGAATGGGTCATTTATACAGCTGATTTTTCAGTATCCCATAATGAATTACTGTTAATTAGACTTTAAATTCTTTTTAATATTTATTTATTTTTGAGAGAGAGAGAGAGCACGAGCGGGGAGGGACAGAGAGGGAGACACAGAATCCAAAGCAAGCTTCAGGCTCTGAGCTGTCAGCACAGAGTCCGCTGAGGGGCTCGAACTCATGAACTGTGAGATCATGACCTGAGCTGAAGTCAGAAGTTTAACCACCTGAGCCACCCGGGTGCCCCAAGCAGACTTCTATCAAAACCAGTGCAACTTTAAATTTTTAATAAAATCCAAATTCATAGGTAGTGTCCCTTCAAATAAAAGATTAACCATCCAAGTAAGTGGAAAAGTGCCTTGCAGGCACAGCCAGGGTTAAGAGCCAGGAGGTTTGATTTCCAGTCTGTAGCTTTATGCAGGGTACTCACCATTACTTTGAAATCAATTGATAATCATTTCCTGTGGAGACAGGAAATATATTCAGCAGAAGGATACTTTAATATGCAGCTTACTATCAAAAGGAATGGAATTAAACTTCAATAACATAAATAAAGCCTTTCTAACATTTTATATGTGTGGACCAATAACAGTACAAAAAACTTCCAGTTGTAATTCTAATCTTGAACATGGATGTTAAATGAATTTGGAGCATCTGGATTAAACTTAAATTCTTTACTTCCAGAAGAAATTTCTTTCCTTACAAAATTTTATACCAATCTATACTCCCACAAGCAATATAAGAAAGTTCTATTTGTTCCACATTTAGGTCAATACTTAGTATTGTTGGTCTATTTAAAATAATTTAATCATTCTACCAGGTATGGGTGTGTGTTGGTATCTCATTAAGATTTTCAACTTGCATTTCCTGATAACTAATGATATTGAGCATCTTTTCATATACCTTTTGATTATTCATTTAGTTTATTTTATGAAATGTCTATACAAATATTTTTGCTAATTTTTACCAGAGATAGTTTTTTGTTAAAATTGAGTTGTTCTTTGTGCATTTTAAATTCACTTAATTTTATCTTATATATCACTTATTCTTTGGTCTGTTTTGTTCATCCTTATGGTCAGTACATCCAGTCAGTTTTGCATCTCAGTTATAGCATTTTTTTATTTCACCCTGACTAAATTTTTAGGTCTTTTATCTCTGCAAGTAGGGATCTTTTTGGTTTCTTCCATGTTTTTCTCAAGCCCAGCTATTATCTTTATGATTGTTAATTTAAATTTAGACATGTTACTCATGTCTATTTTGATTAGCTTCCTGGCCATGACCTCGTCTTGTCCTTTCTTTCGGGATGAATTCCTCTGTCTTGGCATTTTATCAGAACTTTGTCTTTTGTGTGTTAGGAAAGCCTGTGCCCAGTCCTATTTCCCCTAGAGCTGAAGGTTTGTAGCACTCTGTGATCAGTAGACCTGGTGCATGAGGCAGGTTTTGTGCTGTTCCTCTAAGGGAGAGGCCTGCTGCTGCTCTGGCTCTTCATCACACCCGCCCTTTTAAAAAAGGCACCTGCAGCACCCAGTGGGTTAGGGCTTGGTATAAGCAGTTCAAGCCTTCACTACATGTGCTGTGCCACTTTCAGAAGTCTATCTGTGTTGATGGGAGGGGTGAAAAATGGTGTTGGTCCACTTTTCTCCCCCGAGTGGGGAGTTTACACCTAGGGCTGTTCAGGAAGCCCTTACAGAAGAGTGAACAATCTCCCATCTTGTGTCCCAGGCTTCCATCAGATCCCAGCCTTCACCTGTCTGTGTCCCTGCCGTTCATCCAGCCAGCACTGCACCCAGTGCAGTGCTCCTGTGTTTCATCTCAGGTGCACAGTTGGGTTTCACAACTCCAGATTTTAGGGACTTGGTGCAGGCCTGAAACATGCTGATCCTCTTGGGGAAGGTCTTGCCATGCTGTGGCTGGTACTGATTTGGCCCAGAAAAGCATTTGCATGACTGCTCAGGGGCTTGTATTTTATGGTAAAGCATAGGAAAATGCTGGCAGCCAGATTAACTGCCATGAGCAGGTATCTCTGCTCATATGCTAATGAACAAGACAGTGCAATAGCTCCTGCCTGGCTCTTCTGTCCCCTGGTAGATAATACTGTCTCTCCCAAATGCACTACAATAAGAGGAATTGTCTATCCTAGCATGACCCAGAGGATCCTCAGAGCACGCTGTCCACTCTGGACCTCTGCCCACCTTCTCCACAGGAATACAGCCTCTCCCACCACCTCAACCCTAGCAATGGCATGGACTTCTAAAACCTTAGTCTTTTAGCTTCACTCCCTGTAATAATCAACCCCTCTGATTTTCCCAGTGAATGATTTTAGGGAAGTGTTTTCTTTATAATTCCTTGCATGCTGTTCTCTCTCTGTGTCAATCTCTGTCTCTGTCCCTGTCTCTCTCTCTCTTTCTGTCTCTCTTTCTAATCTTGGTGACCAAGTATCCCTCCCCTCCACAGAACCCATGATTATTTTCTCTGCCAAATCACATCACCACACTTCCTACCTTCTACCATATGACCTCTTTTCTTCCTCTATTTATGCAGTTTCTTTTCTTAGCCCTCAGATAAATTTCCTGGGTGTTCAGAATGACTTGATAATTATATAGATGTGTTTGAGGGAGGAGGCAAGCATTAGGTTCTCTGCCATCTTAACCCCAATACTCTTAATATATACAAAATTAAAAGGAAGCCAATAACTTTTTTTAGTAGGTAATTGTCTCTAAATTCAAGTTACAATTTTCCTATTATCAAGTAAATCCTTTAATTTGTTTTTCTTGACCACTTATTATTTCAAATATTAAAAAATCTAGTCCATTAGGCTAATGACAGTTGCAAGCCAAGGTACTTTTGCTTTGAATGGTCAAGTCACTTTTAGCAGTTTTTTCCTGTTCATTTTGCATCGATGGTAAAGCATCCATACCAATACTGAGATTTCAGTAATTATTAAGTCTCTTTTTCTTTTTTTAACAGCATTACTAATTTCAAGAAGACTTTAAAACTGCCTGTATCTAAATTATGTTATTTTATCTTCTTAATCTAATCAGGTAAAGAAATGAGAAAGAAAAATGTCAGATTTGTCCACTTCCTCAATCTGCTTAAAAGATTACATATTTCTTCTCTCTGCAGTTATTTATTTAAAAGAGAAACAGGGGCACCTGGGTGACTCAATCGGTTAAGCAGCCGACTTCAGGTCATAATCTGGCAATCAGTAAGTTCGAGCCCTGCACCAGGCTCTTTGCTAACAGCTCAGAGCCTGAAGCCTGCTTCAGATTCTGTGTCTCCCTTCCTCTCTGCACCTCTCTGCTTGCACTCTGTCTCTCTCTCTCAAAAATAAATAAACATTAAAAAAAAAGAGAAAGAGAAACAGAGCTATTAGCTTAACTATCAAGTTAGTAATGCATTCAATAGAAGCAAAAATAATTTATATAACCTCTTTATTTCTTGAGTAATCAACTTTGAGTAATTTTCTACAATGTTTTGAAGTTTTACCTCTTGGTCCTAATATTTCTCACCTTATATGGTACCCTGAATATGCTCTTGGACAATACATTTGTTTGAGAGTTTTGAGATGATAAATTTCACCCCATTTTTTATTTTAATTACTTTAGAAACAACTTCTTATTTCAACCTACACTAGGTAGTGTAGTCCTAGACATTTAGGTTCTCAGTATGTAGACTGCCTGGGTTAAAATCTCTGCTTCATAAATTAACTATGTCTCCTTGGGATACTTATTTGATTATTTTATACATAAAATTGGATAATAGTATCTAATTCATAAAATAGTTGCTAAAATCAAAGGAGATTTTTTTATAAAGAGAATATCACAGTGCCTAGAACAAAGGGCATAATGATTTCTACTTTACTGTATATCCTTATATACAATCGACTCTTCAACAACATATAGGTTTGAATTACGCAGATCCACTTAAAGACATTTTTTTTCTGCAAAAAGTTTTATTGTTTTCATTTTGTCCACAGCTTGGGAGAACTCCAGGGTGGTTAAAAAGCTGCCTGGTGACTACAGGGAGAAGCCCTTCCACCATGGGTTTACCAGAGGGGGTCCCTCAAAAAGCCACTGGGCTCCTCAGGCTCCTAGTTGTGCTGGAAGATGAGTCTTTCCAAAAAGTACTTGCCAGCCTAGCCTGGGGCCCAGCTTTCCACTATCAGTCAGGTGGTCACCCACCTTCTTGATGAGTTTGACCTCCTAACCTCGGAAGCAGACCTCTAAGAAGTCACAGAGATAGGAGTCTACACAGGCAAAACCTAGGGTATGCAAATCGAAAAGGGCCTGGTTCAGGTGCTTCTTCAGAACCATGGGGGCTTCCATGGCATGCACAGTTTTACCCCACTCATCTGGGTGGCTTATACGCATCCTGGAAGAGGGCGCTTCTGCTCTGCTGGTTTTCAGGAGACATTTGACACCCTCAGGCTTCTCCTCAGCCAACTTGTGGAAGAAGCAACCCACACCCTCTGGAGCTACATTGTAGTGGTTGTAATAGAAGCCAAGAGATAGCTGTAGGAGGCTAATAGATGCATATTGACCAGATGGTTTGTGGTGGTCTCCACCTTGATGGACTAATTCTGATGAATCTGGGAGCTCATGGTTGATCAGCAATAAGGAACTAAACTCAAAAAATGTTGTTAGCTGTTCCCATAGGCAGAGGATGGCTGAGAACATGGTTCTCAAGGTTATGTCTAGAAAAGAGGTTGCAGGAAGTTTGGAGACTTGAAGGGACATCGCTGGGTCTGTTCTGTCCAAATATGAAGCAACAGATCCATGGGACCACAGGGGGCACTGCCCAGGGGTGGAGTTTTTTTCCTGGACAATTCTGTAATTATATTTTGTCTTTCTTCTTATTTTTTTAATATTTGATTTTTTAGGTTACTTTATTTTAAGAATAGATTATGTAACATATAACATACAAAATATATGTTAATTGCTTCTTTTATCAGTACAGCTTCCAGTCAACAGTAGGCTATTAGTTTTGGGACAATTGAAAGTTACATTGTATTTTCCACTGCACAGAGAGGTCAGTGCCTTGGCCCCCACATTGTTAAAAGGTCCAACTGTACTTTCCATATGCAAGTAGATTGACAGCAGCTGTCACATGACACATCTTTTTATATTACAATGTATTATAAACAACTTACCATGAAAACAAACATTAATTTTAATGATGTACATTCCAAGTATTTAAGTTCATTTTTGAACATCAAGGTTATTTCAATGTAAAATTGAAATACTTCTAAATATAACTTTTAAAACAAATTATCATGACAAACACTTTATCATCCACCTGTGACATTAGTTAATCTGTATTTTAAAACAGCTAATGAGCTTACAAAAAAAAGAAAAATGTCGTTTTTTTTTTCTTATTTATATTACTTACTAAAGGAGAATTTGTTATGTTTTCAGCTTCCTGTTGCAAACCCTGAGCTAAATGTTAATAAGAACAGGCAATTCTTCATCCATTCTAGGACCTGATATTTGAATAATTGCATTAAAGAGAGGCATCAGCAATACTAAATAAACCTGATTATACTGAATAAGAGATAAATGATTAAAAGCCTATATGAGGCATTAATTTACTACAAAATAGTCACATAATGCCAATTGACTATTCTATTATTTCTCCCTTTGGGCAAAGTTATTTTGGATAGAATAAAATTGCACTGGAATAGTTAGCACAGATCACAGATAGAAGCACTATAATTCATCAAATAGCCTAGTTGGGCAGCCTTGTCAAAATAGGTTAGGGAATTTCTCATGATTGTAGCCAATGTTGCAATATTTTTAAAGATAGAAATCCATTATCACTTCTCTTCTGCCACCTGAAAAAAATCATCCCATAGAATCTGATTTCTTCCTGAGGTGACATGACACTGCTCAGAAGGCAATGAAATGTTCTTTTTTAAAAATATCAGCTATCAAATGGCAGACTCTAAACCTGAGTCATGTTTGGTTCCTTACGTCTATTGTGTATTACTAAAGAAATAGGAAATTTAGAAAACTTTGATTCTCTTACATTTGGATATAATTTTGTTTTGATTATATCAGTAATAAAAACAAAATCTGCTGCAATTATATTCTAAAAAATAAAACAAGTCCTACAAGTCTTAGTAAAAGTTATGTATGATACATGTAATTATATAGTTTTTACATATATATGTATTTATACTTTTATAATTATATATAGGAAGGATGTAGGACTTTTTAGCTGGTATATCTAAAGCTAGTGAACTTAAGCCAATTGAAAGCCAATATAGTTATGGGGAGTACTCTTATCTAACAGGATATTGGTGAGTTTAAATTTGGTAATCAAATCTTATTTGGTAAATCAGTAAGAATTTTATATTTCAATGTCATAAAACCATTCTAAGAAATAAACTGAGAATAGATTTGTTCTTTCTAATATAGAAATCCATTCAAAGATGACTAGATTTCTTACAGTTCTTCTAGAACTAGACTCCTAAAAATGAATTATGATGGCACTCATTTCCAAAATTGTACTTCTCTTTTCTAGAAGAAAGCCTCGTGAAAAGCTTTTATCTAGTAAAAAAAAATAGTGATTATTAATGGCAGAGACAAATCGCTGCATATTGACTATTCATAAGCAATCCATATGTCCCACATTCTTAGAGTTAGGTGGAACTTTGAAACGAATTCTGAGCAATGGGTGTGAGTGGAAGTAATAATTGTCACTTCCATAATGGAGCGATTAACAGCCAGTATATGATTCCCTAACTTATCTTATTACTGAAACGATTGGGCCATGGAAAAATACCAGACACCGGAATGACAACTTGCATCACTGAATGGTTGTGGAGAACAGGTATTCCCTTAACAGTTCTCATTGGATAGGTCTTCTGGATTAGAAAGAATAAATCATTTGTTGTAATAAGCCACTGGGATTTCAGGATTGTTCTGTAACATGATCTGGACTATCCAAATTAATTCAGTGAATTAAGTAAACAAAAAATAATACTGATAAGTTTCCCTGGTAGTAAATATAGTTTTAAAATGGGAAACAAAATATTTTAATTATTAGTAGGATGTGAACTCTATTGAAGAAAATGATGTATATTGTCACTCCATTTGCAAGAACTGAGCTGATACCACTCTTTGAGTCTTATGTATGAGTTAAGGTTTCCTCATCTGAGGTGATTTTACTGCCCTCAAAGCAGTAAGGCCACAAAGAAGCTTCTGTGGAAGAACAGATATATTGTGAGTTAAGGGAAAAGGTTTGAAATTTTGTGTGACTACTGTGTAGTTCTTTTCCACTCTTTCTCAAATGAGGAGTAAATACTTACCTCATATGTGTCTAAATGTCGTTAGAATTGTTCAAATAGGGTGTTTTAGTTATGACCTCTCAGTACTGCCCTTAACAGTAAAGAAAAACTAAAATATGCAGTGGTTATGTCAGGAACTATATTTTTCTTTGGTCAGAACTGTAACACTGGCACGTGGACTTGTCAGCTTATAGAACACTAGAATATGAAGGTATTATGTGAATATTTAGGAAACTAAGGCTTGATGCTTAAGGGCTGCTTGTGTTAGCTTTTGGGGAAATTGGGCTTATCCAACTCTGATGCACTATGTCATGTTTATCTTCAAATTTAATATTGATATTGTATTCATAGAAGCAGCTGATCCAAATTCACATTTATAAAATATGCATTTCTGGTCTTAAATCTCTTGATATGAAAATAGGCATTCTTTTTTTTTTAATTTTTTTTTCAACGTTTATTTATTTTTGGGACAGAGAGAGACAGAGCATGAACGGGGGAGGGGCAGAGAGAGAGGGAGACACAGAATCGGAAACAGGCTCCAGGCTCTGAGCCATCAGCCCAGAGCCCGACGCGGGGCTCGAACTCACGGACCGCGAGATCGTGACCTGGCTGAAGTCGGACGCTTAACCGACTGCGCCACCCAGGCGCCCCTAGGCATTCTTTATATTACCAGTTTTCCTGGAAATTTCAGAAGCAATTTCCTACTTTTTTAAAAATATCATGATTAGTCTTTGACAAACCCTGTGCAAGAGAATGAACATACTACTTTTCTCCTGCACCGCTCCACACCTTTGTTTCATATTTCCCAGGGGAAAAAAAAAACAATGACTTTCTGGTACAATGGGGATTTGAATAATAATTTCCCATTTCTGTAGTTTACATATGAAACTCAGTTTTTTTTTATATCCGTAGTAGGAACTTAATATCAGTAACCTGTGAATTTATTAACATTGTTTTAACTGCAATGCCCATTGCATTATTTGGGTTTCCTACTGACTTTAAATTTTCTTCTCTTGCCTTTTTTTTAAGCAATTGTAATGAGATGAGCAATAATCCTCCACTTGTCTCTTTATTTGATTGCATATTTCTACCTTTATACAATAAAAAGATAAACTATTAAAAGCTCTAATAATTCTTGAAATATAAGGATAGTTAAAGGTAAAGTGAAGTCACACACACACACACACACACACACACACACACACACACACACACTTGCACACATGCATGTCTCTGGACCATATTATCTGGGTTAACATTCTTGCTGTCTCTTTTCCAGCTGAGTGGCCCTGGATGGGTAATATCACTTTCCTAAGAATTGACCTAATTAGATGTCACTCAAGGATCATCCAGTAGTGATAAACTCTAGGCCCTGCCACTGCTCTTGTTGATATAGTAGACCCTTAACCCTCTGCTTCCACCACTCCACCCCCTCTCTTTTAACCCAGTCCAGGGAATGGAGAATTGGGAGTGTTTTCATAGACTTTGCCCCCACCCCCCTGCCCCTGCTGGGTGGTGTGGCTTTGAGCAACTGAATCTTGTTCAGAGGAATTTACCCATAGTTCTTCATCCATGTAGACCTATTTGTTAAAGAAGATAAGCCAAGCTTCTAGTTGAATTTCTTGTATACAGCTGCACTATTTTCCTACCCTGTTCTTTTTTTTCTCTCCCTCTCTTTTAGTCCCTCACTCTCTCTTGCTTTCTAAATTTTTTCAGAGTATATCTGAATATGTTTCTTAAAAATAGAGACATTAGGGGAGGAACTGGGTGGCACAGTTGGTTAAGCATCCAAATTTGGCTCAGGTCATGATCTCACAGGTCATGAATTCGAGCCCCACATTGGGTTCATTGCTGTCAGTGGAAAGCCAGCTTTGGATTCTCTGTCCCCCTCTCTCTGCCCCTTCCCTGCTTTCTTGCTCTCTCAGAAATAACTAAACATTAAAAGAGAGAGGGAGAGAATAGGAAAAGGTTCAGAGAAAGACCTCTAATAAGGGTAGATTGGTGATTTGGCAGAAGTCACAGGGTGTTTAAGGAATCTGATGCTTTTACCCCAAAATATTAGCAATACTCTTATACTGTGCCTCTCAAATTTATCTTTGTGTTCAGTGAGCAGTGAAGTTTGAATCAGGAAACCAAGTACAAGAAGGGGAGCTGGTAAGGACAGTATTAGTGTTTGGAGTTAGAGAATCAAGTACTTGCATTCTGGTTCTTATGCCTGAACAGCAATCTAATGTGGTGGAATGCAAATGATTCTGCCTTAAAAAAAATCTTTACATTTTATTGAAAAGGAAGGACTGCATACACTTAAGGGACATGTTTTTAGTTGTTACTATTCTATGAGGACAGGAAAATTCCAGGAATTAGGGAGAATCTTTCTTGACGGTTCTTCAATTCAGAATAAGATAATGATTAAAAATAATTCACAGCATTTTACATATGGACACAGTAGATCTCTTTGCTGTCATCCACTCACATTATTAATAACCATCTTATTTCAGAATCCGTTTGATTCTTTAATCCTAGAAATCTTTATTTTCCCCATTGTCCACTCAAACAATGTAAAGTATGTTCCCAAAATAGGTAAAATTTAATATAGCACATTATAATTTACATAAAAATTATACAACATGTCATTTAAGCACTTAAATAACCTTGAAAATTAGCTGACTAACCTAATTGTGACTCAGGAACACACAAAAAGTAAATGGCACCCAAATTTCTAGGTCTAGATTTTCTGAGTATAAATTTCATATCCTCTTCATAATAACGCTTGTTTTCAGTGATCTATACTTTTATTCAAAAGATTTTTGCCTGAATTTACCATTTGTATTAGTGAACTTTTCATGCTTGGTCATTAATATTTTTTTTGGATCAGTGGTCTGTCATGCACATAGATAATTGCTCTGCACTTGTTTGCTTAGTTTGTTGTTGTTGCAGAATCCAAGCTATTCCTATCACAAGGCCTTCTCTGTGAGCCTTTGCTAGCCTGCAAACTTAAGTTGGTAAGAAGATAGACAAGAATAATGAGAATTAAAAGAATTTCTTTTGACCTATAATTCTAATAGTGAATACTTGCCTTCTAGTTTTAAATATTTTGTTACGAACTATTTCAGATATACAGAAAGTACAGACAATACTATAATGAATACTATAATGAATGCATCTACCACCCAATTTTAAAAACACAACATTTGATTGTGTCTCCTTCAAATACAGTTTCTGTTGTTGTTGTTGTTGTTGTTGTTGTTGTCTGGGTGTTTTTGGAGCATGAGCAGGGAGAGAGAGAATCCCAAACAGCCTCTGTGCTGAGAGCAGAGCTCAAACTCACAAACTGTGAGATCATGACGTGAGCCAAAATCAAGTCAGACACTCAACCAATTGAGCCATCCAGCACCACCAATACAGTTTTAAGCACAAAGTACTTCAGCAGTTTATGTATTCCATTGTAATCTCTTCCTTTCCCTTCATATTTTTAGGTAGCCAAGACCCTGAAGTTGGCATGTATATATAATAAGCTTTCTATATGTATATCTATAAATAAATAACTTCATATATTTTAGACAAATTATATTTTACTCTTTTGTTCTCTCTTTTCACAATTGCTTTGTTGAAATAATCCACACACCACAAACTCACCCTTGTAAAATGTATAGTTGGATGGTTTTCAGCATATCCACAAAGTTGAGCAGCCATTATAACTGTCTAATTTTAGGACATTTACATCACTCCAAAAAGAAATCTTACATTAATTAGAAATGACTCTTGATTTCTTCTAGCCCCTAGAAACACTAATTTCCTTTTTTATGTCTAATTATACGCCTATTCTGGGCATTTCATATAATGAAATCATGTAACTTGTTTCTGACTTCTTTTATTTATCATATTTTCTTTCGAGGTTTGACAATGTTGTAGAGCTATCAACATTGTTTTCCTTTTTGTTAGTGAATAATATTCCATTGTTAAGATATGACACATTTTATTCACCCATTCTTCAGTAGATGGTCATTTGGGTTGTTTTGACTTTGACTATTATGAATAATGCTCTTATGGATATTCCTGCTAAGTTTTTTGTGAACACGTTCACTTCTCTTGAGTGTATAACTAGGAATGGAATTACAGGATTGTAGGGTAACTATGGATCGCAATTCAAAAACCTGCCAAACTGCTTTCGGAAGTGACCACACAATTTTACTATCCAAATAGCAGTGTATAAATGTTCAAACTTCCCCACATGTTAATAACACTTGTTATTGACTATTTTTAAAAGTTTTAATTTTGGCATTCCAGTGGGTTACAGTGGAATCTCATTGCAGTTTTGATTTTTATTTACCTAATGAAATTATTTTGAGCATCTTTTCATGTGCTTAATAGCCACTTGCCTATCTTCTTTGGAAAAATATGTACCCAAATCCTTTTGCCCATTTTAAAATTCAGATATTTGACTTTTTTATTGGGTTTATAAGTGTTCTTTATAAATGCTTGATACAAGTCTTTTACCAGATATGTAATATGCAAATATTTATCCCAGTGTTTGGGTTCTGTTTTTCTTAATGGTGTTCTTTGAGGAACAAGAGTTTTTAATTTTCATGAAGTCCAACTTATTATTTTTGTCACTGTACTTTTTGTGCCATGTAGAAGAATTGCCTATCTAAGGTCATAAAATTTACTCCCATATTTTCTTCTAAAGTTTCATAGTTTTAGCTCTTAAATTTAGGTTTATGATCCATTTTGAGTTAATTTTTGTGTGGTATGGGTCCATCTTCATTCTTTTGCATATGGCTATCTAATTGTTCCAGAACTATTTCTTAAAAGGACTATTCTTTCTTCTTGAATTGTCTTGACACTTTTGTTAAAAAATTAGTTGGCCATAAATGTAAGGGTTTATTTTTAGGTTCTCAATTCTGTCCTCTGATTTATCTGTCTTTATGCCGGTACTATACTGTTTTCATTACTGTAATTTCGTATTAATTTCTGAAGTCAGGAAGTGTGTATCCTCATACTTTATTTTTCTTTTTATAGATTGTTTTGGCTTTTGGGGGTCTCTTGGTATTTCATGTAAATTTTAGGATTAGCTTTCTAATTTCTGCAAAAAATCAAGTTGGGATTTCTATGGGGATTGTGTTGAATTTGTATCTTGAAACCTTATTGAATTCTTTCTTTAGTTAATTGTGTGTATGTGCTCATATTTTAAAATGCATGACTGTGAGAATTGCAAATTTATTCTAACATTAGCTTTTTGATAGAGTCATCAATTTTAAGTCTACATGAGCTATGGAGTTCATAGTTTAACCTTCATGCCAAAAGTCTTTGCTATAGGAAATTATAAGGTTTAATAGAAATTTAGAGATTGTATATAGTAAATTCTTGTGTGTGTGTGTGTGTGTGTGTATGTGTGTGTGTGTGTGTGTAGTAACTTCTTAGAAACAATGTACTCTGTTTCTGATTTAGCAACAGAGGACCATTCAATCTATATTCTGTCATATTCTTTGATTTGTAAATTTAGTAGAATTTTTTAATGCCATGAATCAAACAATGTGCTAAATGTATTTTATATACTGTAGCAATTAATCTTTACAATGACCTGAATTCAGCAGTTTCCTCTACATTTTATAAAGACAGGCTGAAATGTACATGACAAATATCCAAGATTATACAACTAACCAGGGATAGAGCCAAGATTCAAATTTGGGTCTGCCTAACTACATGTATTTTGTTGTTAATATTTAGAAAGATCTGTGGTGCCTGGGTGGCTCAGTAAATTTAGTGGCTGACTCTTGGTTTCAGTTCAGGTCAGTATCTCACAGTTTATGAGTTCAAAGCTCTGCTGTGAGCACAGAGCATGCTTGGGATTCTCTCTCTCTCTCTCTCTGCCCCTCCTTCACTTGTGAATGTGCTCTCTCTCTCTCTAAATAAACTTAAAAAAATATTTAGAAAGATCTTTATCATGTGAACTGAAATTTATCTCTATGCATTTTTATTAGTCTTAATTCTACCTTATCAAGAATAACAGGACAAGTTTGCTCCTCCCCTGCTTATAGAGACATATAATCCATCCAAAATGGATTATAATCCAACCAATTTCTCTTATTTTCCTTACAGGGTGATTATAAAAAATCTCTACATTTTTCTCAGTGTTCAATATGGTACAGTATACATTTTCATTTATGAGTGTCCTTGAAAGTGCTCTCTAAAAGAATGGAGAGTAAACCCAAACAAGATAATCTAGATGTGGACTGGTTATTGGTATACCAGTAGGTAGGTCCAGATAAACTAGACAAAATAGAATGTGTACAGAGGTGAGTCCAGCATTTTTAGATGATACCAGTGTTGATTCTGTAGAGAAACAAGAAACATAATAATGTCTTTACTTGGAAATTTGAGGTTAAAAGTAAATGGATCTCTTTTTAAGTAGTATTTAATGAATACTTTATTTAGAAGTTTCTTAATCTTTGTTAAATACTATAAATTTGTCTTTATATAGCAAATTAGTCATTATCTACTTATGAAACTAAAATATTTTTAAAAATTAAGAAAAGTTAGGAGAGCAGATAAGATAAAAACTGAGTTTAGTACTTAAAATCATCTGGAAAACAATTACTTTTGGACATGTCAATAATATGAGCTGTAATTCATCCAATGATAAATAGTAAGGATAAAGAAATTATTATAAACAGCCATATTATTGTTTGTACATCAAAAGAAACTTTCTTATTAAAGCTGCCGTTGGACCATTCACTGTGAAGGAATTCATCCGAACATTTTCCCTTACTAAAGTTAAATTCAAGTCCTTAGAACCTTTCACCTGAGACATTATTCTAGTTAAGTTTTTACTACATAATTTTAATTTGTCTCCTCCATATATTCTTTGTGGTTTTTTTTTCCCTGAAACATATATTTCTGCCTGTTCTAAGGCAGGACTTTTGCCTTTCCATTTCATACTCAAAATCATCTATGCATAGATGATGGATGGATGTTACTTCATGTCTCAGCATCATCTGGGCTACAGGCTGCCTGCATCCCTGTATTAGATTCCAAGACTAAGCTGTAATGCACTGGGAAAAGTCCTGGATTCATATCCCTCTCTTTCCCAGGTGGGGCAGGGAAGAATGGCAGCATATTTGAGAGATATTTGTGTTCCTATTCAAACAGCTCCTTAAGTGCTAAGGGTGGAAACATATCACATAAACTATAATTAAAAGATGTGATGTCAACTTAGCTTTCCAAACTTGTTATGTTCACCTCTCATAATCCACTATCAATCAAAGTGAAATACATACATGCATAACAAATTAACTACCTATCCCCAGGTCCTACCTATCCTCTGTAGGTTGTATTCTTTACCCTCCCACTCAGCCTTGTCAGATTTTTCCTTGTTCCTTTATTAGTTTTTTTTTTTTTTAATTCTTGGTTTACAGCTTGGCTGTATGTGTGTGTATTTAAATTAAAAAAAAAGTTTTTTTAAATCTAACCGAACTTTCCACATATTGGGAATATGTGTGAATGTGTATATGTAGATGTGAGAATGAAAGTCTGCATCTGATTTGTACGCCATCATGATTAAAAGTCCATTTCAGCAAATATATATTTTGAAACTGTACTTTGCTTAGCACTTTAAAATGTTCTCTTGTCTTATTATATGGGTAGTTGATTTTAGTTGTAATCTCTAATTTACTTTTGTTTATTTGTTGTTAAGTTATTTTCTTTACTGTTATAGGATAAGAAAGTTGATTATGCTTTGGAATTTTAATATACTGGGTGAGATATAAGTTTGAGTCTTAATAATAAAAAGATACCTGTTGCTTTGGTGTTCAAATAACCCCAAACTTAAGAAGATTGTATAAACTCTTTATACAATTTATTTGTTGCATAGTGGAACCCTTAAAAAGGAAACCATATGCAGAAGATGAATAGATAAAAGCAGAATTGCCCTCATTGAGGCAAAATCTTCTACCTTTTGATTTCCCTCTTCTTGTCCATTGGCATCACTGAAAGCACCTCTTTTGAACCTCAGAGTTACTGTCTATAAATGCTATTCTCAGGATATATCCCAGACCGCATGATGCCTATAAACTATTGTGATGGACAGAATCATGGTCCTCCAAATATGTCCACATCCTAAGCCTTGGAATTTGTGGATATTTACTGTATATACGAAGTAGACTTTCAGGTATGATTACATTAATCTTGAGATAGATTATCCTGGATCACCTGTGTGGACCCACTGTAATTACTAGGTTCTTTTGAGTAAAAGAGAGTGGCAGGAGAGTCAAAATCAAAGAAGAAGATGTGACAATGGAAGCAAAGGTTGGAGTGATGTAGCTTTGTAGATGGAAAGGAGCCATGAGCCCAAGAATGCCAGCAGCCTCCAGAGGCTGGAAAAGGCAAGGAAATATACCCTAGAGCCTCTAGAAGAAACACAGCCCTCCTAATACCTTGATTTTTTACCATCAAAGATTGATGTTTAGAATTCTGACCTTCAGAACTGAAAGATAATTTTTTACCACTTTGATCCGTTCAGTTAATGTGTATTTGCTACAGAAGAAATAGAAAACTAATATAAGTAATAAGCTAACAGCAGGTGAAAGGATGTATCCCAGTTTATGGCTATTTGAACAAATCAGTAAGGTTTCATAGAGTAGTATACAAGCTAATCATTTATTTCCTTTAAACATTAAATTAATGTGTACTACCTATGGTTGTATCACAATTTTAAAATATGTATAATATAAGGCAAGATTTAATAGAATTTAATATCTTTGTGTCTTTTAAATATATTTTAATTTAATATCTTGTGTCCTCAAAATGCTTTTACTTTGATTGTTGTATCTAATACATATACACACAAATGAAAGTTTCTTAGGTACCACTGACAAATTTAATCTAAATCAGAAGTGTATTTAACCTCAGATTAGGGGGTAACAAAGAATTGAATCCAACAAATTTATGCTATTTCAGATTCTGGTATGACATTATTCTCAGGTAATTACAAAATTTTCAGTAGCAAACCATCAGTGCAGTGAAAACACTATTAGTTGAATCAACCCATCTCAGTTTTGAAAACCTTATTCAGAAATTGTCTTTTCCTTAAAACATGAGCACATTAATAACAGTTTTATCCTTTGAGGTGCACGGTATATTGCTTATGACTAAATAAGACATCTGAAGACAACCAAACCGCTGTCTCTTCCTTTCATT
Organism: Lynx canadensis; assembly: GCF_007474595.2. Taxonomy (NCBI): domain Eukaryota; kingdom Metazoa; phylum Chordata; class Mammalia; order Carnivora; family Felidae; genus Lynx; species Lynx canadensis. The sequence continues at coordinate 159,873,115 of NC_044303.2, forward strand.
GTCCTCTGGTTTTCAGCTTCCATCGTAATGACAACTTTCTTTTCAACTCCAGTTTTTGACTTGATTCTCCCCTATTTGCTTGATTCCAAATAATAATCATAATCATACCATAAATCAAAATCATAGTAGAGAGTTATTCTTCAGTCATTTGTACCTTGACCTCATTATCACCATCTGGGCATAATTTATCACCTTCAGGAGATAGCCTGAGAGGAACGAGTTGATTCTGAATTCCGTCATCCATCTTGGGCTACATCTTTCTCTCATTTGTTTTCATTTCATTCTTTTTCATCTGAAATTTACTTTTAACAGAAATGACAGCCAAAGAATATGGCCCAGGAATTCTATTCTCTTTTTGTCAAATATCAACATTTTATAATTGACCCAACCATACTCCAAAGAGTATCATACTCAACCACAGAGACCCATACTCTTTGATTTTATTTGAGGGCTGATATAATTTAAAATTAAAAATAAACAAACAAAAATCTTGGCCAAATACAATTCTAAAACAAACAGAAATGTCACCATCAACACCACCAAAATTTTATAGTCTGTTTTGCTTTTATGATCATGGACCAGTTCTGAATTCTAAGAAGCACCATTATAGTTCCCTGAGACCTTCATATTGCTTCATCCTAATGAAATGAGGGAATTAAGGAGTGTTTCCCTCACTTGATAAAGTCACAACTCTGTTAATTGGTAGAGGTGGGTATCATTGTTTTAAGCCCGAGTCTAGTGCTACTTCTTCCATAATATTTTTCTTGGTGTCATTCCAAACTTCGATACCTAAAAATTGAGCTGTGGATTTCTTAGGACCTAATTTGAGTGCAATAAGTGCAAATTGCACAAGAAGTGTGTTCCTATGATAAATTTCAACTACTATAAATTATTATTTAATTTAATCTATTTATTTGCCATTCTGGCTCATTTTTCCTCATAGTTGGAGAGGTTAAGCATGACTGATCAAATGCATGCTTCAGTCCTGTATGTTTTCTATAGTCTACTTGACAATTATCAGAACTGTTAATGGCTTTGCAGCTGATTTAATTCCCACTCAGAGAATCTTGTCTATAATTTTCCCTGCTAATCTCATTTTTTGCACGGGCAAGTAATGCTTTCCTTCCATTTGGCTTCTAAATATACCAATGTTCATTTAAGTTATTTTCCTGCACTGTTCAGCTTGGATTTTGTACATTTTTCTGTGACAAACAAGAACATTAAAAAATAAACGGAAAGAAAAGTCAAATTACTTATCTTTACCCATATGCTATGATTTTTTTATTTTCCATTAGGAAAACACTACTTTGGTAGTTATATGTCTACTACATTCCAAAAAATTTTCCCTATCAGTAAATAATCCAGATGAGATGAATGTTCCTTTATAGTTTAATCTTTTTTAAGAGACTTCTGCCTTTTAAAAGGTAAATACCTTTTATCTTTCCTCAAATTTGAAAACATGTAAGTGGGGAAAAAAGGTATTGTTGGTTACATTATTTATATCTAATTTTATATTTCCATGTTATATTGTTTTATAATCTTATTATTTTCTGTACCTTCTAAAGACACAATAATGCAAAGGAATTTATTCCCAAGGGAAATATTTATGTGTCTTTAGACAAATTGTGTAAACTTTCTGGGCTTCATTTGCTTTATTTACTTATTGTGCCATATACCTAGGGAAATACTAGCTAAAAAGTGTGAGAGATTATAGGGAGAGGAAATTAAAGAGTGATAGCAATAAAATAACTGTGTGCATACTATGTTGAGCAGTTTGGAATTCATTTAGCAGGTGATATAAGGGAACTGTTGAAATATTTTAAGAGGAACCATGAGGTTATATTTGTGTTTCATAGAAATGACTCCAGAGTTCATGTAGTAAATGGATTTGACAGGTCTAAAACCTTGATGAGATGGTCCCAATTTGAAATATATCCCATTGTCATCATGAATCCATTTGTGTTTGTTAGATAACACGATCTATATTTTTTGGTTTAATAAATGAGGACATTTTATTACTTTGAAAAATGGGGACAATAAAATTTGCATGGCTGGACTGAAGAAAGGAGATGTACCCTTACTATGTAGGAAGTTCTGATACCTACAATATATGAATTTACTGGAGAGTCAGTATCTCTCTAACATCTTATATGAATGAACCCATGTTTTGAGTATAACATGTTAGATACTGTGTTAGGACCTTTAATCTAGGTAGTAGCTCAATTTGTGCAATAATCCAATAATGAAGATGTGGTACAATTAAAGATTACTATACAGTATAAGTGCTATGTATAATGCTATAGTGCTATAATAATATTATAGTGCTATACTAATGTTTCACACCAGCTCTCTTAAGGAGTTATGGCTATTCCCCTTATACAGATTGTAACACTATGACTCAGCTTTGTGCAAGGTTATATAACTAGTAAGTGATGGGAATGAAATTAAATCCAGATCTGTGTAACTTCAAAGCTCACTCTGTTGGTATAGAGTGGATCTACAGTACAGTGTATTGTACTGTCTTTCTAGAGGAAAATGAGAATTAAATTAGTTAAACCATGGATTCATAGCAAGTGGCAGAACCAGATCTTCTGATTTTAGGTATACTGTTCTTTTCATTGCACCAGAGCTGTCTTCTGTATCCATGGAGCTACACTAAAAACCACAGCTTCTCAAGAACATCCTTAGACTTTGGTGCTCTGATTGCCTTCTGGATTGTCAAACAGAACTTAAGCCTGAACATTTTCTACATCTTTATCCCCTTTAGCATGATCAAAAGGTGATCATCCGATATATAGGTTAGGTGTCAACACCCCTTAGTTGTATTTTATTGACATTTACATTTTTTTAATTTGTGGTGCAATGATATGTAACAGAGTACACAATTGGCCAGAACATACCATTCCCTCATCATTTACTATATGCTTATCTCAAAACACCAAGAGAGATTTTTTTAGTGATATTTAAAAACTCTTATTTCCCATTGCTTTTCTACAAAGGATCTAGAATTTGTTAAATTTGGGGGAAAGGTCTAAGCTACAGTTTACATAGTGTACTTAAGTTTTCTAGTAGTTAGTCCTATAGATATTAAAAAGTAAATAATAGCCATCCTCATTTCATGAGGAAAATAAAATTAAAATATCCTTATTCATTCATTGCATTCATTGTGTATACAAATCACCAGTTGTCTGTTCTTCATCAAATAATTATTTCTGGAATTATGCTCTTCATGGCCACCTAAGGTACTGCTTATCTTATTTTTTTGTTTTTCTTGGTTTCTTTGATACACTGTCATTCTTGGCCACACCCTTCTTCACCAGAGGCCCTTCTCTTGTTTCAGGATGCCATTCTCTCATGTTTTCCTTTTCACTGTATGCCTGTCCCCTGCTTATTTTCTTTGAATTAGTATATATAATTTTATCTTATTTAAATTATTAACCAGTTCTATGTATACTGCAAGAACAGGATGCAAGTATTATCTAAATATATAGAAGAGGTACATTTTATGACCTGTTAAAATAATGTATTACATTCTTGACAGTCTCTATATATAAGTTGTCCTGGAGACTCCCATCTACCGAAACTAGTGCATTCACGGTTGAGGGCAAATTGTTCACTGCTAAGTTTTGACTATCAAATCACAATTGCTGCATATGTGGCATGAATGCCAACTCTCTTGAGAGTTAGAAGTTTCTAAATTCTGAAATGCCCAGGAACTTCCAACTCCAACCTGAGAATAAAATTCTCTGGGTACTATTTTCCTGGTAGCTTCCAGGTAAACTTAGCCCTGTAACTTGGGGTCCAGAATAAGATAAATGAAGCAGAGTTACTTTAATTGATCTTCAGATCTAGAGCCAGAAGCAGAACTTTGTAGTGACTCCACAGACAAATGAGTTAATGATTTTTGCCACTATGTTTATGAATTATTTGTTATTTGGCGTTATTGTAGTAGTAGCTGAGTGCTTATAGAAATTGCAGCGTAAAAGCCTGAATGTAGGACTTTATTATAAAACAAGGTAGAGAGGGCATCAGATTTGAAGCTACACAAACAAGCTCTTGTCTGGAAAGCAAAATGTAGTAAAGTTTAAGCAACAAGCAGGAAATGGAGATGTTGTGAGGAAAGTGATTGGGGTTGAGTTATGTTCTACATACAATGGATGAGAGGCCCTTTCAGTTTGCCATGTGGTATAAAGAGAAAAACTTGTGAAAAATTTATCCAACTGTATTTGGAAAAATCTGAACTGTATGTACCAAATCCTTGACAAGATTCTGGATATTTCCTCTCAATGATGATCCTATCTGAGCACAGATAGCAATTATGAAAAACAAACAATTCTAGCAAAACCACTATTGCTATTTCTACCCATATATTTATGTGACATGTTAGGTAGGAAAGCAAGAGGAACCTAGCTATAGATGAGCCTCAGCTCAACCCAGGTTTCCAAATATGAAGATACAATGCAGTCACATCTCAATCCCCAGACAACGAGGTGGTTCATCTCATATGTGAAATGATTTAAAATACAGTCTTAATTATAATTGGAATAAAAATTTTACATGAATTACTAAAAATGTGTAAAACCTTATTGGAAGTTCTTGCTATGTAATAGTGATTTTCAATCGCTTTTCCCTGCTACTCTCATAATTTAGAAAAACCATCTCTAACTTCATTAAATTATTAAAAATGTTCCTTATAGGTCTAAATTGCTAGATCAATCTCCAGTAAATTATACATACTGACTTTCCAAAATAATACCATGATTTCTTTCAATATTTATTTGCTTATTTTAGAGAGGATGAAACAATTGGTTTTTTTTAAAAGCAATTTTTCAACTTCCTACCTTCTTTCCTCTTTAAATTTTATGTATGTATGTATGTATGTATGTATGTATATATGTATGTATTTTTTCAAAGAATGCACCTCTTTATTAAAGGTACTCAATTACATGGTTCAGGTAAATTATCCTCATACTCTTACAGAATGTCCTAACATCATTTGAATCCATCTTCCCCAATTTCTTTACCACTCTCCAAATATGAAACCCTTTTGAGGTTCCATATTCTTTACATTGCCAATCCGTCTTTCCTTTCCAACTCAAGTTCCTTTCTTTCTTTGTTTTTTAGTGCTTGTTTGTTTTAATTTAAATCCAAGTTAATGTAAAGTGTAATCATGATTTCAGGAATAGAATTTAGTGATGCATCACTTAAATGTAACACCCAGTGCTTATCCCAACAAGTATCCTCCTTAATGCCCCTAGCCCATTTAGCCCATCCCCACCCCAACACCCCCTCCAGCAACCCTCAGTTTGTTCTCTGTATTTAAGAGTCTCTTATGGTTCATCTCCCTCTCTGTTTTTATATTATTTTTCCTTCCCTTCCCTTATGTTCTTCTGTTTTGTATCTAAAATTGTACATATGAGTGAAATCATGTGATATTTGTCTTTTTCTGACTGACTTACTTTGCTTAGCATAATACACCCTAGTGTCAGCCATGTTGTTGCAAATGGCAAGATTTGATTCTTTTTGATCACCAAGCAATATTCTAGAGTGTGTGTGTGTGTGTGTGTGTGTGTGTGTGTGTGTGTGATTGTGAATAATTCTTTTAATGTATTGGATATGGTTTGCTAGTATCTTATTGAGTATTTTTGCATCCATGTTTATCAGGGAAATTGGTCTGTAGTTCTCCTTTCTGGTGGGGTCTTTGGTTTTGGAATCAAGGTAATTCTGGTTTCATAGAATGAGTTTGGAAGTTTTCCTTCCATTTCTATTTTTTGGAGCAGCTTCAAAAGAATAGGTGTTAAGTCTTCTGTAAATGTTTGGTGGAATTCCCCTGGAAAGCCATCCAGCCCTGGATTCTTGTTTGTTGGTATATTTTTTGATTACTGACTCAATTTCTTTATGGGTTATGGGTATGTGCAAATTTTCTATTTCTTCCTGTTTCAACTTTGGTTGTTTATATGTTTCTGGGAATTTGTCCATTACTTTCAGATTTCCCAATTTATTGGCATATAATTGCTCATAATTCTCTCTTATGATTGTTTGTATTTCTGCATTGTTGATTGTGATAGATCCTCTTTCTTTCTTGATTTTATTTATTTTGGTCCATCCTTTCCTTTTTCTTTGTGAATAATCCATCTAGAGTTTTATCAATTTTGTTAGTTCTTACAAAGAACCAGCTCCTAGACTCATTGACCTGTTCTACTGGGTTTTGTTGTTGTAGTTGTTGTTGTGTGTGTTTTTTGTTTGTTTTTCTTATATCATTCATTTCTGCTCTATTATTTATTATTTCCTGTCTTCTGCTGGTTTGGGGCTTTATTCACTGTTCTTTTCAAGCTCTTTTAGATGTGAGGCTAGGTTGTGTCTTTGAGACCTTTCTTCCTTCTTTAGGAAGGCCTGGATTGCTATATACCTCCCTCTTATGACTGCCTTTGCTGCATCTTGGAGGTTTTGGGCTGTCATGTTTTCATTTTCATTGGCTTCCATGTACTTTTTAATTTCCTCTTTAACTTCTTGGTTAACCCATTCATTCTTTAGTACTATGTTCTTTAATCTCCAAGTATTCAGGGTCTTTCTAAATTGTTTCCTGTGGTTGATTTTAAGTTTCATAACATTGTGGTCTGAAAATATGCAAGGTATGATCTCAGTCATCCCATTGTTGAGGGATGATTTGTGATCCAATATGTGTTCTCTTGCTTTTTTAAAAAAAATTTTTAATGTTTATTTATTTTTGAGAGAGAGACAGAGACAGAGCATGAGAGTGAGCAGGAGAGGTGCAGAGAGAGAGGGAGACACAGAATATGAAGCAGGCTCCAGGCTCCAAACTGTCAACACAGAGCCCAACGTGGGGCTTGAACTCACAGACCGCGAGATCATGACCTGAGCCAAAGTTGGATGCTCAATCGACTGAGCCGCCCAGGCACCCCATCTATTTCTAAATTCTAATTTCTACTTCAGACATCTTGCTTATATCTGTGTTGATTAAGCCCCTGGCTGTCATTTCTTCCTATTCTTTCTTTTGGGGTGAATTCCTTCATTTTGTCATTTTGGAGGAAGAAAACAATTAATGAAATAAAAAATTAAAATTAAAAAACATAAAAACAATACAAAATATCAAATAAAGGAAACTAGATCCTAGGTGTGTTTTGGTCTGCTTGTTGAAAGAAGCTTGGTAGAATATAGGAAAAAGGAAAAGAAAAGAGGAAAAAAGGTAAGAAAAATATTAAAAATTAAAAAACAAACTATGTAATGGAATAAAGTGAAATAAAGAAAATGATATAGAACAAAAAATTTTTTTAAATAAAAATAAAGTAAAAAATAACTAAAAGTTTCCTCTTCCTGTATCCAAGAAAGAGGAAGAACACAAAGAAAGAAAAAAGGAAAACAATCTAAGTGAAAACAGAAGCAAAGAAAACGAACAAATAACCAGCAAACAGAATGAAACCCGAATGAAGTTACATCCAGTAACTAGAACATCCAATTCCCCTAGAACTGAAACTATGAAGCCTTCTATAGTTGGTAACCTAAGCAGATGAAGTGACTTGTGCTGGTCTTCTAGGGGATGTGCCTGGAGGGTGCAGTTGGGCGAGAATTGGTGTAATGGCTCTGTTCTTCACTGGGTGGCACTGCTTAGCTTACTGGGGTGGGTCATTGTGGCATGCATGTGCATGCACACATGCATGTCCCTGGGAGAGATGGAAATGTCTTCGCCCAGCTCCCTTGTTTCTGGTACAGGAACTTTGTGCTCTCATTGACCCACGATCCAGCACCCCTCCTTTTTCTCAGGCCTCTCTACACTCCCTGCCTTTGACCCTGTTTCTGTCCAAGCCGTCTGCCCTCCAGGCAGCACCTCCCTGCCTGGGAGTTTTATCTCAGGTGGGGTTGTGTTTCAAAACCCCAAACTTCAGAGACCTCTGCAACTTGGACCCCCACCGACTCTCTGGGGGAGAGTCTCACTGAGCAATGGCCAGATTCTGGCTTGCCCCAGAAAATGTTCATGTGATCATTCAGTGGCAGCAGAGGTTCAGAAATTATGGCAAATCACAACACACAGACCACGCCAGGTTTCACCACACTCTGGCATCTTTTTTTCCCAATACCAGCAAATGTGGCTGCTCTCTGGGGTCTACTGGTACCTTTGCCTGTGGGGAGGCTGTATGGCCTCTACCAAATGCACTTGAAGCAGAGGAACTGCTTCTCCCCTTGTGGCCCATGGACCCTTCAGACCCTGCTGTCTGCTCCTGGGGATTCACCCTGCTTCCTCACCAGAGCACCGCCAAACACTGAACTCCGAAACTTCAAACTCTGCATTCCACTATTTATAGAATCCTGATAGTATTGAAACCCTCTCCTTTCTTCCCATCAATGATTTTGGGGAACAAATTACTTGTTCAATCCCCTGCAAGTGTTTTCACTTTTTCTCTCTCTTTCTCTGCAGCCACTTCCAGGAAAGTGCTTTTCTTGCAGGATCCTTATGCCTGTACTCTTCCCCTTTCTCTTTCTCTGTTCTCTCTGCCAAAACAGCTCCCTACCCTCTGTGGCTTTTCTCCCCCCCCGCCCTTTTACCTCTCCACACTGCAAACCTGCTGAGTTCTGTGGCTCAAGTGATGCAGATTGTGGTGTTAATCCTCAGATCAATTTCCTAGGTGTTTCAAGCAGTTTGGTGCTGATCTAGCTTCATTTCATGGATGAGACAAGCTCAGGATCTCCATGCTGCTCTCCCATCTTAACTCCTCCCCTATATGTATTGATTTATTATTTGTTTTGTCTTAAATAGGTTATACTTTCATTTGGTTCAAGATCAAAATACTATATAATAAGGCAAGCATTGATAAGTCTGGTTTCTATACCTGTAACCAACAGATAACCACTTTTATTAGTTTCTTGGTATAATTCTAGTGTCTTTTAGGTATATACAGGCAAACATCAAAATAAGTTCTTCTGCTCTCAGCTGTTCTTTCATAAAATAGAGCATACTATATAAAATGTATTGATTTTTATCTTTTAACAATGGTATTTGTTTCCTAATTGTTGTTATAACAAATTACCAGAAATTTGTTTATGGCATAAAAAACATAAATGTATTACCGTATATAATTCTGGAGGTTAAAAGTCTAAATCAGTCTTTCAGGTCTAAATTCAAGGTGTTTGCTGGACTAATTCCTTCTAAATCTATTTCTTGCTCTTCCAGCTTCTGGAGATTGCTTTGGTATTCCCTGGTGGGTAGGCAAACCACTCCATTATCTTCTTCCATCTTAATATTGCCTTCTCTTTTGTCATCACATCTTCCTTTGGCTCTTTTCTTTTCTTTTTTTTTAAGTTTATTTATTTGAGAGAGACAGCACAAGTAGGGGAGCAGCAGAGAGAGAGGGAGGCAGAGAATCCCAAGCAGGTCCTGTGCTGTCATCACAGAGCCCAATGTGGGACTCAGACTCATGAAACTGTGAGATCATGACCTGAGCCAAAACCAAGAGTCAGATGCTTAACCAACTGAGCCACCCAGGTGTCACCTTTGGCTCCTTTTTCCAAAGATAACTGAAGTTACATTCAGGGTCCAGCTGGATAATCCATATCAAGATCCTTATTTTAGTCATATTTGCAAATTATCTTTTTCCGTGTATGGTAATACTTAAAGGTTCTGATGATTGGGATGTGGATATCTTTGGTGAGAGTGCATTATTTAGACTGACAAAGCATTAGGTCCTGGAAATCACTCATATCAGTCATTAGAGGTTTTCTCACTTTCTTTTTGTAGCTGCATATATTCCCATGTATAGCTGTACCACAGTTTATTATAAATTCCTACTGATGGACATTTTTTTTGTTTTACAGATAATTTTGATGTTAATAACTTGATATCAACATTTTAAACCTGCTCATGTATAATATTATATGTAATATATATAAATATAAATGCATATAATGGTATATAAATATAAAATATTAATTTTAATACTTATTAAACATCAAAAGGAAAATTTTCGAAAATACACATGCTAATAAGTTACACTGACTTTTTATAATTAGCTCATATTTCTGGTGATAAGTTATATTACTTGTTAGAATGAGATAGTATTAAGCATCAATTCTATTTTTTCTTTTATCTAATTTTTCTTTTTTTCTTGGTATTAAATGTTTATTTACTTTAATAAAGAGAGCATGAACAGGGATGGGTAGAGACAGAGGGAGAGAGACAGTTTCTAAATATCCAATTTCTAATTGTGGTATTCCATCTCACAAACCCTGAGATCAAGACCTGAGCCAAAATCAAGAGCTGGACGCTCTACTGACTAAGCCACCTAGCACCCCACTATTTTTCTTTTAATGTATGTAAGCTCTGAGAAACTTTGTTCACAGAAATGCATTGGTGAGAATTAAAGGAATAATAGCAATGTCTGCATTATTCAACCTCCTTTCAATCATTTGCTTAAACCACCTAGTGATCTGTCGTCAAAACTATTTAATATGTTATCAGACGGTAACTCACTTATGTGTTCTTTTAAATTTTGTTGAATTCAAATAATTGGAAACCTCTGAACTGAAAAATATTTATTATTTCTTATCCATTCATCAGAATCATTTAGTTTTTCAAAATCAAAAGCTACATTGTGAAAATCATTGCTGTTTTTTCTTATTCTGGAGTTTTTATCACCCAGAATGATGTAAGATAGTAAAATCTAAGAGGCAGGAAATATGATCTAAGTCAGAAAAGAAAAGAAATATGAATGGAAGTTGGGAAATGGAGAAAAACTAAACTACATCTTCCTTCTTAGGCAGATAAGTTTTGGCTATGTGTACATAAGAGAGTCGAAGATTTTAAAAACGTATTCCTTTAAAATATTCCTTTTTGCATACTCTGTGAATTCTTCATGTACCCACATGTATACATATCCCATCCAATTTTGAAGACTATAACTGTTTGCTATTTCAGCATGTATTTTCATACAACAAATGCTATATCTTTATTTTCTTCTTATTAACATACATAAATTTTAGAAGTATTGCTTTAGAGAAAACGATGGTCTCTTCTACTTAAATTATTAAGAATAACTCCTGGTGATTGCTGAATATGTGTAGATAGTAAATACTTGTGGATTGAGTTTAAAAAGTTATCAAGAATAAATATAGTGCATAAACAGTTAGTTCAAATTTGGTCAGCTTGATGTTTCTTCTAAGGGAGTAGGATCTTAGCCCAAATAGGAAACATCTACTTAGTTCAGCTGCCTTTATATAACTGTAGCAGGTTAGTAAGAGAGACTTTTCCTGCTGTTTCCTGGCTAGCGCTGAAAGCAAAGTACAATGGGTGTTAAGTGCCCACACATTTTACAGAGGTGCTAGACCTTCTATGCAGAATTTGTTGGAAAGTGGCCCAAATTGGTTTTGCAACACTTAACCCATCACCAAGTCCAGCTTATATATAAGAGGAGGCCTGGTAGACTAATGAGTCAGGACCAGTGAATAGGATTTCCTTGAGGAAAATTTTGGAGGGCTGTGCTTTTCCTCTCTTGTTTCTTGGGGGATATGGGGAGGATGTGCTCCTTTTCAAGTTAAGCCATGTAAATAGGCTTCAAGGAACCATCTAAAAATCATGAAAGTATAGAAACTCATACCTGACTCTCACTGGAAAAGAAATAGTCTGGATGATATTATCTGGGAAGCAGAACATAGAGAGAGGGCTCCATAGGGGATGGTTCTTATTTCCAGTGTTTGGTGGAAAAGATATGAGTTTTCCCTTAGATTAAGAGGATGTTGAGTAATTTAGCCAAGCTTGAGCCAGGATGGCATGACCCAAAGAGGAATAGACTATGTGGGACATTAGCAAGAAGAGGTTAGCTGAAGAGAAACTTAAGAATCAGTATAGCACCTCTGTGAAGAGTATCGAAGTGGAAGATATTAGAAGAACTTTCGAGAGACAGTCAGTATTTAGGCATTAACCATCAAGAGGGTTACAATTTTCAGATTAAAATAGTATCAAGTCAATTTAAGTCCTTTGCACATGTTTTAGTTGTTTGTTTTTTTTTTTTCTCTAGTGAGAGGTATAAGTTTCTTATGTATTTTTCCAAAGTGGCCATCAAATACATGAGAAGGTGCTCAACATCATCAATCATCAGGGAAATAGAAAGCAAAACCATAATGAGGTATCACCTTAAACCTGTGAAGATGGCTAATATCAAATGGACAAGAAATAACAAATGTTGGTGAGGATGTTGAGAAAAGGGAACCCTTGTATGGTGTGCAGTGCATATTGGTACAGCCATTATGGAAAACAGTATGGAGGTTCCTCCAAAAATTAACAGTAGAACTACCATATGATCCACCAATTCTACTTCTGAGTATATATCCAAAGGAAACAAAATCAATAGCTTAAAAAATACGCCCTCTTATTCTCATTGCTGCGTTATTCGCAATAGCCAAGACACAGAAACAACTTATATGTCCATTTATGAACAAATGAATCAAGAGAAGATGATACACACAGACATGCATACGTGCAATGGAATATTATGAAGCCATAAATGAGAAGGAAATCTTAACATTTATGGTAACATGATTGAACCTAGCAGGCATTATGCTAAGTGAAATAAGCTAGACAGAGAAAGACACATACTATACTATGTGGTATCACTTATGTGTGACTTCTGAAAAAATTGAACTTATAAAAACAGAGAATAGAATGGTGGGTACCAGGGCCTGCTGCCAATGTTTCCCCACGGTAGTTGGTAAATACCAGTAGTTAAAAATATAACATAGACTTGATACATGAGAAGATTAAACAAATACTTTCTTCTAGTCAAATGCTGTTAAGTATTACTGTAAAAAGAGTATTTTTTTTCTCTTGATATCATAGTGGGTTTTTTTTTTGTTTTCTTCAGGTTTTAAAGGAACAGCAAGATAAAGTTGCTGATTTTCAGAGATATTTTCAGCTTCAGATTTCTATCATAAAAATGAGAAGGCAGAAGTGGACAATCAATCAGAAGATGCTGCTGAGGTAGGAAACCCACAATAGGAATAAAATGTAGAGAACACCTTAGAAGGGGGAAGTGATGAACATGCACGAGAAGGCAGGTACTTCTCAGCTCCTTCTGTGGTCAAAACAGATATAATTAAATGGTGTAAGCGTAGGTTCCGGTTGATACTGGATGGACTTGCAAATCTTTCCTAATAACACAACAGTAGCATCTACTGCCAAAGCATGGGTATTATGAATAATCTAAAGAAAAACATTGTCATAGTAAGCCTCAGAAAGGTAAAATAACTTGAACAAACAGAAAGTTGCAGAATGAAGAATCAAACTCAGATGTTAGACTCCAAACAGCATTTTCTTAGCCTCAATACTAGATCACTCTATCTCTTGGATTGAAGTGTATAAGTCATTATATCTTTCTAGAGTCTATACTTATTTTTACTGTCATCCTAATTTATTTTATTTCTTAACTACATATTCCTTGAAACAGATCAAAAACAGATGGTAAAAAGTCTGTTTTCTTCTAGATGTGTCTTTTTTATTATTATTAAAGTGTATCCCATCCTCTAGATTGCCTGGTCTTAAAATCCATGTGGTGAATTTAATTCTAGTAACTACTGTATCAATTGAGAGATAAAATATTTATAAAATTGGTTGCTTAGAATGAAAAAGTCCTCACAAGACTAAAGGTATTCATACATCTATCTATGATCAGTGTTATGGCATTTTAGAAAATAAAGTGGCTGAAACACACAAAATAGAAGATAATATAAACTGAAATTGAAGGGAATACTAAACTTCTGAATTTTTAAAGTCAATTTATTATATACTTTTAAAATTAAAACCTTAAAATATTCCTGTTTTTAGGCGCTAAACATAATTGTGTATAACTTGTGTTTCTTTTAAAATGATAAATTGGGCATAATTAGAATTACTTAATATAGACATTATGACAGTGAGAAATGACTGAGAATCACATAAATCCAGATACCTTATATTTTCAAATAATACTTACCATAGAGCAAATGACTACATAAAAATAAGTTAATGAATACCATTTTTGAGCTTAATTTCATAGTCATTAAGTGCAGGAGATATTTATTCAATTAAGACTTTGAGGTGTGAAATGGTCCAGAGAAGGTGAACAGGGTTTAACATGAAGCTAATGATTCCTCAGCTTGTTCAGACTTTATTCATTATTGATCATGGAGTCTTCAAACCAAGATAGCATATACTTTTAATGTTTGAAATATAAAGCCAACCACAGAGTTTAAAAGCAGTGTTATTTATGTTGTTTTCCTCCTGTTCCAATTTTGTCTTTTTGAGATTGTGTTGTCACAAATTGTCATTTCAACTTGAATGTTTTCACTTTGCATTGTTAGAATATCTATGTATCATTTTTTTAACTCTTTTAAGGAAGTTCATAAAAGTTGTATATTCTTAGCTAAGAAATCTATAAAAAAAAAAGAGGAAGAAAAAAAAAAACAAAAACAAAAAACAGGTGCCCGGGTGTCTCAGTCAGTTTTGTGTCTGACTCTTGATCGGTTCAGGTTATGGTCTCACAATTTATGGGTTTGAGCCCTGCATTGGGCTCTGTGCAGACAGAGCAGAGCCTGCTTAGGATTCTTTCTCCCTGTCTCTGCCCTTCCCTCGTTGCTCTTTCTTTCTCTCTCTTTCAAAATAAAGAAACTTAAAAAAAAAGTAAAAAAGAAATCTGTGGGAAAAAAAAAAGCACTAAGCCTCTAAATGTTAATGTGAGCATAGAGAAAAAAAAAATCTCACTTTTTTTTTTTTCTCTAATGCTTCCCTTAGAAATATATTGGTATTCCTGTGGTACAAGGTTTATTCCTAAGTTTCTTTTTTCCTGCTCATATATACAATAAAATGATTAGTATTTTTAGAAGCCTGATTTTTAATTAATATCCCTAAAGTCTCTCAATTGAGGTTTCCACTTTGTATATTGATATGATGGAATTCAGTGTTATATTATATAGCTGGTTGCTCTTCAAAGTGTTTCCACATTATAAAACTCTCCATCTAAGCACCAATCACTAGATTCTCATAGTTTAGAATTCAGTGATGTCCAAAAGGTTAACACTGTTACCAGGGCAAACAACCAAATTAGTGTCATACTGGGTTGTGGAAGAGAGGAAAGCTATTGGGACTAGGATTTTGAGGTCTTTTTATCAAATTCAGTGAAAAATCTAAGGGGAAAGAGATAATTGAAATAGTGTATTCTGCGGCTGGCATGGAAAATGTTTGCCAAAAGTAAAGTACCCTTCAGGTCCATAATGCTATCACAAGAGTGTCTTTGTATGAGCGTCCACTTAAAGTTCTGGTTGGCTTTCAGTAAAAATTAAAGCAACACTTATTTTCATAATATGTGATTTAAAATCGTATTATTTAATTTAATATATCTTCATAGGGTGTTAAGAAACTTCATTTGAAGCATTTAATTCCCATTAATCACCACTTTGAACATTATAAATGAATGTATGTGTCTGCGTATGCCATATATAAATATGATTAATCATTATGTGTGTGAACATATTCATATGTATAAAATTTTAATCATCTGTTCCTAGCCTCATATCATAGAGAACAATCTGTTCAGTCAAAGATTTTGGATCTTACGTAAGAATCTTTCAAACTAAGACATTCTATGTATTGCATCAATTTTCCCAGATGCTTTGCAACTACCTGAATAGATTGAAGGATTTAAGGGAAAAAATGTTCATTAGAAATAAAGATAGGGCAATATATACAGAGTCACCTATAGTTCTAACATGCCATGAACCAAATTTGTTCAAATGACTTGAATTATGATTATGGTATTTTGATAGTGTGTGTGTATGTCTGAGGAGTGCGTTGTTTCTTATCTTGCCTTAGGGAACATGAGTATTTATGATAAACCTACAGTAAATTCAGATGAAGAAGAAAAGATAAATATTTTTCTTCATGGTATCTTAGGCCAGAAGAAGTAAAAGTATAATTGATTAAATACATAATCAAACATCCATAAGCAAATTAAATAACTACCTTTGCTATTCTGTACTTTATTCCAACCACTTTGTAGGTATGTATCTCATATGGTGGGAACATATTTGGCTAGTCATTACAAATAATTTTTGGGGGGCACAGATAATCTTTCTTCTTCTTCCATTCCTTTCTCCCTCCTTCCTCCTTTCTTTATGTTTAAATAAATAGGCCACACAATTTTTTGTATATGTGACTTTTTTTAATAATCTTTCATATATGTTCTTGAATTTTCCAAGGAAAATACATTTGCTTCATATGTGAAGGAGTGTATCAGTCTTAAACATAATCATATATCTGTTAAGCTAAGATCTTTTGTAATTTGTGCATGCTGGGAGGCAGTGCTTACATATTTCAAACTGGAGATTGTTAAAAGTTACAGTTTATGGAACTGTTATCACTGACACCATCTGGATAATGTTTGACAGTATAAAAAGTCTGAACACATCCATCAGTTAAGGATATTTTCTCATTCCAGGAGGTTGGAATGAAATTCCATGTGGAAATGAGTGTATCTAAGGAAAGAACATTGTTCAAATTTGAAGGGGGACAACAGAAGGCGAGTGAAGTATGCAGGAGTTTTATGGGTATGAAATGAGGAATAGCTAATAAAATGATCCCTGCATGACTCTGCATGAGAGGAGAGTCAAGGAAGTTGAATGCTAAATTACCAAAGAAAATATTTCAAAGAAAATAACAGACTTAAATGAAGTCAGATTTTCTCATAATTTAGACTAGTAGCTTAGTGTTTTAAGGTCAGAACTGATTACTTTACTTGTGAAAGTCAGTTTTCAAACAAGATAAGATAGCTTTCTGGGTCTCTGAGCTTGAATTAAATGTTCTTTGGGGGAACAATTTAAGGAAGAGCTTGAGACAATGAGATAAGAATCTATTCTGCTGTTACCACTTTCCGTATCTGCTAGTTGCATTTTTATCCCCTGTCTAATTTGTCCCTAGAATAAGCCTGCAATTTCCATCTCCCAGTGCCATACTACAGAATCTTCAAGCACTTGGAAACTGGGTGGTTGGAGGAACTATTCATAGGGTGATTTATTTGTGAGGGTCTCTGAAATAACATCTCTATTCTATCTCTTTTCTCTTAAGTGAAAAGAAACACAGTCTTCATTTTTCCCCCCTGGCATACATTGTCTTTATATCCAAAATGGATATCAGTAGTCAAATTATATAATAGTTTCTCCAAAATAAGTAAGCCAGTCACCTTCACATTAACCAGTTTTCACAAACTTTTATTTTTTTTTCTTAACCACTAAGAATCTCTTCTATTATTTCTCTTCACTTCATGAACTTTGGAATTTGAAAAACAAATCTATATACAGAATTTACTCACAATAAGTAGCAGCTCAGGTACCATTATGTTTCCCCCCAGATAAGAATCATTTGGGTGGTAGTTCCTGGGCTTCTCTGGGAGTGACAGGCATGTCTGTGGCTACCACTTATTTACTCAATAAATGTCCATTTTCTGAGTCAAGAAATCTTTGGAGATTCTAGTAGTGTCAAGGGCATTATAATAAAGTCAAGAGATGGTATGTACCCTTATAAAGAGTATAAAAACCTGCTTTTCTAACCTGGCTCTGCTCTAGCCATGTAACCATGGACCATTTATTTAACTTTTCTATGCCTCTCTTCCTCACCTGTGATAAAGGGAAAACAGTGGTACCCACATAATCTCACTATGGGGATTATGGGAATTATGGGGATTTCATATCTGTAAAACACTTAGAATGGTTCCTGGCACATGGTATTACTATAAAAGTGCTTACTCCTTTTAATATATTAATTAGCCTATGAAGACTTACAACAGGTAAATCTATGACACCCATAAAGTTTTATTTCCTATAGCCATTAGATATTTTAAGAAAAGAAAAAGACGATTTCCTGAGTCTAGCAGTCTCAAATCAGTAACCATAGTAGCATATATGTCCCTCAAGAGGAGGTGCTCAGGTTCTAGTCTGGGGCAAGTCTTCCTGCAATCTCATTTGTACTCATTTTCACGTCCTTGTTCTATGTAACATGGGTGTTTATACATAAACATTCAATAAATCTATTAAGTTTATATTCTATATACATATTATATATTTTATATATTTCTCTGTACATTTTATATGTTATGTATTTATATATTCATAAATATATTTTATATGTTATGAATATATAAAAATACTGTCTTATGTGGGGTTTTTTTTTGTCAAGTTAGCTAACATACAGTGTACTCTTGACTTTAGGAGTAGATTCCCATGATTTGTCACATACAACTCCCAGTGCTCATCCCAACAAGTGCCCTCCTCAATGCCCATCACCCATATTCCTTATCCCCCAACCCTCCACCCCCATCAAAAAGTTTAGGGGCGCCTGGGTGGCGCAGTCGGTTAAGCGTCCGACTTCAGCCAGGTCACGATCTCGCGGTCCGTGAGTTCAAGCCCCGCGTCAGGCTCTGGGCTGATGGCTCAGAGCCTGGAGCCTGTTTCCGATTCTGTGTCTCCCTCTCTCTCTGCCCCTCCCCCGTTCATGCTCTGTCTCTCTCTGTCCCAAAAATAAATAAACGTTGAAAAAAAAAAAAAGTTTGTTCTCTGTATTTAAGAGTCTCTTCTGGTTTGCCTCCCTCTCTGTTTGTATCTTATTTTTTCTTCCCTTCCCCTATGGTCATCTGTTAAGTTTCTCAAATTCCACATATGAGTGAAATCATATATCTGTCTTTCTCTGACTGACTTATTTCACTTAGCATTATACCCTCCAATTCCTTCCATGTTGTTGCACGTATTATGTACATTCATCTATTTGAAAAAGTTCGTGATTATAAAGGTGTATAATATACGCTGTTTTAATTATTTAACTTTTATCATTTGAACTCTTGTGCAACTTGCATCACGTAAAATTAACACTTGTTTGCTATATTTCTCAACACTGACTGCAGGAAGACTTGTCCCAAGCTAGAACTCGAGAAAAACATTTCTTTAATTAAACAATAGATAAGTAGTTAATAAGAGAGACTGGAAAAAAAATTAGGAAAGATAAAAGGTATACAATAAGATAAACTGTGAGGATACTTAATTAACTTTTCACCCTTGATTTATATTGCATATTTGTAAAGTCCTCTGTAAATTCTAAGTGTAACATAAATGAAAAATATTTTTATTATTTTACTAGTAATATTTCCATGGTCACTGTAAAAAACCAAGTTACATCTGTAGAAAAGGAATCATTAATACAGGTTTCCAGATTTTAGCTGCCTTAGCCAAAAATTTTCTTTCCCAAGGCTGAGAATAGTAACTCTATGAAGCTGAGATCTAATAGCATTCGGTGCAGTGAGCCTATTCTTGGTTAAAATCAACCATTCAAGGTTGTGACAAAGGTTAGCAAAAACCAATCAGCTGGAATGGATAGCATTGTGTGCAGTTGGATCATGGCATGGTATCTAAGGACACATCAACCAGAAGTGATTATGTCAAAACAAAATTCTCTAAGTGAGAGCATTGGCGTCAGCACTTCCTAAAGGATAAACAGCTCAAAATGTGCCTGTGTAAGGACCTCTTGAATGCTGAAGGGTGGCTTTAACATGTTCAGTGGCTTAGTTAAATTATGTGTATTGAACATATGACACTTCCATGTCATTTGCCCTATCTGGATATAGTTCTTAACAATGTATTTCTTTGAGATGCTCCAACAAGTTGGTTAACAAGTTTGTGATGTGCTGTCACAAACCCACTACTGAATTATATAAGGTCAGTTGTTAAGTTCACATTAAATATATGTAAGACTCTCAAGGAATATGGTAGGGTTGGGAGCCAAGGGACTCAATATCATAGGGAAAAATTCTTAAACTACCTCCAGTGTCCTCTTTATCTTACATAGTAGTTGCATGCTCTCTGTTACCATCATTTTCATCTTTAATTATGCGCACACAGACCTCATGCAGTGTCGTTTAGTTGCATCACTTTCTCTTTAATTCAAAGCATTTCTTTACTTCAGTCTTTTTTGACTGAGTGACAATGAAACACCAGCAAAATGTTCCATTCAAGAAGTTACCTCTAAAGCCTTTTCAAAATAAAAGAATTCCCAGGATATTTTTGAAATAATACATGTTTACCATATCATAGAGAATTTTTGTTTTAGCATTCTTTATGTTAGTACACATTAAAATCTGCCTAAAAAGTGTGCTTAATTTCTAGTGGAACTGTGTTTGAGTATAATGGGTTGCAAGTGGGAAATGAACAGTATATTAAAATTTTTAATTTTGTATATATACCTAATTGGTAATTATTATATAATTATATATTTTAAATGTGAAAACATTTGGCAGTTAATACATAGAAACACATCTTACCCAAGAATATATAGTAAATGAGTGACAAAGATACCTTACCAGTAAGACATTTTTAAATGGAAATTTAATTTTCTGTGAAAGTGAGTACTTACAACTCAAACCTGACAAATAAATTCTCTAATGGAGAAGCAAAAGAGGAACCCAAGATGAACTATCATCATCTTTAAATTTTTAATGGCTAACTTGTATATTTCCTAAATTTATGTTATTATGTTATCATATCCTGGTTTATCTGATCATTTACTCAAACACCAAGATTGGAGTTTATCCTATAATAGTTAAAATACTTGTGTGAAAATAAAAAATATATTTATTGTGTTAACAGCATTATCAAGAGCTAAAAGTGAAATTCATTGGTCTAATTAACATTTAGTATTTTTCTAAGATTTTAAAAATATTTTTCTTCATTGTAAATATGTAAAATTACTAATTTTTCTTATAAAAATAGTGCCTGATGCTCAGATCAAGCAAATAAGAGAGTCTTGCCAATGAAGAACTGTTCTGGATTAATGTTAATCAGTCTTCACTCTTTTATAAATCTCAAAAACTATATTGACCTTAGTTGATTTCAGATATAAGGTTGTTTGGTCTAGAGGGACTTTCAGTTGTAGTTATTAGCCTTAGAGCAGTGCTTCTCAAACTGTAAACTGCAAATAAATTACCCGGAGATCTTACTCAAATGTGGGCTGATTCAGAATACCCAAGATGAAGCCAACATTGTGCATTTCTTTTTCATTTCATTCATTTCATTTCATTTCATTTCATTTCATTTCATTTCATTTCATTTCATTTCATTTCATTCCAAGTTAGCTAACATACAGTGTAATACTGGTTTCAGAAATAGCATTTAGTGATTCATCATGTACATATAACACTTAATGTTCATTCCAACAACTGCCCTCCTTAAAGCCTATCATCCATTTATCCCATCCCTCACCTAACAACACCCACTTAGCAGCTCTCAGTTTGTTCTCTGTATCTAAGAGTCTCTTACAGCGGTGGCTCAGTAGGTTAAGTGTCTGACTTTAGCTCAGGTCATGATCTTGCCATTTCTGAGTTCAGGCCCTGCATTAGGCTTTGTGCTGACAGTTTCAGAGCCTGAAGCCTGCTTCAGATTCTGTGTCTCCCTCTCTCCCTACCCCTCTACCACTCATGTTCTCTCTCTCTCAAAAATAAATAAACCTTAAAAAAAAAAAAAAGAGTCTCTTATGGATTGCCTCCTCCTGTTTTTATCTTATCTTTGCTTCCCTTCCCCTATGTTCATCTGTTTTGTTTCTTAAATTCCAATTATGAGTGAAATCATATGATATTTTTCTTTCTCTGACTGACTTATTTCTCTTAGTATGATACACTCTGGTACCATCTACATTGTTGTAAATGGCAAGATCTCATTCTTTTTGATCACTGAATAAAATTCCATTGTGTGTGTGTGTGTGTGTGTGTGTATACACACATATACACATCTTTATTCATCAGTCGATGGACATTGGGGCTCTTTCCATACTTTGGCTATTGCTGATAGTGCTGCTATAAACATTAAAGGTGCATGTGCCCCTTTGAATCAGCATTTTTGTATCCTTGGGGTAAATACCTAGTAGCATAATTGCTGGGTGGTAGGATTATTCTAGTTTTAATTTTTTGAGGAACCTCCATACTATTTTCCAGAACAGCTGCACCAGATTTTATTCCCACCAATAGTGCAAAAGTGTTCTTTATCCCCAATCCTCATCAACATCTGTTGTTTTCTGAGTTGTTAATTATAGCCATTCTAAACATTGTGCATTTTTAACCTGATTCAAGGTAATGCTGATGTGGCCTGCCCATATTCTATTCTTTGAGTCTAAAGATCCTAGGAAATTTCTTCTCAAAGGTTTGAAATGCCATCAGTATTATTTTTTTTATATGAAATTTATTGTCAAATTGTTTTCCATACAATACCCAGTGCTCATCCCAACAGGTGCTCTCCTCAGTACCCATCACCCACCCTCTCCTCCCTCCCACCCCCCATCAACCCTCAGTTTGTTCTCAGTTTTTAAGAGTCTCTTATGTTTTGGTTCCCTCCCTCTCTAACCCTTTTTTTTTCTTTCCCCTCTCCTTATGGTCTTCTGTTAAGTTTCTCAGGATACACATAAGAATGAAGACATATGGTATCGGTCTTTCTCTGTATGATTTATTTCACTTAGCATAACACTCTCCAGTTCCATCCATGTTGCTACAAAGGGCCGTATTTCATTCTTTCTCATTGCCATGTAGTATTCCATTGTGTATATAAACCACAATTTCTTTATCCATTCAGTTAATGGACATTTAGGCTCTTTCCATAATTTGGCATGAATAGACACTTCTCTAAAGAAGACATCCAGGGTCGCCTGGGTGGCGCAGTCGGTTAAGCGTCCGACTTCAGCCAGGTCACAATCTCGCGGTCCGTGAGTTCGAGCCCCGTGTCGGGCTCTGGGCTGATGGCTCAGAGCCTGGAGCCTGTTTCCGATTCTGTGTCTCCCTCTCTCTCTGCCCCTCCCCAGTTCATGCTCTGTCTCTCTCTGTCCCAAAAATAAATAAACGTTAAAAAAAAAAATTAAAAAAAAAAAAAAAGAAGACATCCTGATGGCCAACAGGCATATGAAAAGATACTCAACATTGCTCCTTATTAGGGAAATACAAATCAAAACCACACTCAGATACCACCTCACACCAGTCAGTGGCTAAAATGAACAAATCGGGAGACTATAGATGCTGGCGAGGATGTGGAGAAACGGGAACCCTCTTGCACTGTTGGTGGGAATGCAAACTGGTGCAGCCGCTCTGGAAAACATCAGTATTATTTTATACTTACCACTATCTTAGAGCGTTACATAGTGCTGCTTTCACAAGTCAACTTATCTAAAAATAAAGATGATTTAGGCCTTCTGAGAACCCTCCAGAATAATGCATGTTGAGTAGTCTGCCTATGGCTATGCTTCACCTTTTGTTAACAAGAGAAACTGACTGCTAAGGATAAAGATTGGGTAGTATGAGATGAGAACTATAAATCCTTTAGAAATAATTGTTTTATTGGTAAAATAGAAACAATATGTGCAAGCAGCATAGGAACACATGCCAAAATATCCTTTCTATTTTTATAGAAATACTTAGTCCCAGAATATGTGGATTATAAACAAGACACCTCTAAATAATACATGGGGCAAAAAAACTCTAAAGAGAAATTTAAAAAATATTTTTAACTACATGAAAATTAAAATGTATCACATTTTGTGGATTTAACAAAAACAGTGGTTAGAGGGAGATTTATACTATTGGACTTATATATTATGTTAGAAATGATCTAAAATCAATAGTCTTAAGGAATCTAGAAAAAGTAGAGCTAATTAAATCCAAAGTAAGCAGAAGAAAAGAAATAATATGAATTAGAGCAGAAGTCAATGAAACTGAAAAGAAGAAATCATTAGAAAATCAACAACAGGGGCGCCTGGGTGGCGCAGTCGGTTAAGCGTCCGACTTCAGCCAGGTCACGATCTCGCGGTCCGTGAGTTCGAGCCCCGCATCAGGCTCTGGGCTGATGGCTCAGAGCCTGGAGCCTGTTTCAGATTCTGTGTCTCCCTCTCTCTCTGCCCCTCCCCCATTCATGCTCTGTCTCTCTCTGTCCCAAAAATAAATAAAAAACGTTGAAAAAAAAATTAAAAAAAAAAAAAAAAGAAAATCAACAACAAAAAAGTTTGTGCTTTGAAAAGAACAATAAAATTGATAAGCATCTAATGAGTTTTAAAAAAAGCAGACATGAATTTTTAATGAAGAAATGAAAGAGGTGATATCAGTGCAGATTCTATGGACATTTAAAAGATAAAATAGTATTAACAACTCTATCCCACAAAATTGGTAACCTACATGAAATGGACCAGTTTCTTGAAAGACACAGGAAGAAGTGGACACTCTGAAAAGATATCTATATCTATTAAAGAACTAAATCAATAATCAATTACCTTCCCAAAGAAAAAGCATCAGGTCCGGACAGGCTCACTGGTAAATTCTACAAAATATATAAGGATGAAATTGTACCAATTCTCTGCTTTCTCTTTGAGAAGATAGAGCCAGAGGGAGTATTTCTTCATTCTATTACCCTAGTATCAAAACCAGAAAAAGGTATTATAAGTATTAGACTAACATATTTCATGAACATAAATATAAAATCCTCATCAAAATATTAGCAAATCAAATCCAACAAGGTATGGAAAGAATTACACACAACAACAAAGCAGCATTTAGCCCAGGTATACCCAGGCATATAGGACTTGTACAATATTAAAAAATGAGTTGATATAACCTATGACATTAATAGGCCAGAAAAGAAAAATCACATGATCAAATCAGCAGATGCAGAAAGAGCATTTGAGAAAATACATCATCTATTTATGATTTAAAAAAATTTCCAGTAAAATAATAAAGTGGAACTTTCTCAACATGATAAAATAAATCTACACACACACACACACCCTACAGCTAACATCACACTAGTAATGAGAAACATGAAGCTTTCTCAGTAAGATCACCATTCCTTTTTACCATCATACTGCAAGATCCAGTTAATACAGTAAGGCAAGAAAAGGAAATAAAAGTTATGCAGACTGGGAAGGAAGAAGTAAAATTATCTTTGCTTGCAGAGGACATTACCACCTATGTAGGAAATCCAAACGAATCAACAGAATAACTCCTAGAACATGTGATAATAGCTGTGTTTCGGAATACAAGATTAGTGTATAAGTCAATTGTTTCCTATATACCAGCAATAAACAAGTGGAATTTGACATTTTAAGCCCAATACTATTTACATTAACACTCCAAAAATTAGGTATTTAGGTATATATCTAACAAAATATGTACAAGATCTATATATGAAAAACTACAAAAATCTGATGAAAAATATCATAGAAGTAAATAAATAGATATCCCAAGTTTATGGATGGAAGGACTCAATATTGACAGGATGTCATTTCTTCTCAACCTGATCTATATAATTCCATTCCTGATCAGTATAATTCCATTATTTTTTAAAGTTATTTCATTGATGAACTGATTCTAAAGTTTATATGGATGAAAGGCCCAGAAAGCCAACTCAATTTTGAAGAACAAGTATAACGACTGACCCTACCCAATGACAGAAATTCTATAAAGCTACAGTTATCAAGACAGTGTGTTATAGTGAAAGAGTAGATACATAGATCAACAGAATAGAATAGAGAGTCCAGAAATAAACTCAAATAACTATAGTCAACTAATTTTTGACAAAGAAACAAAGGCACTACAATAGAGCAAAGATAGCCTTTTCAACAAACAGTGCTAGAAAAACTAGAGATCCTCATGCAAATTAACGAATCTAGACCTAGACTTTACACTCTTCACAAAAGGTGACTCAAAATGGATCCTTGCACCTAAATATAAAACATAAAAGTATAAATTTTCTGGAAGGTAACATAGGTGAAACCATAGATAATCTTGGATATAGTGATGAGTTTTCAGGTACCACACTGAAGGCACAATCCATGAAAGAAATAATTGATAATCTGGACTTCATTAAAAAAGTAAAACTTCTGTGAAAGACAAATCAAGAGAATGAGAAGACAAACCACAGACTAGGTGAAAATATTTTCAAAGACAAATCTGACAAAGGACTATTTTCCAAAATATACAATGAACTCTTAAACTAAACAATAAGAAAACAAGCTACCCAATTAAAAAGTGGGCCAAAGACCTTTACAAAAACCTCACCAAATACACGCAGATGTAAAATAAGCATGTGAAAAGATATTCTATATCATATGTCTTCAGGGAAATGCAAATTTAAAAAATGAAAGGATACCACTACAAACCTATTACAATGGCCAAAATCTGCACATTGAGAACATCAAATGCTGATGAGAATGTGGTCCATCGGGAACTCATACCTTGCTGGTGGGAATGCAAAACACTACAGCCACTTTGGGATATAGTTGAGACATTTCTTACAACACTAAACATACTTTTACCATATCATTCAGCAATAGCACTCCTTGTGTTTACCCAAAGAATTGAAAACTGATGTTAATGCAAAAACCTGTATGTGGATGTTTATAACAGCTTTATTGAATTTAAAAATTGAATTACAACTTTATTTAATTATCAAAACTTGTAAGCAACCAAGATGTCCTTCAGTACATGAATGGATAAATAAACTGGTTCGTCCAGACAATAAATATTATTCAGCACTAAAAAGAAATTAGAGGTCCCTGGATGGCTCAGTTGAGCATTCAACTCCTGATTTCAGCTTAGGTTATGATTCCAGGGTTGTGGAATCTAGCCCCATGTCAGGCTCCACATTGAACATGGAGCCTGCTTAAGATATTCTCTCTGTCTCTATTTCTGTCACTGTCTCTCTTTGTCTCTCTCCCTCTGCCCCTCTCCCCCACTCATTATCTATCTCTCTCTAAAATAAAAAAATAAATAAAAATTTAAAAAATGGAATGAGCTTTCAAGCCATGAAAAGACATGGAGAAAACTTAAATGCATATTACTAAGTGAAAAAAAAGATAATCGGGAAAGGCTACATACCCTAGGATTCCAACTATATGACATTCTGGAAAAGGCAAAACTATAGAGGGTAAAAAGATTAGGGATTAACAGGGTTTGCCAGCAGGTAAATTGGAGGGATGAATAGGCAGATCACAGAGGATTTTTAGGTCAGTGAAAATACTCTTTAAGATATCATAATGAGGGGCGCCTGGGTGGTGCTGTCGGTTAAGCGTCCGACTTCAGCCAGGTCACGATCTCGCGGTCCGTGAGTTCGAGCCCCGCGTCGGGCTCTGGGCTGATGGCTCAGAGCCTGGAGCCTGTTTCCGATTCTGTGTCTCCCTCTCTCTCTGCCCCTCCCCCATTCATGCTCTGTCTCTCTCTGTCCCAAAAATAAATAAATGTTGAAAAAAAAAAGATATCATAATGATACATTCGTGTCCTACATTTGTCTAAACTCATGACATGTAGCACACCAAGAGTGAACCTTAATATAAACTGCGGACCTTGTGTGACTATAACATGTCAGTGTAGGTTCAGTGTACCACTCTGTTGGGAGATACTGATAATGGAAGCAGCTATGCATGTGTTAGGGTAGAGGGCATATGGGAAATCTCTGTACCTTTCCCTCAATTTTGTTGTGAACCCCAAGATGCTTAAAAAATATGTCTTAATTTAAAAAATACTTCGCTCATTATGGAAAACTTTATGATGGGATTTAGGACATTTTTAATTACCTCATGTTTTCTGTAAAAAAAAAATCTTGCTTCTAATAATTTTTTCCATTGTGAAATAATTCTTTCACTTTCATAAATGGTGCCAACAATTTCCCCACTTTCCCAGGTTTGCAACATCAGATCCATGTGTTTTTCCACACCTTATCTGCCAGACTCTATCAGTGATCCTTGATTCTATCACATTGGCCCAAATCATTACCATCAGACAACTAAACCATAGCCAGAGTCCATGACTGGTCTCCTACATCTGGTCTACTTTGTTTCATTTGCACAGTACTTTTTCTTTCATCTTCTTGCTTTGATTGCTTTCATCATTTCTTTCTTCAGGCAAACATTTCTAATGGTTTTCTAGACAACATCTAAAATTCTCTGCTTGTTTTTCAGAAACCTCTACAATTCGATCCTAAAATATATTCTCAGGTGTATCTTCCTCTCCTTCTCTATGGGGACCTTCCTTTACAACCCAGTGCTTCTGCTCACACATCTTCTGTGGTAGGCAGATTAATATCCCCACATCATCTTTCCATATATACTTCCCCTTCCAAAGGTGTCCATATCCTAATTCCTGAAAACTGGCAATATGTTAGGTTGTATGGCAAACAGGAATCATGGTTACAGATGGAACTTAGCTTATATTCAGCAGACTTTGAGAGGGAGAGATTATTTTGCATTTTTCTAGTATCGATAAAATCACAAGTGTCCTTATTAAATGCAAGAGGGAGGCAAAGGAGAGAGACAGAGAGATAGCAGTATGAGGACACAGCCTGTTGTTGACTCTGAAAATGGAAGCCAAGAAAAGCAGGTAGCCTGTAGAAGTGGGAAAAGGAAGGGAACAGATTCTCCTCTGGAGCCTCCAGAAAGGGACATAACTCTGCTGACACCTTGATTTTAGCACAATGACACATATTTTGGACTTCTCACTTCCCAAACTCTAAGATAATAAATCTGTGGGGTTTTTAAGTTTGTTTATTCATTTTGAGAGACAGAGAGGGAGACAAAGAGAGAAAGAGAAAGAGATGGACTAAGAGAAAGAGAACACACTGGGGAGATGCAGAAAGAGGGAGGGAGAGAATCTCAAGCCAGCTCTGCTCCTATAGTGATGGGAGGCTTGATCCCACAAACTGTGAGATCATGACCTGAGCCAAAATCAAAAGTCAGATGCTCAACCTACTGAGCCTCCAAGGCACCCCTCAATTTGTTTGTTTAAGCTACTAGGTTTGTGGTAAATTGTTACTTTAGCAATAGAAAATAATGCCTCTTGTATTGAATTCACCCTATTAATTATATAAAGTATAGTCCACCTTTAGTTATTTGCTACTTGTATGTTCTTCTTTCTTTGTATTACAAACTGGTGAGATCAGGGAGCTAATACACTATATATCACTTAAGAAAATGCTTATATACACCATTTGATCTTGAATATAGCAGGTCCTTAGTTGTCTTTACTGATAACTTGATTAAGTTTGACATTTTTTAAATACTTCTGATAAATGTCCATAATAGAGACCAATTCTCAGAAAAAAATACAGTGGAACTTCTACTCCATAACAGTCATGTATCAATTGGCATGGTGAAGGAAATTTGCCACCTTAATTGGTTAATATAAGCATCATTTCTAAGGGGTTAGTACATCAATTTACTAAATTAGGAAACTGAGCCCTATTAAGGCAAATGGATTTGTATGTGATTAAGCAGGTTATACAGAGGAAGAATCCAAATTTATAGTTATCATATTGGTATGATTCCAAGTTCATGAACTATCTTGATATCCAAAATACTTGCTTATAATATTAAATGAGCCACTTTGTACTGAGCCTAGTGGTATGTATTTAATCCATATGTAAGTTCCTATGATTTTTAAAAAATACTTATGATTCTTAATAGACTCTTAGAAAGCTGTAGCATATCACATTCAATGATGCTGTGTAGAGAATATACAAAGAGTATGGGACCCTCTAAGTCAACATTCCAGAGAGGAAAAGTAAAGTAATTGAGAGGTTAAAAAAAAAAAACTGTTTATTTTATTTATAATAAAGAGCTATCTTCATTGCAAATTAGAGTGGCCAGTAGTCACATATAAATGCTAAAAGTAAAATTTTTAATTGAACTTAAAATTAGTTTTTCCTTATTTAAAATGAAATTATGCTCTTTAAATAATATAATTCAGTCATATTCATAGCAGGCACATGTATACTCACTAAAATCCCAATATTTCAAACTAATTCACTTCTGTTTTATGAAGACAGTTGCAAATGTAACACCTACAAGGTGTAAGAGATGAATTGGTGCCCCAAGAATCTCCTGGAAAACCATTACAGATACTCCCACCAACCCTCCATTGTTACAGCAGAATCTCCAGAAGTGCAGCCATGCTTGACTATTTCTTAATGCTTCCAAGTTGGCTCCAATGTGCAGACAGTTTCAAGAATCACTAGGATAGGAGATAAATTCCTTGTATACAGTTAATCTTCTCCCTTTTCCTCAGGTAGAGTTCAGAAAAAAAAAAAAAAAAGTTTGGCAGTTGCTGAAATTGAAAGCTAACCTTTTTTTCCTGTGGAACTGAAAAGATAAAAGGTGATAGGATACACAATTGGTATATGATATACATCCTTAAAGAGAATAGTTTTGCACATTTTGGCAAAAAAAGTCTATTTTGGTGGGTTTCAATATAAAATATCAGTCATTATGAAATGTGTTCATAATTTTCATTCTGTTCTATAATAGTAGAGAAATATTTGACTTCATTATGTTCATGGAACAAATATTTTTAGAGACTATCTATGTATAGCTTTGGCTTTGACATCTGTGATGAGTTCTGGGATCAATAATTTCCTATGCAAAAATTAAGAATAGGCACAAAAACTAGCCATCTACTTCATGGATCTACTGCCCATTTATTTGGAAGATAATCTGTGAAATTTCTGTACTGGAAGTTACATTTTCCTATCTATTTTTAAAATAAATCTATTTGTTAAAAACATGAGAATGGTAAATATATTGGTAGGATTTTTAAAGAAAGAACCTGTAGCACATTAACACATTTTATCTTTATATTCCCATTTTAACATTCAAATTGACTATTTTAAGGTAAATCTAAAAAAGACTATTAAGTATAGTAAAGATGATAGCAAATCAATATTATAAATCTATAGTTGAAAAAGAAAGAGTTTGAAAAAAAATTGCAGGTTTCAGCTATTAGGAAAATTTTGGTGTTTTATAAAGAAGATATCTCAAAAGCTACTTAACATTGAAGGATCAAAAGGGAATGAATGTAACTCTCAGAGTGAATTATGAGCTACAGCCAAAGACTGACATTTAAAGCCAATGGTAATCAGAAACAAGAGAATTAGAGAATCAAAAAATGCTCCCATAAGCTCTAAATACAGATGTTATTTGGGCATTGAGAATACTGTGTATAGATTATAAACTGCCCTGTACAGAAAAAGGAGTTGGAAAATTGGTTCTTAAAAGTAAATCAACTATTTCTACCAGATAGTGTAGTCCCATTTCTTCTACATACTTGTACAATCAAAATCCCCATGACATAATACAACAAATGTAGCAAATCACTGAAAATTACAAAGCCTAGTTACTGTAGAACTTGAGGAATGACAAGGGAGTGTGTTCTCTGAATTTCCTTATTGCTTACCATATTTTTGGAACAGAGAACTGTGGAAGCCTACACCCAAAACAACCAATAGCCACAGTCAGAAAAAGTTCAAAGAAGATCCTGTCCTCTTTAGTCAAAAGAAAGAGAAAAGAATAGCCCGACAACGGGAAAACTTTTTGCATTACCTGACCTACACACAAACATAAAAATGTGTACACACACAAATACACAAGCAAATATTTCGTGGGTAGAAATTTTCAACTCATTTGAATAAACTTGAAGGGGTATTATTGCTGATGTAGTAAGAGTATGTTTAGTTTTATAAGAAACTGTTAAACTGTATTCTAAAATGGCTGGACCATTTTGTATTCCCACCAGCAATAAATGGGAGTTCTTCTTACACTAAATATTGAGTGGAAAAAGGCAATCTTATGATTCTATTTATATTAGATTCTTTAAATGACTAATTATAAAAATGAATAACAAATTAATGATTGCTACAAGTCAAGAATGGAGTGGGATGGTGCACCTGGGTGGCTCAGTTGGTTAAGCATCCAACTCTTGGTTTTAGCTCAGGTCATGATTTCATGATTCAAGGGATCGAGCCTACCATGTGACAACACAGAGCCTTCTTGGGATTCTCTCTCTCTCTCTCTCTCTCTCTCTCTCTCAAATTAAATAAATAAACATTAAAAAAAGAATGGAATGGTGTGTATTGTAGGAAGGAGGTGGATGTGGCTGTAAAAGGTAACACCAAGGATCCTCATAGTAATGGGTATGTCCTGTATCTTGAATGTATCATACTGCTTGTATCAATATACTGCTTGTTCTGTTGTACTACAGTTTTAAAACATGTTACCATTGAAAGAAACTGTGTAAGACATATGTGAGATTTGTCTGCATTTTTTATAACTGCATATGAATCCACAATTATTTCAAAACAAAAACTCTTTCATCTCCGTGAACAAATTTGCATTCACCTAAAAACGCCGTATGTATAGAACTTATTGTTTTGCAAAGCAAGTTCACAAATGTTACCTCATTTGACTAAAAAGAAAAAAAACAGAACAGCAACAACAAACACAAATAGAACAGATGGATGAAACTAGGAGCTGGTTCTTTGAAAAGATAAGCAAAATTGATAAAACTTTAGCCAGACTTATTAGAGACAGGGAGAGAGAGAGAGAGAGAGAGAGAGAGAGAGAGAGAGAGAGAGAGGGAGAGAGAAGTCTCAAATAGACTTAGAAATTAGGAAGGAGAAATAACCATCACCACAGAAATACAAAGAATTATAAGAGAATATCATGAAAAACTACAACTGTCCGACAAATTGGACAATCTAGAAGAAATGGATAAATTCTTAGAAAACTTTCCAAAACTGAATCAGGAAGAAAGAAAATTTGAATAGACATTACTTGAAATGGAATTGAATCAGTAATCAAAAAACTCCCACAACAAAAGTCCAGGGCCCGATAACTTCACAGGTGATTTCTACCAAATGTCATGTCATTTAGTTCTTCCAAGGATCACATTGATTTTTATCTCCATTAAATAGATAACAAAATTGAGAGTGTGTGATCTGTCCAAGGTGATTCAGCTAGCAGGTAACAGAATAAGGACTCTGTTTCTACTGCACATGTCTTTCTTCTCTCACAAATATACTTCCTTTGGCTTTCCTCCTCTGTTCAGATACCTAATCACTATTCCAAGAAGTAGCCTTTGTGTCTAAATTTATTGTTCATGGATTTTTACCCTTCTTATGTGGCCAGCTGTTTCTCTTAGATAAATCCTTAGTGCCTACATTTGCCCTCTGGGACTCCTCAGCTTTAGCCCTCCAAGGCTCTGCCCTGGGCCCATGATTCTCCCTAGTTCTCCTAAGGGACTGGCTCTCATTCCCAAGTCCTTGTCAGTACTGCTTTTTGTTCACAGAAGACTCTCCTGGGTCAACAAATCTGCCTTACCCACACCTGGCTCAAATCGTTTTTCCCTTCAGATTGTGATAAAAGTAAAGTACTTTTCTCCAAATGCATTATTTGCTTCAATATGGGGAATATAAAGAATAAGTGGCCCAAGGTATAAAACTGATCCTAAGCAGTAGGAACGCAACATCTGCTATCATACCCACATATGGAACTTTAATTTCCATTTGGTGTGCCAGGCTTCTGAGGAATGTTGAAAGCCTTTAAACATTTGTGAATAATAGTAGGAAGAAATGTAATTGGCCCAAAGAGAGACCTCCTTTACCAGTATTTTATAGCTTTTATACTCAGTGTTATAAATAATATATTTAGTGTTCTTCAGAGACTTCCAAATCCAAACAAGGATACCTTTTGAATTAGATGACACTTGAAAAAATCATAATCTCTCTTTAATATATGTTACATATATATGTATGTTTATAATCAAGAAGTCACATTGAGTCAAGAAATATTGAATTTGTCATTTCTCACCATAAAGTATTCAATAAAGAGTCATGCATGGAAGCTTACCTTGATACCTTTGTCTCTTTGGATGTTAAATTCAAAATTCAAAAGAACACATTCACTCCCAGATTTATATGTCATTCATTTGTTAATTTATTTAAATTACACTTGTGCTCATGTATAGCAACATCCATACTAGTGGCTATGGTATTTTGAGTTTGAAAGTTTTTCCTGATTTTCTTGCAACTACAAGCTACAGGCTGTGGAAACATCTTAATGAAGACAAAGGCTTGGAATTTTGCAAAAGAATTTGCAAGGTCCCCTCTCACCAGCATGTCTTGCCAATTTTGTTGGTAACACTACTTGACAGTATATGGTCTCTTAACTAAGTCTTTGCATTTTCCTCCTATTGCCTTGCCTGTCTTTCTCACCCTTTGTCCTCTCTCTACTATCTTCTCTTCCTATAGTCTCACCTCTGCATTTCCTCCTAGGTCTCCCTTTCCCCTGTTTATCTTTATCCCCAACTGAGCCCATCACCTTCTCTCTCCTCCCCTCCTTACCCATTCACACTCTTCCCTCACCCCTTCTTCCACATGTACTACCTCCCATTCCATTTCTGTCCTTTCCCTCCATCTCCTTTTTCCATTCCCAAAAGTGTGGTTCTTAAAGTGTATCTTCTTTATAAACATATTTGTAGTCAATAAGGAAATATCCTCAGCTTGCCTGAAAGGATACTTATTATTAATCACCTCTAAAGTAGAAAGAGAACTAGGATGATAATGATAATAGTAATAGTATTGCTATGAGCTGTGTAGATTGCTCTTTTTACTGTTTGGATCCCAACTAGTATTTTTCCTCTTACAAGTACAGAATACATTAAATAGGATACAGATTTTCTTTGCAAGATAACATCCCCTTTCCCTGGTTAAAAAAAAAAAATGTGTGTGTTTTTTCTTGCTTTACAAATTTTTGATGGGAAGTTTACAAATTTGAGGCTAGCAGTTTTATGAAATGTGACAAAGGTATAGTTCTGTTGATCTCACTACCTCATAGCAAGTGAGAAAATACAGGTAAAAGTAAAATGCAACTCCCACAGGTAAAAATGCCTCTCTTTCTTCCAAACAAGTGCTCTAGTATTGCACAAAACAAAAATATACAATCAATAGGGAATGACTGAATAGCACTGTGCCAAAGAGAAAGAAATGGAATGGAATGAAAAGTAAAATGCCTCAGTTGTAGTGCTTCTCAGAGAACAATATGATTTTTCCTTTTAAAGAATACACAAGGGATATGGATAAAGCCATACCATGTACTTTAAAAAAGTAGATTTATAGACACATGAGAAAAGTTGGTGTTGATAATATGTAGTCTCTTAAGAAAGTTTTTATGAAGAAGATACTGCACTAAGGGAAAAAAAATCTAAGAAAGAACTTTACAAATGCATAAAATGCTCATGCATTACTGCTTTTCTGAATTCCAAAGAACCATATGCTAGGTCAAGTCTTAACTAGTTTGAAGTACTGGGTTGATTTACTTATACAACAATTTACTGTTTTACTCAGTATTCAGCTTCCTGAATTTTACTGTTGTCAAGTATCGTTATTTTTCTTAACCAGTGGTCTCATTCTCTGATCAAATGTGGTTTTAAAAATGCAACTCACCAACACAACTATGACATTTACATTTACCATTTAAATTTTAACTGGTAATTATTATTTCATTATATTCAGTTAAAAGGCCATATCAGGTGCCTGAGTTAAGAGATAAGCTGGAAAGAAGACCTTAAGGAAAAATGTGTTTTAAATGTTGGTGGGTACAAGTAGGTGTGCAGTAAAGGTCAGGTCTTGGGGTCTAGCTGTTGACATGAATACATTTTCTTAATCTCTCTCTCTGTCTCTCTGTCTCTCTGTCTCTCTGTCTCTCTCTCTCACACACACACACACACACACATACACACAGTCCATTCTTCAATTTATACTCACACACACATATACAATCATATGCATATACACATTTGTTTATACTTTATCTGACTTGGTCTTTTCCTTTTATTTCATGGATCTACCAAATTGTTAGGAACTCTCTATTTTACATTATCTTTTATAATTGTTCAATCCTATATAAAGAGGTCAACTGAAATGAAACTGAATTTGTTAAGGTTTTAATTTCATTTTTTGAGTTTTGTGCACTTTGCTGATGAAGCTTGGTAAATCAAATTCCAATGTAAGAAATCACAGTTGTTGAATACATACTTGAGCTCCTTTGCAAACTAATATCTAGCATGTGTTTTTATCTTACCATTTTACCATAATAGCAGTATCATAACTGGTAATAAGTTGAAAACTTTGAGAGTATACTACCCTCTCTTCAGAGAAAAAAAATCTTCAAAAAAATAAGTATTTTAAACCCAGAGATAATCCACTGACATATTTGCTGAAAAATATAAAAACAAAGTATTTGCCCATAAACTGTCAAAAATGTCCCATAAACCATGTTTTTGACTGTATTTATATTTATAAAATAAAGAGACAAATGCAGTTTATGTAATCTAAAATGAGCACATAATTCAATATAATGCTGTATAGGCTGAGAGTTTAAATATTTAATAATGATAAGGCCATTTATAATATCTTCTATGTTTTATCAATCAATCATAGTTAAAGTAGTAATTACAAATTTTTCTTTCTGTTACAGTAACTTAATTTTCATTTGGACTTTTGCTTTGTGAACTCAAAGTGGCCCAAAGGGGAGAAAAGTTCAGAAATTATCCTGTGGTATTTGTATGTTCATCACTATAATAGTAACACCAAAGTTTCATTTTTCTAGTAGCAATTAATGCGTCAATTTTCCACAACTCCATATTGTTATTTCCTTGATTCATTGGACCAAAAAAAAAATTGTGGGTTTTTTTACCACAAAAAATTATCTACAATGATTCCAGAGAGAAAGTTTGGATCGGCAGCTGTCTAGGGAAATGAGTGTTTTTCTGACTTTTTTTTTCTCCACAGAGCTCTGTATACTCTGTGTTTCACAGACTTCTCATGTGTGAATTAAAATGAGCTGAACATAAGAAACTGAAATGACAAAAAGCTCATTTAATTTGTTTTGTGGGATTTTTTTTAATGCCTTTAAGAGAAGATATTGAATGGTACATGCTTAGCTATCTTTTAACTACTGAGATGTGAACCTCTAACTCACCTCACAGAGATGATAAGATTTTTTTAAGTTTATTTATTTATTAAGAAAGAGAATGGGGAGGAGGAGAGAGAGAGGGAGTCCAAGCAGGCTCTGCATTGTCAGAGTAGAGCCTGCTGCAGGGCTCTATCCCACGAACTGTGAGATCATGACCCCAGATGAAATCAAGAGTCAGACGCTTAACTGACTGAGCCACGCAGGTGCCCTCAAATGATAAAATTTTAAAAAAGCTTTTTTTCTCATGATAGAATTTCTGGGTTATGTGTAAAAACAACCCCAAAGAGCTCTCTACTGAAGATCTAGCTCCATACTGGCCTTATTAAATATTGCTGTTTTCAGAACCACCTTCTTTGCTCCTCTCCTACCCTAATGCAGAACATACTCTCTCTGACTCCCTTACTAG
This sequence comes from Lynx canadensis, assembly GCF_007474595.2. Taxonomy (NCBI): domain Eukaryota; kingdom Metazoa; phylum Chordata; class Mammalia; order Carnivora; family Felidae; genus Lynx; species Lynx canadensis. The sequence goes on from NC_044303.2 coordinate 159,910,359, forward strand.
GCTAGTTTGTGAAATCTCTCATTACAGTTTGAATTACTTCATTCTCCAAAATATAGCTAACTTTTTTGTTTATTTTATCATTTAACAAAACACATATTCAGGTCTTCATTGATCTGGCCAAGTCCTGATTTCTATGTCCACCTGCCCACTCATTTTACTTAGTTTTGCTAACATCATCTGGATTAAGTATACGTGTTTGTTAACTCCCAGGTTCACAATGGATGCAGTTCAGTATTTGTATTGTACAAAATTTGGGTTTTTTAATTTTCAGTTAAAAGTTCCTTGAGGGCAGGTATTATGTTGCAGTCATGTTTGTAACACTTGTATTTTGGAAAATTTCAAGAATATAGCAAATGGTCAATAAACATTTATTGAAAGAATGAAGGGATGAATTAACGGTCTGTAAGTAGTAACTTGGAAATAGTTGGGGCAATTATCATTACCTTTCATGAATTTAATTCAAAGGTTAATATTTAGCCCAAAAGGGAATGTATATATGGTGAATCAATACCCCAAAATATCTACATACATGTGATTATTTTTTCTCAAAAATGTTTAACAAAATATTTGTGATCTCTTAGACAACCAGATAGATGAGCTAGCTAGGGAGAAACTTGCAAAAGGATATGGCAGTCAGGCTCAGTAACAAACGTTTAGGAGATACTACAACATTCCAAACAAATTAAGACATGCAGAAAAAATGATTAAAGTGAGTCAGTGACAAAATAATCTAATTGTCTAAAGGAAGTAATAATTTATATCTAACCTTTGCTTTTAATCCATAAACTATCTAAATATTTTAAGTTTATAAGTAGGATTTGTATATTTTTAATGCGCCCTAGGGAAATGAATCCTTTTTAAAAAAATTAACATTTTGAGTGTCAGTGACCTGTATTTTCCTATAATCTACCCTTGAAATAAGTTTGTTGCTTTCAGACTGTGCACCTTATTAAAATAGCCATATTTATTTTATGTTGAATGCAATTTACCTACTATTATCTAATCTCAATACAAAAATCTTGACTACATTAAACTGATAGGGCAACCGATTTCAGATATCTATGGTAATGCATATATTTTCCCTTTTTTTATGTCATAAATGAGGTCTTTCCATATTTGGTTATCAACCTGTGATGAGCAGATCCTTGCAGAACAACCATGATACAGTGGTTTCTGATATCAATGCTGAGCCTTCTCAGATCCCAGCTGTGACAAAGATTCTTTTTCTCCGTTTAAAAAAAAATTAATATGTATTTTTGAAAGAGAGAGAGAGAGGCAGAGCGAGAGTGGGTGAGGGACAGAGAGAGGGAGACAGAGAATCCAAAGCAGGCTCTAGGCTCTGTCACCCCAGAGCCCAACGCAGGGCTTGAACCCACAAATCATGAGATCATGACCCAAGCCAAAGTCAAATGTTCAACCAACTGAGCCACCCAGGCGCCCCATCTTTTTCTCCATTTTTATCTGTATTTCTTTCCTCAGATTATTTTGTGTTCTGAATATTGTGTCCTTGTCCTGTGTTGTCCATGGCCACTAAAAGTTTACATGGAACAGTGTACTATTATGTACCAAGTTCTTACTCCATGCTTTTCTTATGTACTTTATTCAAAGTTAATTTTAAGTATAGTTGTTTTTCTTTATCACTTTTATTGCTGATGAGAGTTGCTTCCTCTAGTGCGTTCTACAGGTTGTCTACTGCTATGTACTTGCTATTCTGAAGAAAAATCTGCATGGGTATATATGTGTGTGTGTCTAATCTGGGTGTCTTTTGTCTTGAATTGCTGTGTTATTATGTTAAATGTGGAAAAGAAGTTACTTTTTATTTAATATCTTAAACAGTTGTCAGAATAAATTCCCAAATGTTTCCTTCATAAAAGTACAGAATTGCTACTGGACATAGTTGTCCTGATATGATTTATTTTAAACTTTGAATACAATCTCAGAAAGGCCATTACTATTTAATTATTTCATGCACTCTCTTGTGTAGGATTTACTTGCCCAACAACCTTAACAGGTGTTACTAATCACCTGAATGACAGCTGCACAAGTTACAGTCATGGTGATTGGAAATATTGATTCCTTCTATAATTTTAATCATCTGTGACTGATGGAAATGCTACAACATGACATATGAAGGGATGCACGGAGCAGAAGAAGGAGAAAAAGGAGGAGGGGGAAGGGGAAGAGGAAGGAGAAGGTAGACTGTATGTATTATGAGATTTTTAAAAATACAAAATTCTAGGAAGATGGAAACCGAGGGTATAAATGATAAATGAAATATATGGATGATCTGCAAAGCATGGTGGTAGAAAAAAAATGGGCAAAGAAAAGGGACATTTTAGGTTTTAATTAACCCACAGTATGAAATATGCTTTAGCTCGTAGGGAGAAATGTATGTAATAGAAAGAATGTTGAGAGCATCGTTGCTTGGGAAGAAGAATATTTCTCTAGTACCCTGGTTTTCCCTGGTTTCCCTGGAAAACCAACACTAGACATAGTTTAAGTGAATAAGTTAAACTGTTAGGATACATTTGTAGGTTTTAAATTATTTTAGGAGAAAGCAGCAATCCATGAAGAGTGTGTCTTTTTTTTTTTTTTAATATTTATTCTTGAGAGAGAGAGAGAGAGAGAGAAAGAGAGAGAAAGCATGAGTGGGGGAGGGGAAGAGAGAGGGACACACAGAATCCAAATCAGGCTCCAGGCTCTGAGCTGTCAGCACAGAGCCTGATGCAGTGCTGGAACTCACAAACCCCAAGATTGTGACTTGAGCCAAAGTTAGATGCTTAACCGACTGAGCCACCCAGGCGCTCCACTGAAGTGTGTGTCGTTACCATATGCAGTTAATATAAGAAGGATCCAAATCTTTTCACATTGCTTACATAAGAGCAACTTTCTGTGGAGTCAGTCTTTCACACTAACTTGGATTTACTGTGAGGAAACTACATGTATGTATGTATGTATGTATGTATGTATATATGTGTATGTGCATGTGTGTCTGTGTTTCTGTATATATATATACACACATATAAAGACTTTTTTATGTAGTTTTGACTTTTTTATGATTGTTTCTTGCTGTTGGTTTTGCAGCAAGTTAGCTATGATAATTCACCTTTTGATATAAAAGGCATTAATATCTTCATGGCCACCTCCATTTAAAATGGGTTGTTTTGTTGTAGATAGGCAAGTGTATAACCTATTCATTTAAAATGTTTTAGATCTCTTCTGTTAAACAATTATTTTTTCTGATTATATCTGAATACACCACAGGCAGTGATAACATTCTGAAAGTTACTTGAAAGTCAGCAGGATAATATAAAAAACAAAGGGTTAAGATGGGTTGAGCAGACTGGGTATTTCTGTCTGTCTTGTAGTGTATTCTGACGTACAGTCTTCCTGCATTCACTCTGAACCAATCTGATCTGAACTTGATCAATCAGTAAGATTCTTGGTGCTTTAAGCTTATTTGGGAATCATATAGCTCAGGGCTGTTAAAGTCCTCAGAATTGTTTTTTGAGAATGTTAAATTTTATCTATTCACTTAAAAAATAGGGAACTACTAATATAGGGAAGACTCCAGTAGCTTTTGACATTTATAACATAAGTCCAAACCATGATTTCTATAATTTGTGGCATTTCAACTTATCAAGCTCCAATCAGAGCAACACCCAGTGCTTCTTGCCCAAAGGCGACTAATCTTTTTGACATGTCCCATTTCCATTTACCTATGATCACCCTTCTTGTGGGAAAACTTGTAATTATTGTTGATACCTCCTTCTCCCTCAAACTGAAAATCAGTCCATGGTCACCTTTTGCAGTGTTTCTGTCATTTCTCTCCTCTCTAGTCTGCACATTGGTTTTTAGTGCTAGTACACCAGAGGAGAATCTGAGCATGCTTTGCTTGGACTACTCTGGCCCATTTAATTTATCCTCTTGACAATACCCAAGTTATAGTTCTTACAACTCATCTCATGTTTTGTTACTTCCCAACACAAAAAGTTTAACGGTATCCCTTCCTTAAGTCCTCATAATAAATTCCCAACCTTCCTTTCTACCTCATCTTTACTACAGTATTACTAGTTTTACTAGTTTTCTATACTTCAAGCCATTTAAGTGACTAATTTTCAAAATATAGTCAGAATCTTTGCCTTTATTCTTGCTTCTCTTATACCTAAAATCCCATTTCTCCTTTTAAGTATCTCTCCTTCCCAACAATAACCTTAAACCACAAAACATTTTTCAATTTAAGGGAAACCTAAAATGTCACATAGGCTAGAAAGCCTTTCAGATACCACTCATATTCCAGGTCAAGCTGTTTATGGACCTTGGAAACTTTGGCACACACTTCTTTTTTGGCAGTTATCTTATTCCTTCCCTATTATATTTTACTTTATTTTGCATGTGCTTATTTCCAGGCTTTCTGCCTCTCCCTCAAAAAGGACACAAATTTATCAGGGAAATCTGTTGATAGTATGCAATCATTTTACATCTAATGAGATGTTAATAAATTTTTGTTTTATTCCTCTACCAATTTATAGTTTACCTTGACAGAAACATTGACCAAGTTATGTCCCATAATTTTCTTTTGCCATAGATTAAGTATCAGTTTCTTATCACTTTTATTCAGAGAAAAAGATAAATCACTTATACTCAAAACCTATTATTTCACACTGAGTTAATTTGGCTTATACAGAAATTCTATCAGTGTTGCAAAATGGCAAACTCTAATATCTGTACTTGTAAAATTACTTTAAAATACCTTTAAATGAAAAATCAGTGAAAATAATGTGTTTTCATAAAAGAAAAATGGTAATCACTCATGATTTTCTAAGGCGAAAACAACATGTAGGAATCTCATTTTCTCCTAATATTTATGGTAAAATGAGTTGAATGTAAGAAATTAAATTTTGATCAGACATTGTTTCTTTTAAAAAACTGCAACAGTGCTATTAGCATTTTTTTTTATAAAATTCACCTATTATTTTAATGTTTACTGTTTAATTCACTACTCTCAACACATTGAAGTTGAACTTGTAGAAATAAAGCAAATGCAACTCAGGGGTATTAATCAATCTGCCAAGATTACAGAAAAACTATCAGAAATAATACTTAAACCTTGATCATCTACTTAAAAAATGTATACTTGTTTCAAGGCACTCTGGGGCTTTCCATGAAAGCCAAATTAATTCATCAGGAAGTAATAGGAATTATTGACATAGAGTTTGTTGGTTGCCTATTGGAACATACTTTTGTTTCAGATAAACTTCTTTGAGTAATAATTCTTGTCCAATAATTTGAGATTTCATTTATTTCCTTTCTACACTTACTCATTTATTATCATTGCTAAAATTTTACCAAATGCCTATTGATAGTTGACTATATGCCAGGAGCAGTGTTGAGTGCTACTTAGAATGATGAACCATGCAGACATGAAGACTTGTTTGGCAGAGATTACACCTTAACAAGGAAAGCAAAGGATAATTAATCTCTTTCTGGCAGTGTAGGAAATATCACTGAAAATACTAAAAGTTCTAGATAATTTATTTTAATATTTCAAATTCCATATTAAGTAGATATAGCCATCAATTAGGAAATACTAAGAGGCTCCAAATACAATGAAAGTGGAAACAAAAGGTAATTTGTTCCTTTAAGCTAGCTCCTATTTTAGGACATCTCCAGGTGACTTTGAGATTATAGTTTGATGAATTCATAGGATACCAGACTGAAGAAAGGCAAGATAGTAAGCTTCATAGGAGTATTACCTTAAAGCTATATCCCCAAAAGGCTACGCCCACAGAATAAAGGTAAATTAGAATTCAGACACTCAGAAGAGGATATTTTTTTTTTAAGGCTGTCCCTAATTGGGCAGTAAGCAAAAATCTCTCCCTAGCATTTAAAATTGAAAGTTAGTCCTTCCATGGGGTATCAACATAAAGGAACCAGAGAAATGGAAATTAAAATGGCATAATATTTCACACCCATTGCATAGGCACAAATTTAAATCTGTTAACAAGTATCATGACATCAACATGATGAAATGAAACTGTTGTACACGTGTATAAGGAGACTTACACTAGGATATATATTATAGTACTATTTGTAATGGGAAGAAAACAAAACAATCCAACTATCAGTAAGGTGTAAATAAATACAGTCTTAATCACATAAAGGAATAATCTAGAATAATAAAAATAACTATGGAAAACATTTATGTGTTTATGTATATATGTGTGTATATATATATTCACTGTAAAATCTCAAAAGTAGATAATAAATCTCAAAATAGATTAAATCTCAAAAATAAAATATTGAGGGAGAAAAGATAAGCCAAGAAGGGACACACAGAGTGTATCTTTTATGTAAATGCATATAATGTTTATGGATACATGTATATGAAGTAAAAATATATAATCCATTAGTGATTGATATACAACAAATTCAGGTCTGGGGGAGGAGGGTAGAAACTGCCTAAAAAGGGGGGCCTAAAATGTATTTATATAGGGCATAGTTTTTCTAAAACTAAAAAATGTAAACGTAATACAATGATGGCAAAATATCATTTATTAATATTATTGTATCATTTTAGTGTTTTCTAAACATTTAAAATATTACGCATAACATTTTAAGAGAAAATCAGTAACTGAAACTCATCACATTAGCTGATTAAGGGAGAAAAATACTATGATTACTCGAATCAATGCAGTAAAAACACTGAATAAGATTAGAGCTCTACTGATGATTTCCTAGGAAATTAATTGTAGGCAGAATTTTCTGTACTGTGTAAAACAGATCTACTAAAACAGTACAACAAACTTCATATTTCATTATAAAATTTGGAATCACTCTTTGAAGTTAGTAATAAACTAAGGTATATGATATTATCCCCGTCATTCAAATTATGTTGAAGGTCATTGTCAGCACAAAGAATAAATTAAGGTTATAAGAAATGGAAAAAAAAAAAAACACAAATTTTTCATTATATACAGAGAGTTGAACCTAGTGACCATTTTTAGAATTAAAAGATCTGGTCAGGTGGATGATTATACGATCAGCATACAAATATCAACAGTATTTCTATATAGCAACAACAACTTATTCAAGAAAGCAATAAAAAGAGATCCCACTTTCAAAACCCACAGTGATTTTATAGTACCAAGGAAAAAAATAACAAAGTATATTAAAGAAGTGTGATCACAATATCATAAAAAATTTGAAAAGTACAAAATTGATATAATAAAGTTTATTTTGGAAAATAAATGAACTTGTTGTTCCACATGCTTGTCAGCATTTGTTGTTCTGAAGTTTTATACTTTGGCCAATGTAGTAAGTATGTAGTGGTATCTTACTGTTTTTCAATTTTCAATTCCCTGTGGACATATGATATTAAACATCTTTTCTTTTTTTTTTTTTCTTTTCAACGTTTATTTATTTTTGGGACAGAGAGAGACAGAGCATGAACGGGAGAGGGGCAGAGACAGAGGGAGACACAGAATCGGAAGTAGGCTCCAGGCTCTGAGCCATCAGCCCAGAGCCTGATGCGAGGCTCGAACTCACGGACTGCGAGATCGTGACCTGGCTGAAGTCGGAGGCTTAACCGACTGCGCCACCCAGGTGCCCCTAAACATCTTTTCATATGCTTATCTTTCATCTGTGTATCTTCTTTGGAGAGGTGTCTGCTAAGGGATTTTGCCCATTTATAATACAGTTGTTTATTTTTTTTTTTATTGTTGAGTTTTGGGTTTCTTGTATATTTTAGATAATAGTCCTTTATCAGATGTATCTTTTGCAAGTATTTTTCATCCAGTGTGCAGCTTGTTTTCTCATCCTCTTGACATTACCTTTCACAGACCAGAAGTTTTTATTTTTTTTATTTTTATTTTTTAATTTATTTAACGTTTATTTATTTTTGAGACAGAAAGAGACAGAGCATGAACAGGGGAGGGGCAGAGAGAGAGGGAGACACAGAATCCGAAACAGGCTCCAGGCTCCGAGCTGTCAGCACAGAGTCCCACGCGGGGCTCGAACTCACTGACCGTGAGATCATGACCTAAGCCAAAGTCTGACGCCTAATCGACCAAGCCACCCAGGCTCCCCCACAGACCAGAAGTTTTTAATAATAATGAAGGCTAGCTTATTGTTATTTCTCTCATGGATTGTGTCTATCTAAAAAGTCATGGTCATACCCAAGGTTATCTAGGGTTTCTTCTGTGTTATCTCCTAGAAACTTTAGAGTTTTGTGTTTTACATTTAGGTTTATAATACATTTGAGTTAATTTTTGTGAAAGGTATAAGGTCTCTGTCTACAATAATTTATTTGCATGTCCAATTGTTCCAGCAGCATTTGTTGAAAAGCGTATCTTTGCTTCATTCTATTAACTTTGTTTCTTTGCCAAAGATCTGTTGACTATATTCATGTGGGTTTCTTTCTGGTCTCTATTCTGTTCCATTGATCTATTTTTCTATTCTTCCACCAATACCACTGTCTTAATCACTATAGTTGTATAGGAAGTCTTGAAGTCAGATAGTGTCAGTCCTCCAACTTTGTTCTCCATCAATATTGTGTTAGCTATTTTAGGGCTTTTGCCTCTCCGTATAAACTTTTGAACCAAAGTATCACTATCCATGAAATAACTTGCTGGAATTTTGATTGAGATTATGCTGAATCTATAGGTCAAATTGGGAAGAATTCACATGCTGACAGGATCGAGTCTTCCTATCCATGAAAATAGAATATTTCTCCAATAATTTACTTTTTCTTTGTTTTCTTTCATCAGAGTTTTATAGTTTTCCTCATATAGATCATACACATATTTTGTTAGGTTTTGTCTAATATTTCATTTTGGGAGGCCTGCAAGCTTTCTGAAAAACAGTTTCTTATAAATTTTAGTAAAGTTGAAGATGCGAGAATTCTATGCAGAAAAAAATTCTCCTTGTGTGATTTTGCTATAGAAAATTTTTAATATGTGTGCACACACATACAAACCTGTCTAAAGAGTCTTGTAACATTGTATATAAAAGCAAATATTAAAAATGCCCATCAGTAGAAAAATGGTTAAATATATTGTGATATATTCATGAAATGGATTCCTATAAGGTAATTTTAATGGAACAAATGCACATGTATCAACATGGATAAATTTCATTAATATATTGACTGAAAAAAAACAGGTAGCAAATGATACAAGTAGTAAACATATAAGCTTGTAACGCATTGTTGTATATTATTTAACATAAATATTAGAAATGTATGCATATGGATTGGGAAGATACAAGCCAATATCTGAACGGCGATTATCTTTGTGGAAGGATGGAGGGAAAAAGATACATTGAGTGGGAAGATGTTTCTGCCTTATCCAGCTTTAAATACAAAAAGAATTAAAGGGATATGGCAACTTGTTAACATTTATTAAATCATTAGTTTCTCAAATATTATTTACTTTTCCATTCATTCACAATTAAAAATAAAGGCTAAAGAGTAAAAATTTAAAAATCAATATTGACAATAAGTTGTGATGCCAGTTAAGGGGAATACAGACTAAGGGGAAAACAAATAGTAAAGCCTGAACTAATCTACACAGTCAGAAATAGTATTCCTTTAAAGCTCCTAAATGAAAGATGTGTTGAGTCAGCAGGTGAATTTTTCAGCAGGGACCTAATTGGGAAGAGGTTTCTGGAAAATGAAACATCAGATTTGAAGAAACTGTTAGCGATATCAGGAAGAATTCAATTAACTAAGAGCTTTAGCTAGAGTAGTGAGTCTCAAATTTGCCTGAGCACTGGATTCACCTGGGGAGCTTTAAAAACTCTACTGGGCTTTTTCATTTGTATATGACTCTAAATTGCCAGAGAATCTTTTTTAAAATGCAGATTTTGATTTGGCAAATGAAAATCCTATTGAATTCTGATTTAAATTCAATATTAAAAATATTAATAATACTCCTGTACAGTAGGAACAACTAATTATAAAATGCAATAAAAACTCCTATTGTCAAAATAAACAAATATTTTATGATACCTAGGAATAAATGTAACAATGTATGTTGAAGAACTTTAGTAAAAAAAAAAAAATTAAGGTATCTGAAAAGTACAAAAGTGACCTAAATAAATACAGCTATGTTCTATGAACTTAAATAAAATTTTAAACATCATAAAGGAATCAGTTTCCTAAAAGTCATATATTCCCAATAGTATTTTGGGATTGAGCTCTAGATTTTGCATTTCTTTTTTTTTTTTTTTTTTTTTTTGCTTGATTTCTAATCTCATTTTTTTTTTTTTTAATATTTATTTATTTATTTTTTTTTTATGAAATTTATTGACAAATTGGTTTCCATACAACACCCAGTGCTCATCCCAAAAGGTGCCCTCCTCAATACCCATCACCCACCCTCCCCTCCCTCCCACCCCCCATCAACCCTCAGTTTGTTCTCAGTTTTTAACAGTCTCTTATGCTTTGGCTCTCTCCCACTCTAACCTCTTTTTTTTTTTCCTTCCCCTCCCCATAGATTTTGCATTTCTAACAAGATTTCAGTTGATGTAAAAAGTACTGGTCTACCTTGGAAGTCTAGAGTGCAGAGCTGGATGTGTATTTGTAGGTGGAGGAAGAGGAGACAGAAAATTGGACATGAAAAGTATTAGATGGGAGATGGAAAATTGACATGGATGAGTTATTGAGGGAATCCATGAAGTAGATCTGGACTTAATCTTAGGGACAATGAGAGAATAGGAACGTATTTCAAGCCAAGGAATGCCATGAGCAAATTTTTGTTTTATAAACAGCACTTGGGCTATGATGTAGGAATGGTTTGGGGAAGGACTAAAGAAGATGAAAGCAATTGAGGAAATATTTACAATAATTCAGGACTTGCACAAGTCCTGGAGGCACAACTAATGATTTCTATCTGAGTTTTTATTATAAATAGAATTAGTTTAAGAGATAAGAGAGAATTTTTTTAAACATGCCATATTTGACATACTGACAGATGTATTTCCTCACCTTTCAAAATGTGTTTTCTTAAGAATGATTTTACATCCTATTTGCCTGTGATAATTCAAGATGTGTACCTCTTGTCCCAATACCGTTAAGACCATTCTTTTAGCCTCAGAAGTGAGGTATTTGGTCTTTCTTCCATTATCATATAGTTTTTTAGGTGAAACATTTAATTTCTCTGGACCAGTTTGTTTTAGTAGCAGGTACAGTCAACTTTACACAAAGGAAATCTTTGCCTCACTAGAAAAGTGTAGGAGTCAAGGATGGTCACCCAAAGTATATGTGTTGTGGCAGCTGGTTATAATTACCCAGCTACTCAGAAGTAATTGGGAATATCTATCAAACTCAGCAGCAATATACCTTTACACACAATTTACAGCATGTTTGTTGGTTTAAGCAATAACCCTAGAAGGTTTTGCCTTTCGTTGATTGTATAGAAACACATTGACTCACTTTACAGCTCTTCATATCCCTCCCTTGTTCACTAAACTCCAGATGTAACTTCTTTGGTCACAGAGACATATAAAGCTGGTTTCTGTTGCAGGAAATTTTCAAGCTTTTTTCTCTGCCTGTGTAATTCTTCCCCCAGTTTTTACCTGATCACAGCCTTCTCACCCTTCACCTCTTCCTAAGTGCTCTTCGGATAGGCCTTCCTTAATAACCTGTACTCACTCACACCCAGTCACTCATCTCATTTCCTGTTTTATTTCCTTTATACCCATCTACACTATTCATTGTTCCTTTAATTCACTTGAAATTTTTTTAGCATATTTATTGTCATTATCTACCATTGTAAGGGAAGTGCCATGACAGGAGGTACCTTGTCAAATGTTTAAGCACCATATTTCCTGTATGTACTACATTGCCTAACTCACTATAAGAGTTCAATGAACGATAAAATAAAAAGTATGAATTTATACCTGCTCTACCATTTACAAACAATGCAACTTGAAGCAAGTTATTTAACATTTACAAGGCTCAGCTTTCAAGTATATAAATTAGTGACAATAGTAATACTTTCTTTATAGGGTTGTAAGGTTTTAAAAATAACATTTCACTTAAGACAATTTTTATTCTAAGTAGCATAAAGAATGTGCTCAATAATTAGCAGGTTTTTTTTTCACTATTACTTACAGGTAAGAGTAACATCCCACTTCCCTAACACTTTGACATCACTATTTGAAAATAAAGGAGGGATAGTAGACTTAAGAAAAATTCCTACATGAAGGCTATAGTAGCAACCTAAGTAACTATATTTGCAATACTCCAAGTAACTGCAAAAAGAGTTGCTTTTGCAGTTTTAGAGAATGGCCAATCTCATTATTTTCAGATAGTTCCTTGTGTGATATTTTTAGATCACTTTGTTACATTACATGTAAGGATCTTTGAATGAAGGAATATCTTTCTTTTTACCTTTCAGGCATGTACTAAATTTCCTGCATATAATTTTTATCTTCTATTTTAAAAGAGTCAGCCCCATTTCCCTCCCACCCCACAGTTTTACAAAATGTATACTGTATTCTTTGGGCAATGAATTCATTTTTCCTATAGTATCTCATTACTTGCTAAGACTCCAGTGAGTGATGCATTTGTTATGGCCATCATTCACATTTATGCCAAATGATTCCAATGAAAATTGAAATGGAAAACAGAAGCTTACGAATCTTTATCTTCTTTATTTCTAAACACAAACTACTGTTTTTCCCTAATTGTAATAATATAATTCTTCATTTTATTTCTTAATGGCAGGATGTAACTGATGGAAATAGAGGCTAATTGGAATTTAGAGGTGATGGATAGTTTTATAATAATGTGAATGTCAGGCTGTAAACAGTATATTTTTAATCATCACTATCATCAGCACCTGGGTCGCTTAGTGAATCAAGTCCTGCATTGAGCTCTGTGTTGACATCAGCACAGGGCCTGCTTGGATCCTCTCTCACCCTCTCTCTCTGCCCCTCCCTAGCTTATGCATGAGTGTGTGTTCCCTCTCCCTCCCTCCCTTCCTGTCTCCCTCTCTCTCTCAATAGATACATAGATAGATAGACAAATAAACATTTTACAAAAGGACATTGCAGAAGTTTATTTCTTCTGTAAATTTATTGTGAGATCTCATCTGTCTATATGCATATATTCTCATGTGTGATGTCTTAACCCGTAAAAAGAAAATAATAAACTTGATCTCTGGAGTGTCCTGAGAATTAGCACCTCAAAAGTATATTATGTTCTTGTGCATACAGTGAAACACAAAAGGTAAGCAACTCATGCAAAAAGATTCAGTGAATCAGTGGAAGCAATGTATCAAGCTATGGATTTCTCTAGTCTTTATGTTGTAGGAAAAAATATATATATATCAGGTTTTATAAAAGATTTATGCTAGTGCCACCACTTGAAGATACTGGAGCATCTTCGGAAGGTGAGAGAGGGCAGACTATTAGTGAAATACCAAAGTTAATTAATCCTGTAGATCATTCACGTTTTCTTTCTTTTCTTTTCTTTTCTTTTCTTTTCTTTTCTTTTCTTTTCTTTCTTTTCTTTTCTTTTCTTTCTTTCGATAATTCACCTTGTATTCAATAGTTTCAGTCTTTTGAGACAACTAGCTTTTCCCCTACAATGAGTGATGAAAGTATCTCTAGCTGTAGTTTAATGAGTATACCAGAGCCTGACAAATCATCACTAATTTCCAAGGACAATATTATCCATCCTGCCTGCCTCCCTCCTTTCTTCCTTCCTTCCTTCATCTCTCTTTTTATTTCTTCAACATCCTTGTATCTCAAAGCTTGGATTGTGGCAGAGATTTGCAAGTCTGTCCAAAGTTACTAGAAAAATGAAGTTGCTCTTCTAAGTGGTGTGAACCTTATAAAGGGGTCAACAAAGAGATAGAAAATGAAGAACAGATTTCGATGAAACCTTTCTTGGGAGCAGAGAATGACGGGCTATGAGACCTAGACAATGCATAACAAATATTAAATTCTGCCGGAAAATCAGCAGAATATATGAACTAGCTTTACAGTACAATGAAATTTCAAAGTAAAAATAGTATAGCACCTGTCTTCTCAGCCTCATCTTAAATATATTCTTTCGTCAGTATTCCTTAGCTCCTTCTGTGTATGGAGTCATTCAAATTGGCTTGTTTTTCCCCAATTCTAAGTCTTCTCATATTTTGTACACCCTGCTAATAAGAGTGTTTTCCTTACTCCTTACCTCACATGGATTAATTCTGCAAGTCTAAACTTAAATGTCATTTCCTTCAAAAAGGCAATGACTAGTCTTTCATATTGCTTCAACTCAGTCTCTTCATATTTTCACAATATATTCTGAAATACTTGCCAAATTATAATTATATATTAATTTTATGACCTTTATATCTATACTGTGCTGTAAAACCCACAAAAGTAGGAACCATGTCTATTTTGTTAATACCATGTCCTCAGTATCTGGCACAATTTTTCTCATTTGGAAGATGTTCAATGAATATTTAGGGAAGGGAGTGAGAGAGGATAGGATTTTCTGTATGTTACCATAAAGGAAATTATAAAATAAGTTATACATTTGCATTTGAGCAAGGAAAAAAAATTGTCCTTAATTTAACCACAGATTTTTACATGGAAAAACATTTATGAAACATATGGGTCATTTACATAATAGAATAATTATTATAACTTCAGATGAAATTTAGTAACTCCAAGAAAAGGGATAACACATATTCATGAATGTAAAGGTTATTCTTAGCTAGTCAATTTATACATGTATATTATTTTTTGCTTTTGATTTTGCCTAAGGTTCTACCAAAATGGTGATATTCATGTAAATAAATCAAAAAGGAGATATTTTGTCCTTTTTGTATTGTTTGAAAATGAAATATGGCTATTTCTACATTTTTATCATTGGTGTTTCAAGATCTATTGTTAGCTCTTCCATCTCTGCTTTTCTAAAAATAGTTTTAACTTTAAAACTGAAACTAATTTTTGTAATTGTCCTAATATTTAGACTCTAAGACCTTATGCATGGAAAGATTATATCTTCTAATAAAGCTTAATCTCTGAAATATAGTTTTGGATACTGACAGTATAGATCAGTTAATTATAATAATTATTTCATTATCTATCCAGGCAATAGTTCATCAGCAAAGCTACTGGAGATACTTATAGCAATATTGGCTCACAATTAGCCAGGAAGGAATAATGAATGAGGTGAGGATGAAGCCTTGAGCTCCAGTCAAGGGAATTGAGCTCTAGTGCTAATGCTACCTCCCATGGCTGAGTAACTTTGGACTAACAGAGTTCAACTCTGTGTCAGTTCTCTCAACAATAAAATAAAACACCTAGACTAGATAGAGCCTAAAGTCCCTGTTAGTTTTAAAACTTCTATATATACTTTTGTTTTTGAAGTTTGTGATGATGACATTTTGCTATCCTGGGAGACACAATAAAGCATGGCCATTCCCATTCCCTGTACAGCTGTATCATTTTCAAGTCTGTCTCCATGGATAAAACTGTGGGGTATGCCCACATTAGAGGGTGCTATTCCAGTAGATCCTTGGGGGAGTCAAAGGAGAACTTAAAATTTCCTGACTTGCCCTTTAATTCTCAAATGAGAAAACTGCAGTTACAGATAGTACGTGCTCAGTATCACATAATGGGCATACAACAGGCCTGAGAATGGAACCCATGGATGACTTCCAGTGTGATTCTCAGTCGCAACACTGTCTGGTTGTAAATGATAATGCTCAGTCTCTTGCTGTGGATTCTCAATTTCTTACTGTAAAATTAGTTTTAGTCCTCTAAAGCCATATGAGTAGAAGTAATTATTAACAGTCCTTAAAGTATGAGGAAACACAATATGAGATTATAAAAATATACTGAAATTAGTAATAAGTATGAAATGCACTTTATCAACAAAAATGTACACCATCAACAAAAATCAATTACCTAAAGATTATTAGGTTAAAATTATAAGTATATAACATATGGATTTAACACTTTACATTAATCACATGGATTATTCATTAACTATTTGCATATTTCCTATTTCTGTAAATCATCTATATATATTGCATCTAATTGTATTTATTGAAATAATTAAATTCTCTGTCTCTTTTACCTAAATTACACATATTTAAATACTATTATGGGACCACCTAGGTGGCTCAGTAGGTTAAGCTTCCATTTCGGCTCAGGTCATGATCTCATGGTTCAGGAGACTGAGCCCCCCACCCACTAAATAATATTATGAAAAGACACACACATACATTTTCATTAGCCTGCCTTTCTGGGGTTATTTTGGCTATTTAAAATTTTATCACCCTACTCTTTACATTTTAATATATTAATGACTACATTCAGCTTCATTTAACTTCATTATATAACTTAGAATTTTAACTATTATAACTTAATGTAGTATCTAAATATTTTCTGTAAAATTCCTTATAATGTTTTCTAAGTTATTATCCTACATTCTTCTGTCTCTTTGTTGGTCAAAACAATGTATCTCTTTCTTGGGTAGATTTTAACAGAACAACTCACAAAAATATGTCCAGATGTTTAAATTTAATAAACATTATTAATTTCTATTATATTCCTAAATTAATAAAAGTAGCCCTCAAAAATCAAAACACTGTTGCTTACTTTCAAATTTCAAAGCAAAATTTTCCCTGGAAAGTAAAAGCAGTTTTCTTTGATTTAAAGGAATAAATTGGAATTATTTTCTCAATAGGTGGGCAGAAATATAAAATAGGATAAATATTTTTGTTTCTTGGCTTGGTTCACTTTTTTTTTTTCTTAGTTTGGTTCACTTTTTTTTTTCTTTTTGCTCATTAATGAATTCTTTGAACAATATTTAGTAATATTCTATTACCAAGTTATATTTGCATATATACTTTAGCTTATTCCTAAAGGGACTTGAGATGACTGCCATAATTTTTTTCTTCCTTTCCCCTTTGTGATGAAAGTGTATAACATAAATTCTAGAATCTGTATCATGTATGGAATATCACTTATTTATTCATCAATGATTTATTAAGCATATACTATGTACCAACACTGATCTAAGGGTCAGCATCATTTTGAGCAAAATGGGCATAATCTTCACCTTAATTGGGGAAGGGGTGAGCACAGAGAAAGGGAAATAAGGGATTAAAATATGGTGTGATATTATAATATTCCTTTAGCACTCTACCTAGAGACATACAGAAATGCTTCTAAAGAAGCTAATGTCTAAATTGAACCTAGTGGGTGCATAGTCATTACCCGCTTAATTTCAATAAAACATCCAAGGTAGCTGTGAGCAAAAAAGAACAAGAAATGTGCCATACATTTTTACTGACTAAAGTACAGAATATGAAGGAGACTGATAAAAAGGATACTGGAGAGGAATATAGAAATTAATCGTAAAAACTCTTATAAATAGAGCCTCTTAACAGGTTTTAACTTTGTCATAAGGATAGAAGGAAGCCTTTCAAGTATATAAGCATAGAGAGAATTAGTTTATTAAGATTCCTAGTTGTCACAGAAGTTATCATTGAGGTGGGGTGAGACAATAATAAAGGCATTAACTCCAGTTAGCAGATTATTGAATTAAAATAGTCAAGCGATAGTGATAATATAGACCAGGGTAGTGATAAAAAAGGTGAGGAGATGCTTAAGAAGAACATCAAGTTTTAGTCAATGCCACTGTTGTCTATGCTAAGTTTGGTTTGGTCAATTCAGTGCCAAAAAAAAATCAGTCAAACCTATTCTTCCACTGCATGACAGAAATGACCACCTAAAATAGCACAGATAACCAAGTACAACTCAATAAATGGGCTCATACAAATGACTACTCTTATGAAGAGACTAGTCACATTACTTCAGAAAAACAAACAGATATGGACTGATTTAATTAGGACAAATTATATAAATTTGTACAAATCCAGTGTATGGTATGAAGGCAAACCCTGCTTCTCATTGCCATCTTAAATTTGCTCATAGTTTTTAATACTTTTTCTACAAGGTATGGCCATGCCTGACCTTTCTCCTCAAAGACAAGAAGGCTAACAGTATGAACATTGTGTACTGAGCATCAGAGAACTGAATAAGCACTAAAAATGTGATGGAGGGAAAAGATTTGTTAAATGTTGTGATAGAAAATTAAATAAGGAACCAAAGAAGAACCAAGATGATCAAAGATTGGAGTAGCTATTAGGTCACAGGTGGGAAGTAGGAAGTTAGAAAAACACATGTTGTTCTTATGAAAGATTTGGTTCTGAAAGTAGAGTTGTAGATCACAAGCTTTAGTCAAGGCAGGTTATAAGAAGGTTTTGAGTTTTGTCAGTTGTGGGGATAAGTTATGTTTGTGGTCTCAGGGGAAAGAACCAGAAGGAGAGTCTGAAGATAAAGTCTTGATATACTAAGTGGATTATTGTCCTGAATGAGAATGCAGAGAATAAGATCAAGAAGTGAGAATGTAAATGGTTTGCCATGAAGTGGAGGCTTCCCAAGCCTGAAGAGAAGGAAGCAATGATGGTGAGAATGGAGATCTCCTTGATCACGTAAAGGGAAGTTGAGGGAGTTTATACCTCACGACATTGATGGCCACTATGTAAATACCCATCTTACAAAATTAACCACTTGTACTCAAGTTCAGTAGGAGTCAGAGAATCAACATACACAAGTGTCATTGTCTTCTGATGAATATTGTGGCTTCTCAGATTTAATAGCAAGGGAGAAACAATTTTTGCAGCTATTACACAGTTTTTTAAGAGGACTAAAAAGTGAAATAATTTCATAGTGCTGGTTATATGTTATTTTCTGTTACCAAATATTATGAAGTAATATATTAGCTGATAGGGAAACAAAGATAATATACATAAATTAATTCAAACTCCCTCACTTCTCAAATTATAGAATATCCAAAGGGTCACAAAGTACCATAGTATATGCTCCAATTTATTTCTAATAGCATAATTTTCCAGCTTGGTGTGAAAATGTAAAAGAGACAGCACTCTTCTTCCATCAAGAGAAGGAAGACTTGGGGCATCTGGGTGGCTCAATTGGTTAAGCGTCCGACTTCAGCTCAGGTTATGATCTTGTGGTTTGTGGGTTTGAGCCCCCGTCAGGCTCTGTGCTGACAGCTCAGAGGCTGGAGCCTGCTTCAGGTTCTGTGTGTCTCTCTCTCTCTCTCTCTCTCTCTCTCTCTCTCTCTCTCTGCCCCTCCCCTGCTGATGCTCTGTCTGTCTCAGAGATAAGTAAGCATTAAAAAAAAAAAAAATTAGAGAAGGAAGACTTAAAACAGAGAATCAGTATTGGAGTTGGATCGGGTGGGCCAGAAAATCTGGAGGGATTTTCATAACATAAACTGCTACTAGAGAATGGCAGAAGTAAACAAACTTGGAGGCCTTGGTTCAAACAGAAAAAATAAAGCCATAAAATATTTGAGAATATCCATAATGATGCACAATAGATTTAGTGGGAATGACAAAAATACAAGTAAAAGAAAGAAAATATCCAAATGAAAATAAAAAAAGAAAAGAAATCTAATTTACACAAATCAATCCAAAATGGTGAGAGATTTATCTGTTTACATCAAAACAAGGAGAAATTTATGGTTATGCAACTTTACCTCCACAAATGATGTGAATGAAAACAACTAAAACTCAAACTGATGTCATTCTGATGCTTAACCCAGATTTAATACCATCTCACTTCCCTGGTCTTGTGTACCTATTCCCAGTTTCTAATCAACTTAATATCTTCCTTTGTTCATTAACCTTGACTACTGGGATCAATTTTCCTCACCAGTGTGGATTACAACATTGTACATATAAAGCAAGAAACTGGAAAAGAAACTTGTCAAAAATCCCCCAAAATATAAGTGAATAAACTCAAAGGCAAGTAGGTAGCTGATAAACATAAATGTGAAGAGGGTAGCCAAACTGGATTTATTTGTTCAGCAATTATAAATTTGTTTCTACTTTGTGCTAATTGCTGTTTAGGCACAAGATCAGCTGGAGACTTCTGGCTATGCCAGAAAGTAAAGACACTCTCAAAGGCTAATGAATATTGTCAAAAGGACAAAGGAGCCAAACTATTTGAACATCCAAAAGAATAATGAATGCAATTGATTGTGACAAACTGAATATACAGGAAGTCATTGATCCTAATGCTAAACAAGAAAGAAGGCTCTCTTTACCCCTCAAAAACACCAACAGCAACAATAACAACTCATTCTATAGCTAAGGAAATAAGTAGGCACCGATTTCTTTCTTGGCAATTAACAATTGAAAGAAAATATGCACTTATTCCATTTATCCTTTACAAATTCTTTTTTATTGTAGCCTTTCTTAACTCAGGCTGCTATAACAAATTACCATAGATTGGGTGGTTTAAACAACAAACATTTATTTCTCATAGTTGTGAAGTCTGAGATCAAAGTGCTGGCAGGTCTGGTGAGGTCTGGTGAGGGTAAGTTTCCTCGTTTTCAGATGGCCATCTTCTCCTTGTATCCTTATATTGTGGTGAGTAGAGAGCTCTGGCCTCATCTTATAAGTGCACTAATTTATTCATGAGAGTTCTCTGTCATGACTTAATTGTCTCCCAAGGCTCACTCACCAATATCACCACTTTGGAATTAGATTTCAATATATGATTTGAGAGGAATGGGACACAAACATTCAGACCATCACATAGGCAACTAGAGCTAGTTTATTTGGTTGATGAGGGACAGTTTTTTTCTTTTCATGAGATTAAATATAAATGTTGAAGAAATAGAATCAGAAAACAACCGTTTTGTAACTCCTAATGAAACAATGATTCAGTCATTTATCATTAATTCATTAAAATACTGTGTGAAAGGTTAATCAGGATCTTTATTTTTCTCTTTTAAGATTATTTATTTTGGGAGAGACAAAGTGCAGGTAGGAGAGGGACAGAAAGAGAGAGAGAGAGAGACAGTGAGAATCCCAAGCAGGCTTCCAGTTGTCAGGGCAGAGCCCAACAATGAGGCTTGAACTCTCAAAAATGTGAGATCATGACCTGAGCCAAAACCAGAGTCAGACACTTAGCTTAACTGACTGAGCCACCCATGTGCCCCAATTAGGATCTTTACATGGAATAAGCAGATTGTCACCAAAGAGCCTCTGTAATGTTTGCATCACTGAAAATGAAGGTAATACATAGGCAGAGGCCTACAGTTCATATGGTAGGTAAAGTGTAGCATCACTAAAAAACAGGGCAACCAGGGGCGCCTGGGTGGCTCAGTCAGTTAAGCGTCCGACTTCGGCTCAGGTCATGATCTCACGGTCTGTGAGTTTGAGCCCCGCGTCGGGCTCTGTGCTGACAGCTCAGAGCCTGGAGCCCATTTCAGATTCTGTGTCTCCCTCTCTCTCTGCCCCTCCCCTGTTCATGCTCTGTCTCTCTCTGTCTCAAAAATAAATAAACATTAAAAAAAAATAAAAAAAAAAACAACAACAGGGCAACCAGACAGTATTTCCTAATGTAATGCAATAAAAAAATACACAAGAGAGATGCCTGGGTGGCTTAGTCAGCTGAGCATCTGACTTCAGCTCAGGTCATGATATCGGGGTCGCTGTTCAAGCCCAATGTTGGGCTCTGTGCTGACATCTCAGCACCTGGAGACTGCTTTGGATTTTGTGTCTCCCTTTCTCTCTGCCCATCCTCCACTCGTGCTCTCTCAAAAGCAAATAAACATTAAAAGAAATTAAAAAAAAAAAAGAAATCTTAGTTTAAAAAAACACACACACACAAGAGTTGTAGAGTTGGGTTGCCAAATTTTATTTGAATTTATTTAAGTCTCTAGAGTTAATCTCTACCTAGTAGAACTGAAGGGAATAGAGGAATATTAAACAAAACCCAGAGAGTAAGCACACTAATCTAGAATGTGGATCAGTCGTCTTCATTCTTCATGATACTATCTCATTTCTGTGATAAACTACAGGCATGGGGGACACAAGGAGGCAAGACTGCTTTAGAGAGAAAACATAAAACTAAATAAATAAAATGTATAGAAGTACTTGGAATTTTACTTGAACAAACTATAAAAAAAAGTTAGCAAAATTGAAGAAATTTCATTATAGATTGGGTGTAAAATGACAATAGATAATAGTGTTAATTTAAAAGTGTGATGATATAGGGCTCCTGGGTGGCTCAGTCAGTTAAGGGTCCAACTCTTGATTTCGGCTCAGGTCATGATCTCATGGTCATGGGTTTGAACCTCACATTAGGCTCTGTGCTGACAGTGCGGAGCCTGCTTGGCATTCTCTCTCTCCTCTGTTTCCCTCTCTCTCTTCCCCTCCCCCCCCAAAATAATAAACTTTTAAAAAGTTTAAAAGTATAATAATATAATGTTTAAGAAAATGTGCTTTTTAAGAGATGCACACTGAGATAGATAAAGGTAATATGCTGTCTATAATTTATTTTAAATTTTTTTAGCAAAGAAAAAAAAAGCTTAGGTGAAAGAGATATAGTAAATCTTGACGGAAGTGATTGGTATATGGGGATGTTGTACTATTCCCATTACCTTTGTGTATATTTGAAAATATCCATGAAAATTTTTTTTAATTTTTTTAATGTTTATTTATTTTTGAGAGAGAGACAGAATGTGAGTGGGGGAGTGGCAGAGAGAGAGGGAGTCACAGAATCCAAAGCAGGCTCCAGGCTCTGAGCTGTCAGCACAGAGCCCAATGAGAGGCTCAAACTTACAAACCATGAGATCATGACCTGAGCCAAAGTTGGATGCTTAACCGACTAAGCCACCCAGGCACCCCGAAAATATACGTGGTATTTTTTTATGATGTTTATTTATTTTTGAGAGACAGAGAGAGACAGAGTGTGAGCTGGGGAGTGTCAGAGAGAGAGAGATAGACACAGAAGCTGAAGAGGCCCCAAGCTCGGAGCTTTCAGCACAGAGCCTGATGTGGGGCTGAACTCACAAGCTGCGAGATCATGACCTGAGCCGAAGTCGGATGCCTAACCAACTGAGCCACCCAAGCACCCCAAAAATATCCATGATATTTTTTAAAGTTGTTATAAAAATATAGTTAAGACATGAATATGGGCTGGGCATGAGTAGTTGTTATACAAAGTGGATAGATGTAGAAACTATTCAGAAGATAGTCTACAGAGTTGCTGAAGTAATTAAAAGTTGAGATGGTGAAGGTGAGTGAAACTGAAGAATTGGATTTGTTCAATGCTAAATGTGGAGGAGTATATAAATACTGATTGTGGAACAGTGGTCTCAAGGAAGCAATATCTGATATCTAAAGGACACTGATTTGAACTCTAGCCCTTACTGCATGTGTCATAGGAAGTCAATCAGGCTCTCCTCCTGTTCAGCCTCTCCCACTGTCACAGCTCTGGTTCTGACTTACCCATCAGCAGGTCTCAGATCTGCCTTATCAGTCTGAATTCCATGCTAACTCTTGACAGCACCAGTTATCACTCATAGAGCTCTCAAGCTTGACCTCTTTGAAACTCGTGTATCATCTTTTCTACTCTTCACCTTGACCCCAAATCTTTTCCTCCTCCTGTATTCCCTGTTAATGACTTACTCATCTACTTAGTTATTCAACATAGAAATCCAAGTTGATCTTGTCTCTCTCCTCTCCTTCACTCCCTTACTTCTCTCTTATTTCATCCATTACAATGTCCTGTACCTCCAAAATGTCTCTGATATGTATCCTCTCCTTTCTGTTCCCACTGTTTTTACCCTAGTTGTTTTCTGCAGTGTTTCACTATGTTGGAAAGGTTTTTAAAGTTTTATTTATTTCTGTCTCTCCCTTCTCATATAACCATCAGGATTCTTTTTCTAAAACATGCCATATGAAGTCAATCAGACCACATTCAGAGTTCATCCTGACTTTTCAACCTCGTCTCTTGCCACACCTGCTTATGTGTCAGTGGATTCTACTCATGTGTTTTGGTAATCGAGTCCCAGAAGACAACATGTTCCTTTCATCTCCAGGAACTTTGCTATAGCTCTCTCTTTATTCCATTCATTTTTAGTAATTTTATTTCTTTACTTCTTTATTTATTTATTTTTAATTTATTTTTAATTTATTTTTTATTTTTGAGACAGGGTGTGTGTGAGTAAGGGGCAGAGAAAGAGGGAGAGAGAGAATACCATGAGGTGAAGAGAGAGAAAGAGGGAGAGAGAGTGCAGAGCCCAAAGGGGGGTTGAGCCCACCTGATGCAGGGCTCAAACTTGCAAATCATGAGATGATGACCTGAACCAAAATCTGATGCTTAACCAACTGAGCCACCCAGGTGCTTCCATTTCTAGTAATTTTTAATCATCATCCAAACCCTGTATGAATCTTTGCTAATCCCAATCTACACTCCTAGCCAGAGTACGAATTCATAGCCCTCCCCTCTGTACTCCTGCAGACGTCTCACTAGAAGTGCCGCTATCTTCTACTGTTAAGTTAGCTGAACACATGTCTCTCTCCTCATCTATGCTGTGGACAAATTGAGGAAAAAGAGCTTATCTTATCCATTTTTATTCCTTTGTCACTCAATGTCAGACATATATTAAGTGTTCAATTACTATTGAATTGATTTATAGTCTACATTTTCTTTTGAAAGTAAGTGTGATGAGTTATGATTAATGACATAAGGATGAAGTGTGGGTGGGCCTTCCTTCTTTTATCTTATTTAACTAAATAAACATATGACTTAGCCATTAAAGACTGAAATAAAATAGTGAATGCTAGACTTCACTGGGCTCATTTGAAAATCCTGTCCTGGTCTCTTTTCAAGATTATGAAAGAGATGCTTTGTCAATTGATTTTTTTTTCCTAGTCTAATTCTCCTTTCTGTATTTCTGCCTTAATTTGCTTGCATGTGTGTCTAGTAGGAGAGATTACATGGACAAGATGCTTTCTCTCTGTTTGGTAAGTTAATAGATCATTAACAAAACTACTGTGGGTGAGGGCAGATGGTCATGAACTTTCTTGTAAGGACTGCCCCATAGGGACTTTTCATTGGTCAGTTAAGAATATGATAATAGCCACTAGGCTCTATACAAAAGAAAGCAGAGATAAAATTTTACTCTTGGTTACACACAAGTCAGATTGTATCTTAACACTTCAGAGTTAAATACAATATTTCTCAGAACTTAGCTGAAGTTACCATTTCTGAGGAGATCACTTTTTACAGATTTCATAGGTCTTCTTTTCTACTCAGGCTTAGTGTTCAGATGTGGGGGGGGGGGGTGCTCCTTTCAGATATCTCTGTTATTTCAGTGTAGCAAAACTAAAAAAGATAGCATGAGCTTGTATGCCAGTATGAGCTTCATCCCTAAGTCTCATCTGAATCATGTTCAGATGTTAATGCTTACCTGAGAGAATCAGAGATATAGACTCTTACTCCATTGTCTTCTTACAGATTTGTGGTAGCACTTAAATAGAGAGGAGAAAGAGGCTATGGAAGGGCAAGAAATATAGAAGGAAGATACTTGCTAACTGCTTTTAACCTATATCTTGGTGACAATGGAAAGATGAATAAAACACTGTATTTAGAAATACCAAGTATGTAGAAATCCCTAGATAAACTTTATTCTGTTTAGCTGAAATGTGTATTACTTGTGTCACATGGGATTACATTATAGGTTTTACCCATTCTACTGGGTTGTTTCTTCTTCGAATGCCATTCATCCTGCAAAGAGAAATAGGCAATATGATATGGGTTTATTTGATATCAGATCTGATATATTTCATATTTTCGCTTGGACTACCCAAGTCAGTTCATTAAGAACTATGGAAACATCCTCAAAATACAGATCAATACATACATAATGAAAAATTAAAAATTAAACTTATCAAGGACTTATACTCAAATTCACTAATTGTCACTCAAATGCATTAATTGTTGCTGAAGTCACTGCCTGTAAAAAGCAAAGGAGCTTATAAATTATCTTCAGGCTTTTGTTAAACAATGGAATATTTTTATTTTCTATTTTAAATCTAAGAAGAGTAGGACTCAAGAGACTTGTGTTAATGATTTTCATTTTTCACAACAGAAAGAAACTAGTTATTTATCCAACTAACTTCATAAGAAAATTACTAGAAAGGAATATAAAGTCATGAAGATAGTCTAAGGAACACTTAAATGTCAAGTTGAGGAATATTTTTTTGAGAAGTTTCTAGAAGAAGCTGAATGGGTGACGAGTGCAGCATTTAAACATCGTTGTTATACAAACACTAGAAAAGTATGCTGAAATGAAAATAGTTGATTACACATGGTAGTAAAATTTTTTATGATTTTTAGCATTACAAAACAGTATCTCTACAATAAACAATTGCAAGAAAAATTGCTTAGTATAGTCCTAACCTTATCAAACTTGAAATTTGAAGCACTATCTCAAAGAAAGAAGCTATAGTCACATTCCTGGACATATTGAAATATCTTTGTAGGTGTCAAAAGTTGACCCATAAACATACTAATAAATTTGAATCTCTTGGGAAGTGATAATGTATGGAATTAGCACCTTTACTCTAAACAGATAGTCCGAAGTGATCCTAGGGATGTGTTTATATAGGAAATTTAGAAAAGTCATTGAAGATGGGAAACACCCAAGTGAATTATTTGTGACTTTCTCCTTAGAGTACATTGAGGAACAGAGAAACACTGAAAAAGGAATCCCACCTGTGCATTTTAGCACTGGAATCTAACACCAGGGTGTTTTGTTCCAAGCTTAATCTCCAGGGAGTGGCTGAATATTTCAAAAAAGATTTTGCTAACTTGGCTTTAGTCACTAAATTTCCTTTAGCTCTTTTTAAATGCAGTCTTAGGGTGTGTTTGCATCCATTATCTACAGCTATTTACTTTGGCATTTTGCAAAAAGTCCCAATGAAAGAGTGATTCCTTCATTCTGCTCAGTGTGCCTTAATATTGAGGCCTTCACAGGAAGTTAGTTGTCAACCTCTCATAGAAGATCCTGTGAGAGCAATCAAAATCATTAGAAAACAAGTTATTTTTTTCTGAGCACTCAGGCTTAGATAACATTAGCCTATTTTTCAGAAACTGCCAGATTTCTTTTAGAGTTCAAGACCTTTTATTTTTAAAGTAAATATAAAACTCTTGCAAATATTACTCATATCAGTGTTATTTCTCCACATAAAACTGACTTGCTGGGGTTGTTTTTAAGTTTTTAACAGAAAGATTTTATATAAAATGTTCAGTTACCATACTGTTTATAAAATAAAGATAATTTTATATGTATATTTCAGTAACATCAAGAATATATTTCATTCGTAGTACTAGAAAGTTCTAGTACTGATTTGTGACTAAATAGAATAAACTAAGGTCTACAAAAAGTGTGAAACTATTTTATATGTATTTCCATCATTTTTTTTGTTAGTAATCATCACTGTGTTATCTAAAATTGTGTACCTAAAAAAAAATCTAGGGGCACCTGGGTGGCGCAGTCGGTTAAGTGTCCGACTTCAGCCAGGTCATGATCTCGCGGTCCGGGAGTTCAAGCCCCGCGTCAGGCTCTGGGCTGATGGCTCAGAGCCTGGAGCCTGTTTCCGATTCTGTGTCTCCCTCTCTCTCTGCCCCTCCCCCGTTCATGCTCTGTTTCTCTCTGTCCCAAAAATAAATAAACGTTCAAAAAAAAAAATTAAAAAAAAAATCTAAGAATAAAAGCGTTGTCAAAATAACACACCTATGAAAAGTGGTTGCCAAAATTAACACTAATATATACGTATATTTAAAAATAGGAAAGGATTAGACTCTGTGAACTTCTGTCATCAATTGTGTTGGGAACTGTGCCAAATTCCATCTTCATTCATGAACAGTTCACATTCAGATACACGCAGAACGTTCCTTAGAATTCTAGGCCATAATTTATCCTACGACCTACAAGCAGTACTGTTTATAAAAGCAGTCCTGTAGGAACTGCCGTTCCTTGTATCCCAGAGAAGCAAACACTGGTGTAATTTTTAAATTACAGCTATTGAGGCTCACAGACTGAAATTGTAAACACAAGTTTGCCTCACTCACCTTGGTTCTTAAAGATTCGTCATCCTCGTAGCTTCCCTACACGGTAAGAAATTGTGTTGGAATGTGGAGAAAAAGAAACGTTAGAAGGTTTAAAAATATTTTTAGTTTTTCAAATGAGCTGTTACTTTCCTTATGTGACTATTCACCTTTTATTTTGAAACATTGGAAAGTTCTTAATATTGTTTATTTTTATACGATTGTGGTGATGGATACTGTTACAAGCTGTGTAAACTACCCTGCTATTAATAAAGTAATAATAGCTATTGAGTGCTTATTATGTACTAAATAATGTTCCAAGGATTTTACTTGCATTATTTTGTTAAATATTGGCCTTTTGTTAAATATTATGTACTCGATTGGCTATAAGGAAACACTATATAAATCATAAAGCATGCGCATGAATGAATTGGCTCCACATCCAAACTTTAAAATGATTCTATTGGGGCGCCTGGGTGGCGCAGTCGGTTAAGCGTCCGACTTCAGCCAGGTCACGATCTCGCGGTCCGGGAGTTCGAGCCCCGCGTCGGGCTCTGGGCTGATGGCTCAGAGCCTGGAGCCTGTTTCCGATTCTGTGTCTCCCTCTCTCTCTGCCCCTCCCCCGTTCATGCTCTGTCTCTCTCTGTCCCCAAAATAAATAAACGTTGAAAAAAAAAAATTAAAAAAAAAAAAAAATGATTCTATTTATTTCTTGGACTGCTGAAGGTTATAATAGTAAATAATGATCATATATCCTAGCCCTTCTGGAATAAGACTAAATTAATATATATTATTCCTCAGTTTAAGATCGTGTTTAAGATTATAGAATATCACAGGCTTGGAACACTGGTCCACATTTCTTCTTTACACAAGAGATTCCCAGAAATAAGGCCAGAAAAGTAGAAGTGACTGTTTTGAGATAAGGATGAAATCTGGCTGTTATTGAATAACTTCAAGTAAACTTAAAGCTTCATAGGATCTTTCGGATCATGAGTTAGAAGAAATTCAACGAGTTAGAAAAAAATGACTCCAGAATTTCCAATATCACTACAATTCAAGAAATGCTAGAGATCTTACAGACAGATGATACTTCTATAAAGTATAGAGGGATCCTTGGTGGATGTTATTTGCCTAAGACTGTTATCACTATGAACTGAGTCCAGATACAATGAATAGAAATCAGGTGTTTTTATAATAGGAAAATTGAGTATAGTAAAAAAAAAAAATTCAAGCAGTACAGAAAGGTATAAAATGATGTCAACCTGCCAACTTTGCCATCTGTCTCTCAGTGGCAAACATGATTTTACTTGTTCTTTATCATTCCAGGCGTTCTGTGCATAAAGAATTTATGAACATTCATTTTCTAAAAATGCAAAATGGAAAATGTAAATTGTTGAAAATAGCAGAACATTGTGCATGTTACCTTTTAAAGATTGTTGCCACCAATATATTTAATCATTCTCTGAAATGTCTGAATAATATTCTGTTGCATGAACATGGCATCATTTATACAACCAATGTCATGCCATCACATATTTAGTTTTCATTTTCTGACATCGTAAACTTATGCTGCATGATCTCCATGACGATTTCTGCTCACATACCTTAAAAGAAGAATTGTAAAGTCCAGGTGCATGCATAATTTTATTTTTTATAGGTGTTGCCAAATTTTTCTCCTGAGAAATTGTAACAATTTGCATGCTTAAAATATATGGGTGTTTTATTTTCCAGTCAGAGACCAAACAAAGTATTATGAAACTGTTTGATCTTTGCCAAGCCAGCAGATGAAAAATGTTCTCTCATTTTTAATTTGTATTTATTTAATTTTAAATGCTATTGAGTGCCTTGTCTTAAGGTTAAAGGATGTTTTTTTCTTAGATTTTTTAAGACTTCCCTGATCATATCTGGTGCAAATATTGTTTTCCATTGGTATTTTGTCTTTGTCTAATTAAGTTTTGGCATATGGAAATTTTAAACTTTGTTAAGTTAAACGAATTCAACTCTTTTTTTTTTGGTGAAATCTGGAAATCGTAGTATAGCCATACAAACTCATTCCAAGGAGTTTTTAGTAGTTGAACAAGCTGATAACATTTTTTTTCTTGAGAAAGGGTTAAAGTTTTGTGCTCAGGATAAGCTTATCACTGAAAATAGAATTGCCAAATTATTTTTTCCTTTGATAACCCATCCTGGATCCCTCCTTATTTATCCCCATTTGCCTTTATACTAGGAAGCACAAAGTTAATGTTTAATTACTTTCCTCTGTGATTTTTAATGTTTTATTTCAACTACCTTTAGATACAGGAAGGCAATAGTTCCAATTTTAAAGCACTTCATATATTTCTTTCACATGTATTAATTAATTTGAATGCCATATTGGGCAAATATTCTCATTTTTATTTTGTTATAGGAGGAAATAAATATTTGAAAATCAATGCCTTTGTGAAATAACATATGTAATAAGCCAATCCAATTATTTTTATTTTAAATGCACTATGCTTCTACTACATTACTCTCCTTTCTGCCCTGATCAATTTGTTTGTTTGTTTATTTTTTTAAGTTTATTTATTTTTGAGAGAGAGATTGAGAATATGAGAATGAGTCAGGGAGGAGCAGAGAGGGAGGGGCAGAGAATCCCAAGCAGGCTCCATGCTGTCAGTGCAGAGCCTGATGTGGGGCTCAAACTCACAAACCATGAGATCATGACTGGAGCCAAAATGAAAAGTCAGTACTTAACTAAATGAGCCACCAGGTACTTCCTCCCTAATCAATTAAAAAAATTCATACACACACACACACACACACACACACACACGCACACACACACGCACACACACATATATATATATATTTTATCTAAGAATAACAAATGCCCTGTTAATGGTTCAGGATGTGCTTTAATACCAATCACCTGAGAGTAATGAATGTTAGGATGTAAAATCCAGATTCACAATATGCATAGATCTGAAAGGATCCTGTGAAATCTTCCCTAGGGAAATTTAGAAAATGGCCCATAAATATAATGATGAAGTAAAATATGTTTTTTGGATTTGAATGCACATGCAATCGTAGTCAAGTCACATACTTGCCAAGTAAAATAGAAATATGAATGACAATGTAGTTTGAGATTCTTGGATTAAGTTCCCAAGAATCTGAGGAGTTATTTATCACCATTTAAATTGATTTAGATTCACATTTAATATCCAATTAATGCTGATATCACTTTTATTGTGTGTTTTAATTATTGAAGCCCTATGTGGTAGTTAAGCATGTTAATCCTTCCCAGAGCATCCATTATAGCTTTTAGGCAAAGTGCTTCTCCAGTTTTTCCTTTAAGATATTTCTTCTCCTCTTTTTGATATACCAAATGTAATCCCAACTGGAGCTCACAAACTTCAGTTATTTGGTAATTAAGCATATCTTTCACTACTTCTCATCTCCACGTCTGTTAACATCAAGCATATGTGACAGAACTCTTCTACTTTTAGGATCATACCATATTCACATACTCAGAACTTGACTTCAGCATTTTTTTTGTTTCATTTTACAAAAATAAGCAATCTTACAAATTCTTCTCTTACTCTCAGCTCTAACGTGTAATAACCCTGTGATTCATCCATTAAGAACCTATAGTCTAGATATATTTCAGAAGTAGATTTCAGTCTAAAAGCCATCCTGGATTTTTATATATATTTAAATTTTTTTCTGTACAAGATAGATTTGGTTTTACTATTGGTATGAATTTTTCTATTTTATGAAAATTTCTTGCTTATAACTTAGGAAACAAAGCCATTTGACTGTAACCCACACACAACACTTGAAAATGCACTGTTTTCTGGGGCGCCTGGGTGGCTCAGTCGGTTATGCATCCAAGTTCGGCTCAGGTCATGATCTTACAGTTTTTGAGTTCGAGCCCCACATTGGGCTCTGTGCTGACAGCTCAGAGCCTGGAGCCTGCTATGTATTCTGTGTCTCCTTCTCTTTCTGCCCCTCCTTAACTTGTGCTCTGTCTCTCTATGTCTATAAATAAATTAAGTAAGTAAGTAAGTAAGAAAATGCACTGTTTTCTGAATGATCAGGTAATTTCTCATCATCTCCATCTATATCTGACCCCCTCAGTTCACATTTTTATACTTATCTTCTCATTTATAATCATTATATCTTTTTCCCCCACTTACTAAAATAAGTGTCTACATATCAAACATTTCAATCTTCTAAAATAATGTAAATATTTCTTCTTGAAGGATAAATAAAAGAAAGTTGTTCTGCAAACATAACTACAATTTATCATTAAAAACGTATCAATCATGCCCAAACACATTATATATATGCTAACCTTACTCTCCAGTGACCGTGTTACATAAATGTATTTGGTATCACAGTCTTTTTTTTTTTCTTGATCTGATATCTTGTATGATGAACTAACATTGTATTTTATACATATCAAAATCAAGGATTAAGTGAAGTGGGTTTTTTTAATTATTAGGTTTTGAATGTCTTGTGTGTATATTAATGCACATAAGAAATTCTCTGATTTAAGAAGAGGTATAACTCAATTGTGCATGGTAGAAATTGATTATAACCAAAATATTTTTGTACTTTACTACATAGATATATATAGTAAATTCACCTCACGGTAACCAATATTATGCTCTTTAATCACAAAATATATGAAAAGCACAAAAAGCTTACTTGATTCTGAGCTAATTAAAATAAGTTATAACTACATGTTATTACATATACCACTATACAAAATACAAAAAAAAAAGATAATTTGAAATGTAAAGTATCCTGAAGCTATTTTCAAAATGCTCTCCATAAAATGCAAATTTCATTTTTCTTTTCTCCGCCATTACTTTTAGATGCAGAGAGTTCTGAATTCACATAATTCTATGTTGTTGGCTCACTATCATCATTGTTCTAAGAAAAGCTTCTGTATTGATTAGACTATTTCCTCTACTCCTTTTATCCTCTCATCTGCTCTCCAGAGACTACCATTTTAATGTATTTGTGCATACACTTTTTTAATGTCTTCATTAAATATTTAGTGTGTGTGTGTATAGAAGTATCTTAAATTTGCATAAATAAATGTTATTGCTTATTCTATTTATTCAGCATCTTATCCCTTAGCTTTATTTTTACTTACTTTTTAAAATATTGTACATGATGTTTTTTAAGGTATACAATATGATGATTTAATATATGCATGTATATTGAAATTATTACCACAACCAAATTAATTAACACATCATCACCGGTGTGTGTGGGTGTGTGTGTGTGTGTGTGCGTGTTTAACCTCAACTGTCTTTGCAATTTCCAAATATATGATGCAGAATTAACTGCAGTCGCCATACTGTACCTTAGATCCCGGAGCTTACTTATCTTAATGAAAAGTTTGCACCCTTTGCCCAATATCTTCCTTTCCTGCCACCTCCCTAGCTCTAGCAATACCATTCTACTTTCTGGTTTTATGAGTTTGGCTTTTTTATATCTCACATATAAGATCATATAGTATCTATCTTTCTCCATATGGCTTATTTCATTGAGCATAATGTCCTCTAGGTTTATCTATGTTTGCAAATTATGGGATTTCCTTCTTTTTTAAAAGTGTAATACCCCATTGTATTATTGTGATACCTACCATGTGTATACATTTATACCTATTCTATCATCTTATTGATGTTGCTCTTGCTTATTCTAACTTTCTTCATTCACCACTGTGATTATAAGATCTCTGTATTGCTGCATGTGCATCCTGTTAGATACTTATCCATCTTCTCAGAAACAAACGTTTACACTGTGTCTAATTGTACACAATCTCTCTCTCTCTCTCTCTCTTTCTCTCTCTCTCATACATAGACACACACACACACACACACACACACACACACACACACACACACGACTGTAAAACGTATGGAACGTTCTTGTTCTTGGTCTCTTATGGACCTGTCATCAGATTACTGAGATGCACAAAGTATTAAAACATTCTAAATAAAGAGGAAATCATTTTTAAAGTACAGGGTCTATGTCAGAAAAAGACCCACTAACATTCTAGAATACACACTTAAAGCAATATAAATGAGTATTAGTGTTAATTCGGTCTGCTTCCAATGTGAGGGGAACATATCTGATGATTTCTGTTGGTATCGGAACCCATAAAGAGGAATCCCCAAGAGTCCTTTGCAATAAATATCCAGCAATAAATTCTAAGAAAAAAATGCAAGACCAAAATGTGGAAACCTATAAAAATTTATTAAAGAACATAAAAGATAATCAGAATAAATGGAGAGTCATAACATAATTCTGGATGAGAAGAGTCAGTGTTTTGATGACATCAACTTCCCCCAAATTATTCTATAAATGCACATAAACAAATACCAAATATCAACAAAATATTTCTTGGAACTTGTGAATTCTAAAATTTACCTTGAAGGAGAAATATCTAATAATAGTTAAGAACTTATAGAAAAAGAAAAGTAATAAAGGATGACTTATGCTATGAGAATTCAAATATAATAGCTACAGTTTTAATATAAGGGTAAAGTAATTAAAATGACAATACAATTGTGAGGAAATACACAAGTTTCTGTTTCAAAATAGAGATTGTGTAGGGGCACCTGGGTGGCTTAGTTGGATAAGCATCCAACTTCGGCTCATGTCATGATCTTGTGATTCATGAGTTCACGCCCTGCATTGGGATTTGTGTTAACAGCTCCAAGCCTGGAGCCTGCTTTGGATTCTGTGTTTGCCCCTCCCCTGCTCATGCTCTGTCTCCGTCTCTGTGTCTCTCAAAATAATACATAAACATTAAAAAATTAAAAAAGATTCGGTAAACACACTAATGTATGTATAGGAACTAAGTATAATATAGATGTAGATAGTATTTAAAATCAATGATAAAGAAACCTAGAAAATTTTAATATCCATTTAGACAAAACTTCATAAAATATCTTATTTCATCTCTGTCTTATTTATGCAAAGATAATTCCAGATAATTTGAAAATATGCATTTATATTTAAACCTATAAAGTTAAGTTAAACATATCTATATCTCTCTCATATATGTGAAGTATGAATTTATGAAAAGAAACCACAGATTAGTAGCTAATTATCTTGGGATGGTGAGGGTTGACCTAATAAAAGTGAAGAATCCAGAAACCATAATATAAAAGTTAGAAATAGATGCCTATAAAAACATTTAAAATAGGGGTGACTGGGTGGCTCAATACGTTGAGCATCTGACTTAAGCTTAGGACATGATCTCAGGGTTCATGCCTTCAAGCCCCACATCAGGCTTGCTGCTGTCAGCACAGAGTTGTCTTTGGATTCTCTCATGCTCTCTCTCAATAAACAAACATTAAAAAAGAACCCAAACATTTAAAATAATTGTAAAGACAAAAGATTGTATATGTAGAGGAGAGAGAGAGAGATTGAGAGACAAACAGGGATAAGTGTCTGTCACAGATAACATAAAGGCTTGGTACTCATTTTTAATCACAGAAGTCCATCATAGATATGATAAATCCGTAAGAAAAAAAAATCTAATAGAAAAAAAATGGGCAAATTATATAAATAGGCAAACCTTAAAGAATAATTTCAAAATTACAAAAGATCTGTTTTGCTGTCTTTATCAAAATGTATTATGTGTAATCTCTTGTGACTGCAGAAATGCCACTGATTTCTAGGAGCTAGAAATAATCACACATGTGAAAAAATGGAAACAGTCTATATTGCCTTAAGTAATACACAAGTTGAGAAATGTAATTCTTTAGTATGGAATACTATGAAACCTTTCTTCCTTCAGTGAAATAATATTTTATGTGTAGTATTGAACTATCTTAAGATATTTTGAAAAGCATAATAAAGCAAGTCCCAGAAACAATGTATATAGTAGAATTCCATTTATGTAAAATGGACACAAAATATGCTGCGTCTCTATGTGCATGTGCATGCGTGTTTCAACATACAGAAACATTTCCAGAAGTGAATGCACCTTATTGATAATGGTTATTTAAAGGGAAAGACTGAGATTAAAATAGTGGTGAGGGGTGTGGGGGGTGTGGTTGCAGGGCATGGTGGGGGTAAGGGGGTACTTTTACTTTATATTCTATGTATCCTTTTGAATTTTTTTTAAACTTCAAGCATTTATCACATTTAATGCAATTATTCAGGGAGAATTTAAAAAGTGATAGTTTAATGTAGTAGCTGTTTACCATTGTTGAGATTCAAAGACATCTTTTATTAGAAGAATAAACAAGAATGTTTTAGACATTGTATAAAGCAGAGAAGATCACTCTCTGTCTAAAATACAAGGGTTAATTTTTGAATTGTCAGGATTGGATATGTGGTGCAGATCTCAATGTGGCATTTTAGTTATTGGTTTAACTTGAACATCCTGACTGTGGGGAGTAGGGGAAGGCTGCCGGGTTGTTTCTCAGAGGAATGAAGAAACATCAGTGACACTCCCTCTCCATCTGCATTAGAGCACAGAGCCACAGGAAGGACACCACAGGGCAGCCAGGGGTCCAAGAGCTTTTGTTTGCGGCAGCAGGAGCTCATAGCCATGACTTCGTTGTGTTTGGTCTGAAAGAGCAGAGAGAATCATCAAATTGCCTGAATAGAGGGAACATTTTTATTGAACCATCTACAGGGCTAAATTAATTGAGCAATGGAACATGACAGTTCAATAGGTGAGATTATCAAAAGAAAACTGCCCCCGTAGGGCCAAAGCCCCAGATGGGTGTCTGAGCAGTTCTGAGAATACTGATTGCTTCATGATAAAATATAATTGCCCCCTATTGTTACATTGGCCTTTAATGAATCCCATCCTGCACCTAAATATGACAAATAGGAAGGGATGGTGTGCAAGAGAATTGATAGTTACATCTGATGTTAAACCCTTTGAGGCTACACAAATTTTAAGAGAAGCTGTCCTTTGTCTTGTAGAATCTACAAATCCTTTCTTGGTTGTCTTGGTAGGACTTTTGATTAATGTAGAACTTGAAGAATGTATTTTATTTCAACTGACCAAAATAATTTAACTTAATCTCAGAAAAATGATGAGCCAAAAAGCTGTTTTTGTGAGAGAAACATGCAACATTATACAGAAGGAGCTTTGCAATTTATTTAATCATTCCTTTATTGACAAAAGATTTGAATGCTTACTGAAGGGCCAGACAAAATGATAGAAGCTGTCATTTAAGAGAATCACAGTTTTACTTGGTAAACAAACTATCTTAATTTTTAATATGCAAACAGCTTAACTTTCTAATCAGCTAGGTGCTTCCAGCTGGAAGGAATTGAAAGCTGAGCTCAAACTGGCTTAAACAACAATGGCATTTATTGGTTCACACATATGGAAGTCCAGACATAGGGCAAGCTTCAGGGTTGTTGTAATCTAATGTTTCCAGTGCTGTTTCTTTGTGATTCTCTGGACTTATACTATCCAATGGAACTTTCCGCAATTACGGAAATGTTCTATGTCAGCGCAATCCAATAGTAGCCACTAGCCACATGTGGCTAATGAGCACTTAAAAAAATGCTACTGTCATTTAGGAAATGACTTATTAAGTGTATTTAATTTTTAGTAATTTAAATATAAATAACCAGATAGAGCTAGGACATCATATTGTAAAATGCAATTCTGTACTATGCCATCTTATACACTATGTGACATCATACACAGACTTGTAATGTATCAGTTGCAACTAATTGCACATGAAGTCATTCAGATCAAAGCAGGGTTAGGAGAGTTTCACCCAGAAGAGCAAATAGCTTCCTTTTGTGTTATATTCACTAAAATTAGATACCAAGTCCACTTGTGAACTGGTCTCTGGTAGAAAGATGATGTAATTATTAGTCTTCTTGAGTTCATTCTTGTTACAGGGTTGGCTTCCTCTGGGATCCATAGGCTGGGGGGCAGAGGGGATGACACCTAATGACTATTAGTATTTACATACTGGAAGGAAAAAGAAATTGGTTGCTGGGAAGACAACTAACTATACCCTCCTCACTCTTTAAACAGCAGTTTGTACCAACTGGTCAAAATGAGATAAGTGTCTGTGTTTTTAAAATTTTTTTTTTCAACGTTTATTTATTTTTGGGACAGAGAGAGACAGAGCATGAACGGGGGAGGAGCAGAGAGAGAGGGAGACACAGAATCAGAAACAGGCTCCAGGCTCTGAGCCATCAGCCCAGAGCCTGACGCGGGGCTCGAACTCCTGGACCGCGAGATGGTGACCTGGCTGAAGTCGGACGCTTAACCGACTGCGCCACCCAGGCGCCCCAAGTGTCTGTGTTTTGAGTTTCTGTTGCTGTATCATCCCTAATCTTGTCCTTCTACCATCTGCTAAAAGTTACTGGAGAAAAAGCATCCTTAAAATTCTGCCTCCATATTTGCTAGGATTGCTAATAGTGACCTTAAGTTGCCCCTCCTCCAAAATTTCTGTCATCCAATTTTGTGCTCTAGTAGTCAAAAGAAAATACCTGGCACTGAATTAACAAAAATCACTGAACCCTTATCACAGTGTCAAAGTGCTTTCAGGTACAGCTATACTTAGCTTCCTGTGATTGTTCACCATCTTCTCTATCTGCTCAAATATTTCAGATTCATGAGATTCTCTATGCATACTACTCCTTCCCAACTTAGTCATCCCTTCTTCCAAGAAGTCTCCCTTGATACATCCATGTCTGGGTTGGGCACCCTGTTATGTGCTTTGATAGCATTCCATTCTTCTCAAATCTTAGTCATTTTCATACTCTATATATTTTTTTCTATATACTTGTCTTTATCTTTTGTTGTTCTGAAAGGTCTACCAGGTCAGAATATTTGTCTTATTTAATTGAATATCCTTAATGTCTTTCCATAATATCATAGGCATGTAGCAGGCAATCAACAACTATTTTCAATTAACAAATGATGCATGCTAAATAAATGAATTGGTTAATAAATGAACAGACTGGGTAGTCCTATACCTATCATATTATAACATATAAGACACATCTTTTTAATCCTAAAAATTTATATGTATGCACATATACACTCACAGAGTAAACTTCAATTACATATATTTTAATAGTCACCATATTCTGAAAATATATTATTTTCTAAATTAAAGATGCCTTGCTTGCTTACTTCTTAGTTTTTGGCTTACCAACATTGACAAGACTCTCTTGGTTCAAAAGTTTTATGGGACTTTGATACTTTAGGAATGTAAAGAATTTCATTTTCAGCATCTGTATGCAGTACAGTAAAGTATTCCTTTCCAGATAGCTTATCTCATGCAAAAGGCTGGAACTCATTTGAGAAGTAGTCGAACCATTGAAGCAGACCTTGATTGACCAGATATAAAAGTTCAACTTTGGCTCTTACTTTTTTTTTTTTTTTTAATTCAATGTAAGCATGCTTTTTTCATCATGGTTTGTTTTGTACTGACTACAAAACCCCAATCTTCAGTCTGTCTATGTACATCACTAATTAAAAGCTTTAAGGACTTAAGACATAATGTAGTAAAATAAGCTTTGCCTTATTGTTATATATCATGCAGGTCAGATGGGATATTTGAGGTCCAGTATTCCCAGCAGAAGAAAATTACAACTCTTAAAGCTCTCTTCTTTTTTGGAGAGAAAAATTGACTTCTTAAATACAAAAGAGGTATTCTCCAACTTCTTTTGTATATATAACTGCAATTGTAAAGACTATTTTAACCCTTTAGTCCCATAGAAAATATATTGGAGGCATATTGAGAACAACAGCTGAGCATCTAGATACATAACCAAGAAGGCTTATATTTAGCTATACAGTTCAGAAAAGGTGCTGATGTAACAAGTTTGATCTCCCCTCACCCGGCTGCCCCATGGAAGCCCATACGGGAGCTACACTACAAATTTTTAGACATCTATTCTTGATTTATGGGGGCACGCACATGTTCTGATGTAAAGTATGTAAAAACAGAAAAAAATTTCCTTCTCTTGCCAAATTCAGCTTCAGAGATGTAATAATTAAAATATAGATTATTGAGAACCAGAAGAAAAGGTACTTTATAAAAAGGTACCAACATTTGTTTGAATAATTCTATATAAAATAGCTTCATCTTTAATAGCAGAAAGGGAAAACACAGAAAAATGTAGTCATCACTTGCAAAATCCAGTACCTCTTTATTTATAGAAGCACTCATTTATGCATTCATTCAACAAATATTTATTACCCAACTATAATGTTCCATAGATGTAATGATCTCTGTCCACAAGCAGGTCATGGTCTGGTAGAGAGAACAGCCGTTAGCAAATATTCATTATATAATGTAACCCATATTATTTGATAGAAGTGTGTACAAAGCTCACACATCAGGAATTATAATGACTAATCTTAACTCTCAGCCTGGGGAAGAAGGGGTATTTCTGTATAGGACTTGAGAGTTGTATGAGTTTGGCAGAGGTAAGTGAAGGAGAGAAGATTTTTGAGGAAAGAAATTTGTAAGAGTATGAAGGCACACAAGACATGAGCATATTTAGTAAATACAGGGGATTTATGCAGATAGAAATAGATGTACTTGAAGAAAATTGCCAGATAACTCTAAAAAGATACTGGGACCAGAATGTGAAGAACTTCATATAATCTATGGAATTTGAACTTACTCTATAGCTAATAAGGCATATATGTAGCATATGACACAATAGGTGTACATGTTAAAAGATTTTTTTTGCATAAATGAAAAGAAAGAAATAAGGCAGGAAAAGATTAGAAAAAAAAAAAAGATGGGCATTATAGAAGTTACTTTGATACTATAATGGGAAATGATAAGCTTTGGGAGGAAGGTACACCAGAGGGGATTAAGCAGGGGATACAGACACAGAGGGCTTGGGGGAAGAGTCTTTGTTGATTGTATGGAGTGGCAATCATTTGAAAGAAGTCAAGGATGTTTAAGGCAACTAGTTGAGTGGTAAGATTTTAGGCTAGATAGGAAATACAGAAAGAAAAGTATAGTTAAAGAAATATGGAGTTTAATTTTAAACTTGCCGAGTCTGCTATATCTGTGGGACTTTTAGGTAGAGTTGCTTGCTCAGTGGGCTGAAGAAAATACTGATCTAGAGCTCAGGAAAAAAGTTAGAACCAGATATATAGAAACTGCAATGATAACTATAAAGATAAGAGCTTATTCTCTCACAGTGCATGAGATTTTCTAGAGAGTGTAAAATAAGAAGGAAATATCTTGAGTGCAAACACACTTAGGAGTTTAGGCAATTAACAAAGTAATTAAATAACAAACTGTGGCTGTAGAGTCCCTGAGAGGACTTGGATTGAATTTGTTTGTTTTCAAACTAAGTGGAGAGAAATCTGCAGGGCCAGATGTTACCAAGAAAATAAATGTGATTAAATAGGAAAAACAAAAAGCCAAAGCTGCTGAATATAACAGAGGCCTCTAGTGACTTGAGTAATACTTTTAAAGTGGTGGAGACAGAAACTAGAATGCTGTGAGTTCGAGTGTTGATCAGTATTCTAAGAAGACTGACAGGTAAAGGGAGGGGCCAAGGGTGGGTATACCTATAATACTGAAATGCCAAACTTGAGCCGCAATATCACTTTCAGTGTTGTCATATGTTTCTAATTTCAACAGTTGTGTTAGCGTCTCCTTCACAAAAATTATGACACGTGAAGGAGACGCTAACACAACTGTTGAAATTAGAAACATATGACAACACTGAAAGTGATATTGCGGCTCAAGTTTGGCATTTCAGTATTATAGGTATACTTCCTTTACTCATAATATATATATATATATATACATATATATATGTATATATATACATACATACATACATACATACATAAAGTGAATAAATACTTGCAACTAAGCTGGAATTTAATATTTTAGCATTATACTCTCTTGAATATGTGCTATTGATAACAACGTTTAATTATGTATTTGAGACAGTGGTATTGGGAAGTAGGCCATCAACAATACTTATCCATGATCATTAGTGTCACTGTCACAGTCATAACATGAAATAAATGGGGTATAGTTTTATTCTGAAGAGACCTCATAGTGCCTTCCTTTCTTCCACTGGCTGGCTACATCATTTAATTACTGAGGATACAAGAAAAGTAATGTCTGTGAGCTATGCCACAATTGCCTCCCAAATCCTTTGAGAATCAGTTATGTTCATCCCTGAAATTAAAACTGAAACTGCAGTATGAGAGAGATGGCTCATATAGAAGATCAAAGCCTCATGGTGTGTCTATTCTGGGTACATTCATCACCTTTAAAATAAAAGTTTCTACTTGAACTTGTTAGTTGCACCTTTTAAATTTTCTGAGTCGCAACTGGACTTGTGTGGTCAAAGTTTATGCTACCTATGTGCTTATGAATGTAGATACCTGGTCACACTGAGGAAATTGCCCTGGGTTTAGCCTATTTTTAAAAGTAGTTTCCTGTGTGAGTCAACATGGGCCTAATGCATGGAGAAACCTTAAGTCTAGTCAAGGCAAGACATTTTTACCAGACCTTACACTAATAGTTATAATCATGCTTCTGAGAGCTGAAGTAGATCTAATCCTATCATCTGACCCAAACTTCCATGAATGAATTCATTTTTATTTTCTGTTATTTCTGAGGCTGTATACTTTAAGTGGTATGTGTAAGAGTATATTCTAACTAATAAGTAGGACCAAAGTTAAGATGAAATCTGCTGCTTGTTAATCAAAGATAATGCCCACAATAGTTCGCAATCTTGCTACTCTCTTCTCAAAACTTCTTTTATTCATCTTCCCTGAGTAGCTCAGCCCCTAGGACAAGCCTGCTGGTAGCATTGCTTTTGCAAAAATGTAATCTTTGGTCTTGTGCTCCATTATAAGCCATACATACTCTAGTACCATCATACTCCAAAATATTGCTGTTTTCACTGAATAGTAAATTTACAACAGATGTTTAGACTTTTTTGGTTTAAATGTTTTATTTGATATAGTAATATATGATAAGTTGGATCTCACATATTTTATTACATCACATAAACAAGCCTGATAATGTACTAATCCAATGCAAAAAAAAAAAATGCTTTAGATTCATCCAAATGTATTTTTATGCCTGCCTGCCTTAACTACTAGGTATAGCAACTATGGTACACAGCTTCTGACATGGTTCCCAGTGATCTCCTCCTATTATTCGTGCCTTTGTGTAATCTCCTTCCCTTAGGTATGGGATGGAACTAGTGATTTTCTTCTCATGAACAGAATATGGCAAATGTGATAGATATCACTTTTGTGATTGGGTTGTAGAAGACCATAACCTCAGTTTTCTTAACAGCCTTTCTCTTTCTGTCTTTGATGAAACAGATGCTATATCAGAGAAGTTCATGTGGCAAGGAACTAACGGTGACTTCTGGCCAATAGTAAGGAACTGAGGCCCTCTTTCAAGTATCCATGAGGAACTGAGCTCTGGTAACAACCTAAAATGTGAGCTTGGAAGTAGTTTCTTCCTCAGGAGAGCCTTTAGATG
The DNA here is from genome assembly GCF_007474595.2 of Lynx canadensis. NCBI lineage: Eukaryota > Metazoa > Chordata > Mammalia > Carnivora > Felidae > Lynx > Lynx canadensis. Next base: position 159,953,807 of record NC_044303.2, read on the forward strand.
AGACCTCAGATCTTAACTACAGCCTTTTAAAAGACTTGTGAAGCATAAAGATTAGTTAGGCTTTGCTCAAATTCTTGGCTCACAAAAAATGAGATAATAAACGTGGGGTAGGTGCTAAGTTTGAGGATAGTATATCAAACAGCAATAGATAACCAGCAAATCAACATTTATCCAAATGGCAGTTTTGCAGGAATATCTAAATACCTAATTAAAAACACACACACACACATAAGTAAGCAAAAAAAAAAAAAATCTTAAGCAGGTAATGATTCTACTTTACTCTTTAACAATAATTGCAGGTCCTCATCAATTCATATTTCCTTTTACTTCAGAGACAATTCACATATCCAGATTTTCAGATTTCCCAACAAACAACACATACAAATTAAAAAAAGAAAAAAAATGGAGGTTGAAACTTGAAAGTTCAGCCAAATCATTAGCACTTAAATGTGACTCTGAGAAGTCCAATAAGACAGAAGGAAAAGAAAAGACTTGGAGGCTAAGTTTTATTTTATTTTTTTAAAGTGCATTTATTTATTTTGAGAGACAGAGATTAGGGGAGGGGCAGAGAGAGAGGGAGAAAGAGAGAGAATTCCAAGCAGGACCCGTGAAGTCAGCCCAAAGCATGACACAGGGCTCAATCTGACAAACTGAGAGATCTTGATGAGCCTAAGTCAAGAGTGGGACACTTAACCTACTAAACCATTCAGGCACCGCAGGGATAAATCTTAATGTAGTTGATCTCATGCATGGGAAAACAAAGCTTACAATTCTTTGAGAGAACTTATATATTTAACACATTAAAGTAGTTAAGATCTTAACTATAATCTTGTCTAATTATTAGAAGTTCAAAATATAATTTAAAATATAGTTTAAATAGTTTGTAAAATATAATTTAAATAGTTTGTAAATTAAATAAACTTTGGAAAGATTAATAACAAAAGTGTTTACAATGGCATTGAAACTGTTTACTTGGAACATTAGCCTTATACAGAAATTCATTCCTGAATGAAACTAGATAAATGGAGTGTTGGTGCTTTTTAAAAGAGTTCTGTTTTGGAATAAGTCATTATTTCCATCCCATGCTTGCAAGAAAATTTAAACCATCCCAGAAAAAGGAGAAGATGACCTGTATGTAAAGACCTCCAAAGAAGAGGTTATAGTTTCATTGGTTACACATTCCATGCCTTAATAAACATCACTGTCAAAAAATTCTCATATCTGACATAAATCTCTTTAGTTTCACTTCAAGCCCAATTGTTTGTATTCTGTATTGAACAGATGGAAGACAGTTGGTTGCTAAGCTCTGTGAAGATCCTTTAAGAGACTTAGAAACGAATTTCATGTGCTAGAATCCTTCATATTTATTGATTCACAGTTCAGGGCTTTTAAATATTGGCTATGCCACTGCTCACCCCCATCCCAACCCCACTCTAGAGTTGCTCTTTAATTGACACTTTAAGTACAAAGTGTTGAAAGGTAGAAGTCTTACTACTTTAAGAGTCAAGAAAAAACAGCTGTTTCTATAAATTCTACTCCTGGGGACCTATGGCTCTGAAGATTCCAAACAAATATTTTCTAGCTTTCACATAATATTTGCTCAAATATTTAGAAATCACTTTAATCACCATTATTTCTCTATAGAAAATCAATATTAACATTCCTTCTAATTTATCTTCTGTGAGGTGAATTTGGGATCTCTTACCTTATTCTGATCATTTCATCTAGACACATTATAACATTATTTCTCTGCTTTTTCAAATTCCAGTTTTTCTTTTATGAACATATAGCCCTCATACTCTTTTAGTAAGCTGTGACCTTGATTGATAGTAATGAGAAGTGCAGTAATTTTTGTCTACCACCAGTTAAAAAATTGTCCCTTTGTTATTTTCAGAACTTGGTTATTATAAAAGTGCTAATAATGTTGTTTTTGATTTTCAAATAACAAATTATATTGTATTGAATGTGCCTTTCAAACTGTGTAGCTCCACCTATGATTTTTGAGACCACCAGGTTACCTACTTCTATTTCCTTCAGTTCACAATACTGTACATAAGTTTGAAATGTTTTCTATGAATATGTGATATCAAGAGTTAGATATAATACTTCAAACACTGAAGCAATATAGAGTTCAAGGATGTGTTCAGTTTAATTAGTAGAACGATATATTCATCACAGCAACCAATCACCAAAGGTGATTAGAATTTCAGTGTCCAGAGATTTTACTGGAACTTCATTATTTAGGCATGGCTGATTAATTGATTGCCATGTGGTTGAACTGAATCTCCAAGCTGATTGATCCCAGGTGACCAAAAGCCCCCACTCTAAATCATTTTGTTGGATTTTCTGGCTTGGCCACCCCCCATGCTGAGACCACTGGGGGTGGCCAGCCCTACCTTAAGCAAAAACATTGCTATCAGGTTTGACATACACTACCTGCCAGAGCTAAGAGCAAAGCCAAGACCTCTCCTTGAGCAAGGCAAATTATTTACTACACATTGATAGTCTCTACTTTTAAGTGGGATGGTGGACCATTAACAGTTAGGTAATTATTGATATGGTTGACTTTAACTCCACTATTTTGTTATTTGCTTTCCATTTGTCCTGTCTGCTCCTTATTTCTTTTTTTCATGACTTCTTTTATATTAACTGAGTAATTTTAGATTGCATTTTATATCCAGCCTTAGCTTATTAGCTACATTTCTTTGTTTTTATCCTTAATGGCTGTTTTCAAGTTTACAGTATACAGGGGCACCTGGGTGGCTCAGTCGGTTACATGTGGGACTTCAGCTCAGGTCAGGATCTCATGTTTGGTGAGTTCGAGCCCCCTGGTGGGCTCTGTCCTGACAGCTCAGTCTGGAGCCTCCTTAGGATTCTGTGTTTCCCTTTCTTTCTGCCCCTCCCCCGCTTGTGCTCTCTCTTTCAAAAATAAATAAACATTAAAAGAATAAAATTTACAGTGTACATATTTAACTATCACAGTCTAGCTTCAAATATTATACATATCATGTATGCTATAAAAACTTTACATCAAGTGGCGCCTGGGTGGCTCAGTTGGTTAAGTGCCCAACCCAGCTCAGGTCATGACCTCACAGTTCTTGAGACTGAACCCCACATCCGGCTCTCTGCTCTCAGCACAGAGCCTGCTGCAGGTCATCTGTCTTCCTGCCTCTCTTTCTGCCCCCCCCCAAAAATAAACAAAAACACAAAACAAAACAAAGCAAAACAAAACAAACTTTACATCAACATACAACCATGTTACTCCTCTTGGCCTTTACCAAGTTTCATATATTTAACCCCTAAATATGATGCAAACTTCTGATACATTTTTACTGTTTTTTTAAACATTTTGCTCTTTTAAAAATTTTTTTTTAACGTTTATTTATTTTTGAGACAGAGAGAGACAGAACATGAACGGGGGAGGGTCAGAGAGAGAGAGGGAGACGCAGAATCTGAAACAGGCTCCAGGCTCTGAGCTGTCAGTACAGAGCCCGACGCGGGGCTTGAACTCAGAAACCGCAAGATCATGACCTGAGCCGAAGTCGGACGCTTAACCGACTCAGCCACCCAGATGCCCCCATTTTTACTGTTTTAGCTCCAAACAAACATTTAGCTTTTAGAGTTATTACACAATGAAAAAAAATAGATTTACTCATTACTTTTAATTTCTGGTGATACTTATTCCTTTTTATAGTTTGAAATTTCTAGTAGGTATCATTTGCCTTTTGTCTTGAGAACTTCCTTTAACCTTTCTTGCAATACAAGATTCCTGGTTATAAATTTGTACAAGTTTTGTTTAAATGGATAAAATTTTATTTTTTCTTCAGTTTTGAAACATGGTTTCACTGGCTTAAGAAATCTAAGATGGCTTTTTTTTGTGTGTTTTGAAGCTACCATTTCACTGTCTTTCAGGTTGCATGGTTTCTGACAACAAATCTGTGATTTTGTTGGTTTTATTTGTGTGTGTGTGTGTGTGCGTGTGCGTGTGTGTGTGTGTTAAGTATCTCTAGCGACTTTATTTTTTTTTCTATTTATCAATGAATTCACTATAATTGTAATGTGAGTCATTGTTTTTTCTTTAGGTTTATTCTGTTTGGTGTCCATTTGTAAAATTTTCTATTTTGAAATTATTTTTATGTACTTTCCTCTCCCTCTTTTTCCCCCCTCTCTTCTTATGTTATTCCAATTACACATACATTAGACCACATGAACTTATTCAACAGTCTCTGATGCTTTTATTTTCTGTTTCATCCTGCATAGTTTCTATTGCTATATCTATAGGTTCATTAATCTTTTCTTCTCTAACCTCTAATATCCCCCCTAATCCCTTTTTATTTTTATTTCAGACTTTATAGTTTTTATTTCTAGAAGTTCTATTTGAGTCTTTCTTATATATTTTATATCTCTACTTAAAGTTCAAGCATTCCTTTAGCTTCTTATGTAGAATACAGTCATAACTGTTTTAATGTCCTTGTTTTACTGTCCGGATAATTTACAGGTTATTTTAATTGATTTTTCTATTCCTGTTAGGTCGCATTTTCTTGCTTCTTTTCATGGCTGGTAATTGTTCATTGGTTACCAGACATTATAAATTTCACTTTGCTGGATTTGTATGTATTTGTATTCCTACAAGTATTCTTAGGCTTTGTACTTAGATCCAGTTAGGTAACTTGGAAAAAGATTTATCCTTTGTGCCTTGCTTTTAACTTTTGGTAAACATGGCAGACCAAGAGGAGCTAATTTTGCCCTATTACTGAGGCAGAACTTTTTATAAAGGCTACGTAGTGCTCCATGCATTATGACATTTTCACTCTTACTGCCAGGAAAGGGGAAAGGGGGGGAAGAAAGATTTGCACACTTCTGTTCCAGGGGTTGTTGCATTTAATTTTTTCAATGATTATTTTCCCAGCCTTGATTAATTTTTTCACACTAATGAAGTTATCAGTAATCAGCTGATAGCCTAGAGGGAGACCTCCTGCAGATCTGTGGAATTCATTCTCTGCATTTCTTTTTTGCCCAGTATTCTGCTAAGTAAACTCAACTACCGTGGCCTCCTCAAACTACCAATTCTGTCTATTCACTTGAGGGAGACTGTCTAGTCTTGACTGAGTTCCTTGTTGTTTTTTCATTATGGCCTGAAAATTATTTCCAGACAGTAAATTGGGGCATTTGGGGAATTTTTTACTGTCTTTCAGAGATCACGATACTTCATATCCAGAGGCCCAATGTTTTAAAACATTGTTTCAGAACAATGTTTTAAAATATATTTCTGATTTTTTTTCATGGTTTCAGATGATAGGCTAACTCAACTTCATGTAATTCCATCTTGGCTAAGAACATAATTCTTATCTACCTTTTTTTCTTTTTTTTTTTTTATGTTTCATAATTTCAATGGAGGTAAATTTCTCAATTTCTTACTTTATCTAAAGGAAAAAAAACATTCAACATCAGGAAAAATTTCTAAGAGATATTAAGTATTTCATTTTAAGTTGGAGTAGATGAATAAAGTGAGTAGTTGAGATTTGGTAGTTATTAAATTTTTAAATATTCGTTGGAAATATTGGTTACAATATAACCTTATGATTAAAGTCTAATTTTGAGAAAATTTAAAGTATGCAGTACTTTAAAATTAACAGGATTTGTGGGATGCAAACTGGTGCAGCCACTCTGGAAAACAATATGGAGTTTGCTCAAAAAAATTAAAAATAAAACTATCCTATGATCCAGCAATAACACTGCTAGGAATTTACCCAGGGGATACAGGAGTGCTGATGCATAGGGGCACATGTACTCCCAAATGTTTATAGCAGTGCTTTAATAATAACCAAATTATGGAAAGAGCCTAAGTGTCCATCAACTGATGAATGGATAAAGAAGATGTGGTTTATATATACAATGGAATACTACTTGGCAATGAGAAAGAATGAAATCATGCCATTTGTAGCAACATAGTTGGAACTGGAAGGTATTAAGCTAAGTAAAATAAGTCAGTCAGAGAAAGACAGATATAATATGTTTTCACTCATTTGTGAATCTTGAAAAACTTAACAGAAGACCATGGAGGAAGGGAAGGGGAAAAAATAGTTACAAACAGAGAAGGAGGGAGGCAAACCGTAAGGGATTCTTAAGTACAGAGAACAAACTGAGGGTGGATGGGGGGTGTGGGAGAGGGTAAGATGGGTGATGGGCATTGAAGAGGGCACTTGTTGGGATGAGCACCAGGTGTTGTATGTATTGTATGTAAGCGATGAACCATGGGAATTTACCCCCAAAACCAGGAGCAGACTGTACACATTGTGTGTGACAATAAATTTTATTTTAAAAAGAAAATGTGATATATATATATATATATATATATATATATATACACACACACACAAACACACATATAATGGAATATATGTGATATATAAAATGGAAAATAAAATTAACAGGGTTTGTGTAATGGAATTTTAAAAAAGGAATAATTTCACAAAATAAAATAACAGAGGAAACAAAAATAGAATATATAAGTGGTAAAATCAAAATTAAATGAAATCCTATTTTTGAAGTTTTCATAATGCATATATTGAGCTAATTTCCTCCAAAAGCATCTAGATTGAACTATAAAATGTCAGTAATGTAACAAGCAATGGTAAAAAATTAAGGGACTGCAAAAAGTAATCCAACAAATACAAAGAAATAATAGAAAAAAATTTAAGACAATGGCATAGTAGGACTCTAGGCTCCTTTCATACATCGAACACAACTAGATAACTATCAAATGACTTTGAATGCCCAAGAAATCAACTTGAGGACTGAATGAACAAACTACACAACTAGAGATAGAGAAGTCACATCGAGGAAAGTAGGCAGTACAGATATGTGGTTTAGGGGAGAGATGGGTCATGGGTGCTGTGGGGGGAAGAAAGCCCTGGTTGCAGAGAAAGGTGTGAGAGAGAAGCACACAGGGGATCACAAGGAAAACACTTTGCCAAAGCCATTGGATGGGAAAATTAGTGGGGCTAGTTTTCATGAGTATTTGAAACCAGTGTGCCTTGAAGACTGGAGTTTTAAAGATCTGTGGACTTGGCTAGAATAGAGCCTGAGGGCAATTTCCTATTCCTGGACAGAAGGCAGGCAAACAACCCTAGGACAGACTGCTTGATCTGAGGAGTACCAGGGGCACAAAGTAGGGAGATTATTTGCTCTTCTTGGAGTGTTTGGTTTAGGGTTCAGAGAGACACCTCCAGGGACAAAGGAATTGGCTGGTAGTATCCTCCTCCCCCACCCCACCCTCCAGCATAAATTCAGAACCACCTTTTGTAAACAGCATAGTGCCAACACTGGCCATTTAACCTGCTTACACCAAGTCCTGCCACTCCTGCTCTCTGCCAATACTGCCCTTTTCTGACAAGCATGCCTTAGTCCCAGCACAGCAGGCCCCTTCCCCAGACCAGCAGAAACCCCAGCCCAAACCATGCCTCCTAGCCAGAGAGTTCTGCAGGACTTCAGTTCTAGTAGAAGTAGCATCAGATCTCATTCAACAAGCAGACCAGTGGTAAGTAGTTAAAACTTACCACACTCTGGCCAAAGTCCAAACATAGCCTAGTGCAGGCAAGGAGAGCCTCTGCAGACCACTAGCCTGAAGGATAGAACAGCTCAAACATGGCAGCAGAGAGCAAACAGCAACATGAGAGAAACTTCCTGAAGCATCAGCCCGGAGTGTATATGACCTTTTCTTTATAAATCCATTACTTTCAGGAGCAGGAAACAAAACAGGCTTTTCTAACACAGAGAAGAAGACCCAAACTTAGACAAAATGCCAAGACAGAGGAATTCATCTCAAAAGAAAGAACAAGATAAGGTAATAGCCAGATATGTAATCAAAACAGATTTGAGTAATATGTCTGATGGAAAATTTAAAGCAACAACCATAAGGATACTTGCTGGACTAAAGAAAAAAATGCAAGACTTCAGGGAGGCTGTTTCCACAGAGATAAAAGAGTTAAAAAACAGAAATGAAAAATGCAATAACTGAGATTTGAAACAGACTAGTTGCACAGAACACAAGAATAGAAGACACAGAGGTACAAATAAGTGATATAGAGGATAAAATAATGGAAAATAATGAAGCTGAACAAAATAGAGAATGAAGAAGTATACAACACAAGAATAGATTTAGGGAACTCAGTGATTCAATCACATGTAATCACATGTAATGCTATAGGAATCTCAAAGAAGAGAGAGAAAAGGGGGCAGAAAATTTATTTGAAGAAATAATAGCTGAAGATTCCCTAATCTGGGGAAGAAAACAGATATCTAGATCCAGGAGACACAGAGAACTAACAAAATCAACAAAAGCAATACCAAGACACATTGTAATAAAATTAGCTAACTATAGTGATAAAGAAAAAGTCCTAAAAGCAGCAAGACAACAAAGTCTCTGAAATACAAGGGAAAACTGGTAAGTCTAGCTGGAGATCTCTCAACAGAAACTTGGCAAGCCAGAAAGGAGTGGCATGATATATTCAACATGCTAAATGGGAAAATTGCAGCCAGGAATGCTCTATCTAGAACAGCTATCTTTCAGAATAGAAAGAGAGATAAAGACTTTCCCGGACAAACAAAAATTAAAGTAGTTTGTGACCATGAAACCAGACCTCCAAAGTGGACTGCTTGAGTGGAAAGGAGAGACCAATAGTGACAAAGACAAGAAAAAATCAGAGACAATCTCCAGAAACAATGAAAAAACAAGTAATAAAATGGCACTAAAAATACATATCTATCAATAATTACTCTGAATGTAAATTGTTACACTCAAAAGACGTAGGGTGTTGGAATTGCTAAAAAAAGAAGACCCATTGATATGCTGCCTCTGAGGGACTCATTATAGACCAAAAGACACCTGCAGATTGAAAGTGAGCGGGTCGAGAAACATTTACTATGCAGATGAATGTCAAAGAAAGCCAGAGTGGCACTACTTAGAAAAGACAACTTGGGCTTTAAAACAAAGACTATAACAAGAGACAAAGGATGGACACTATATAATCATAAAGGAGACAATATACAGCAGGAAGATCTAACAACTAAAAGTATTTATGCCTCCAACATAGAGGAACCCAAATATATAAAACAATTAATAATAAACATAAAGGAACTCATGGGTAATAATACAATAATAGTAAGGGATTTTAACACCCCACTCACATCAATGGACATGTATCTAAGCAGAAAATCAACAAGGACACAATGGCCTTGAGTGACACACTGGACCACATGGACTTAACAGATATATTCAGAATACTCCATCCTAAAACAATAGAATACACATTCTTTTCAAGTGCACATGGGGCATTCTCCAGAATAGATCACATATTAGGTCATAAGTCAGGCCTCAACTAATATAAAAAGACTGAAGTCATACCATGCATCTTTTCTGACAACAATGCTATGAAACTAGAAGTCAACCACAAGAAAAAATCTGGAAAGACCACAAATACATGGAAGTTAAGCAACATGCTACAAACAATGAATGGGTCAGCCAGGAAATAAAAGAAGAAATTAAAAAAAAAATACATGGAGAGAAATGAAAATGAAAACACAGTGGCCCAAAACCTTAGGGATGCAGCAAAAGCAGTTCTAAGAAGTATATAGCAGTACAGGTCTACCTTGAGAAGCAAGAAATATCTCAAATAAACAACCTAACCTTACATGTAAAGAAGCTAGGAAAAGAACAACAAACAAAGTCTAAAGCCAGCAGAAGGAGGGAAACAATAAAGATTAGAGCAGAAATAAATAACAAAGAAACTAAAAAAAAAAAAATAAATAGAACAGATCAATGAAACCAGGAGCTGATTCTTTGAAACAATTAATAAAATTATAAAACCCCTAGCCAGGAAGGATTCAATTAAATAGAATCACAAATGAGAGAGGAGAAATCACAACCAATAACACAGAAGTACAAACAGTTATAAAAGAATATTTTGAAAAATTATATGCCAACAAATTTGACAATCTAGAAGAGATGGAAAATTCCTAGAAATATATAAACTACCAAAAGTGAAACAAGAAGAAATAGAAAACTTGAACAGGCTGATAACCTGCAAAGAATTGAATCAGTAATCAAAGAAGTCCCAACAAACAAAAGTCCAGGACCAGATGACTTCACAGGTGAATTCTACCAAACATTTAAAGAGTTAATACCTATTCTTCTCAAACTGTTCCAAGAAATGGAAATGGAAGGAAATCTTCCAAATTCATTCTCTGCAGCCAGCATTACCCAAATACCAAAACCAAAGACTCTACTAAAAAGATAACTACAGGCCAGTATCTTTGATAAATTTGGATGCACAAATTCTCCGTAAAATACTAGCAAATTGAATCCAACAGTACATTAAAAATATTCACCACGATCAAGTGGGATTTACTCCTGGGCAGAAAGTGTGGTTCAGTATTCTCAAATCAATGTGATACACCACACTAATAAAAGAAGGAATAAGAATCATACAATCATTTCAATAGATGCAGAAAAAGCATTTGAAAAAAATACAGCATCCATTCTTGATAAAAACCTTCAACAAAGTAGGGTTAGAGGGAACATACCTCAACATAATAAATGTCATACACAAAAAAACCACAGCTGATATCATTCACAGTGGAAAAACTGAGATTTTCTTCTGTGGGCAAAATCTAGACAAGGATGTACACTCTCAGCACTGTAACTTAACATACTGGAAGTCCTAACAACAGCAGTCAGACAATTAAAAGAAATAAATTTTTCCAAATCAACAAGGAAGAGGTCAAACTTAGACTATTTGCGGATGTCATGATACTTTACATAGATAACCCAAAAGTCTCCACCAAAAATTTGCTAGAACTGATATGTGAATCCAACAAAATCACAGGATACAAAATCAACATACAGAAATCTGTTGCATTTCTATACATTGATAATTAAACAGCAGAAATTGAAATTAAGGAATCAATCCCATTTAAATTGCACCAAAAACAGTAAGATACCTAGAAATAAACCTAACCAAAGAGATGAAAGACTTGTCCTCTGAAAACTATAAAATACAATGAAAGAAATTGAAAATGACACAAAGTAATGGAAAGAAATTCCATGTTCATGGGTTGAAATAACAAGCATTGTTAAAATGTCTATATTACCCAGAGCAATTTACATACTTAGTGCAATTCTTATCAAAATGTCAGCAGGATTTTTCACAAAAATACAAGAAACAGTCCTAAAATAAATGTTTTGTACCAAAACATTTAAAATATTGGTCTCTGTTTTCTCATGTGAAGAATTGCAATTATAGGATTAGATAATGTATGATTACCTTTCATTTATAAGATTCTTTTAACTTTAATTTAAAAATGGTGAAAATTCAATTATATGCAAATAGTTAGCAGCAAAGTATGATTGGGAAGATAAGGTTATAATCCAAAGATTATTTTCATATTAGGAATGTGGTATGTTGGGATTTTTTTAAGTTGTTGCTTTAGTTTTATTTTGTTGACGTGAATATGAGAGTACATATATAGCCAAAGGTGGCGGTGAACTTGTCCTTCTTTTCATCTCTGTTCTCCTTCCTTGGAGTTTTATCTCATAATATTCTGCCACCCCTTGAAACAATTTTCATGTCAGAAGGTTATGACAGGTTATGATCTCTCTAAAATATTTTCCATGGTTTTATAAATATTGGCATGTTCAAAGATTTTTTTTTTATTTTATTTATTTATTCATTTGTTTATTTTTAAAGTTTTTAAATTCCAGTTAGTTAACATACAATGTAATATTAGTTTCAGTTGTACAGTGTAGTGATTCAAAACTTCCATATATTTGGTGCTCACAAGTGCACTCCTTAATCTCCATCACCTATTTAACTCATAACCACACTCACCTCCCTTATAGTAATCATCAGTTTGTTCTCTGTAGTTAAGAGTCTGTTTTATGGTTTGCCACTCTCTCTTTCCCCCCCCCGCTTTGCTCGTTTGCTTTGTTTCTTAAATTCCACATATGAGTGGAATCAGATGGTACTTGTCTTTCTCTGACTTATTTTGCTTAGCATTATACTTTCTAGCTCTATCCACATTGTTGCAAATGGCAAAATTTTTCTTTTTTATGGCTTAGTAGTATTTCATTGTGTATATATACCATGTCTTCTTTTTCCATTCAGTGGACACTTGGGCTGTTTCCATAGGTTTTGTTTGCTTTTTCTCCCCACAAATAAACACAGAAAAACTGAGTTGTTGCTTTAAATATGAAGAAACTTGTTGATAAAGCATATTAAAATAAAGAGACAAATACCCCTTTAAATATGAATCATGGAATAAAGACTTTCATGGTTCCTATACTACCAGTCTCTTACTTTTCATTGAGATCTCTTTACTCTGTATAATTCATATTTGGGAAAGAGAAATGAAGTATAAGATAGAGGAAGGGACTGTAGAGAAAAGTGAAGTTAGCTATAAGAGGAAAAGCCAGGAAAAGAAGGCAAATGGAAAAAGGAAAGAGAAACAGACAAAATAGAAAAGAAAAAAATGAGCAATAAAAAATGGACATGAATGGACTGACAAGAAGAATACTGAGCTATGAGAAACTGTCTGCCCACAATTAATCTTACATAACTTGAAGTAAGAAAATACACACAGTGTTAAAGGTTTGTTTTTGTTTTGTTTTTGTTTTTTAAAGCAGGTGCTTATGTGGCTATTTTATGTGCCAGGTTTCCACGTTAAGAAGGATTTTAATAACATCACTTAAACAGCCCATACTGTGCCATCTATGCAAGAATAATTGATTAGAGTGCTGTTGTTGCCATGCCTTAGTATTCATTTAAATGTATACAAGATGATTTGTTATGTAAATATGATGTAAATGAATCCATTGCTACTTCAAGGCAGGAGACTCTGGATGACTCAATGCTATCATATCCACCTAGGGCAGGCAGTTAGGAAACATAAAAGCAGCATTAACTACTGAGAGTGTTTATAAAAGAGGCCAGGCTGATAGGGATTTGACTGGTCTGGATGCTGTTCAAGGTGGAGCTCTTTTCCAAATGTAATTCTATCTGTTATGTTGCATAAACCTCCAGTTAATTTATCTTTTTCCATTGAGAATCCAAATCACACATAATATAATTGCCTTTGTAAGTAGACTATCCATCATGGCTAATGATGCAAAGATGAACCGGATGGCCAAAGGTCTGATACATTTATCCTTTACAGAATGAAGGAAAAGAACATCTCACTTTTTACATATATAATAAGTCTCTAATAGGTAGAAATGTTTTGAATTCTTGAAATAGTTCAGTTTTGATCAGGATACATTGGCCATCTCTAACCTATAAGTAGATTGAATTTCAGCAATGTTATCTCAGTGCAGAACATGTTTTCCTACAGGAGAATGTTAAACCAGAGATCTAGTTCCTAGGCTAGCTCACATAAGCCTTCATTTTTTTTTTTTTTGACCTCACATATTATGGACACCCTTTATGTGCCACGCAATCTTCCAGGTACTTGAAATATAGCAGTGAACAACAGAGATGAGTCATTGCCCACATAGAAGAATAAACAATCTCATAAAATTGTCTTAAGTGCTGTAAAGAAATAGACAAGGAGGATTCAAAGTGATAGGACATGTGATTTAGATAGGTTTAAGATAGGTTCTGTGAGATATTAAGCAGATACTGAGACAGAGGTTCAGGATGTTTATTAGTTATTAACACCTGTGAAATGAGGAAGAAAAAAGTAGAAATGGGCAGAGAAAGGAGTCCAGTTATGACGCAAGCCAGACAAAGCCTTAGTCAACCCATTTGAGAACTGTTAAGTGAGTATTGTCCATTAAAATGTTCCCACAGTGTGTTTTATACATGCCTTTCTCAACCAGTCAGTGTAGACTGTTATAGGAAAGGCATTCTTGGAGTGGGCCATTTTCTGCAAAGGAGGTACACCGATGGAGCTGACAGTTAGAGGCTGTCTGCTGATTGTATTCCCCACCGCTGAAAGTGTGTTCTTCCTTGAAATGGGATCTAGGGGACATATTTTCATACCTAACACAGTAGGATAAAGAGGAAAGTTTTTTTTGGAACAGAAAACTGAAAGAAATACAGAAATGAGCTTTGCTTTTATATATATACATATATATATATACACACATATATATATATATATATATATGCAAAGCAACATAACATATATATATATAAGCAAAGCAATATAACATACATATAAGCAAAGTGATAGAACTTTCCATATATATATATATATATATATATATATATATATATATATATCTCAAAGGCAGAGGGTACAGCAATTAGAAAGATTCTGAGTGAAGAACATGTTTGATATTTAAGGAACAACAAGAAGAGTAGCCAGTGTTCCTTGAACAAAATAAAACAGAATAATAACACAAAAATGACTTCAGTGTGGGCAGAACTGAGGATTACGGATATTAAGGGTGATGGGAGGATTTTAGACTTGGGAATGGCCTGGCTCACATTTTAAAAATATTTCTGAAGCTGCCTCATAGAGAATTAACTGCAGAGAAGTCAGAAATCTGGGAGATAGGATTGAAAGCTATTGTAATAATCCACCAAGAAATTGAGGACTTAGACTAGGATGGAAGCTTTTGAAGTAATGAAAATTGGTCAGATTCAATTATACTTTGGAGTTCAAGCCAACAGAATTTGCTTATAAAATGGATCTGGAAGTATGTGTGTGAGAGAGAGTGTCACCAAAGGTGACCCCCTGGTTTTTGGCCAGGAAACCTAGGTGAAGAGTGTTGCTTTATTTGAAGATGAAGAACATGGGTAATGAGCATTTTCAGATCTCTAACTGGGAATTTGAAATCTCATTAAGTAAGCATAGTAAATTTGAATGGAGATATTAAACTAGCCAGTGAATATTCAAATAAAATTTCAAGGGTGAAGTCACAGGTAAACATATAGATGACATTTAAAGTCATTGGACAGGACAAGATGATAACACCGAAAGAATGAATGTTTATGATAGAAAGGATATGGTGATTGAGTTCTCTGTAACTCAATCTTAGTCAGGGTTGGCTTGGTTATAATGTGGAAACAAATAACCCCCTTATGTCTCACCCATTCTAAATGTTTAAAGTAGATTAGCTGAGGTTTATTTCTACTTTTTCTTTACTTTAGGATTCCAGTTAAAGAGTTGCCACTTATGTGAAACTTTGGAGGTCATCATGACAGAAAGAAAGAGAATGTGACAAAGTATATACAGGCTTCTAAAGCTTCTGCCTGTGACACATGTTGCTTGCACTCAGATTACAGTGACCCAAAACAAGTCATCTTGTATCTAATTACAAGTGGATTGGGAAGTGCAATATTACCCTATATACTAAAGAAAAAAAAAGTTCAAATGTTTGTGAACAATCCTAATGAACTTCACAGTTACTTCAAACTTTTGAGGTAAAGAAAAGAAGATGATCTGGCAAATGATATTGAATAGAAGTGGCTAAATAGGATGAAAATGAGAAAAGTATAAAAAGTATTTAAAGAATAAGATATCTATTTTATGTATGAAGCATCAACTTTTTTTTAAACAATATAGGAAGCTGACTTTCAATTTCTGGTTCCACATGTAAGGAGCTTATAAGTTGCCATCCTAACAGCTAAAAAGCTTAACAGACAAAAAAATCAGCAACTCTTCTTGGGTTCCTAAGAGAGGGGAAGACACAGTATAAACTACTGCTTATAGAATTGGAGAGACAGGAAAAATCAGGGAGGCATGGCTTACCAGAGTAGAAGTTCAGAGAGAAAACCACAGGGGGAACCAGTGCCCAGTAGGAAAACCTGAACTGTAATTGATGAATTGCTAGACACTTAATGTGGACAAGTCTGAGAATTATTGAAAACTCCAAGGGAACCCTGTCATAGGGAGGTCCCACAAAATTATGAGATTTACTCCAGGAGCTTGACTAGAATATGTGGAACAAACAAAAGACATAGTCAGTGGAAAGCTCAGAAAAAAAACTTCAGGGAGTATGGGGAGTGATGATGAGAACAAGAGTACAAAGGAGGAAAGACGGGATATGCATATACTAGATATAACAATCAAAACATCTGAGCCAACGTTTCTTTTTTTTTTTTTAATTTTTTTCTAATGTTTATTTATTTCTGAGAGACAGAGTGCGAGCAAGGGAGGGACAGAGAGAGAGGTACAGAATCCAAAGCAGGCTCCAGGCTCTGAGCTGTCAGCACAGAGCCTGACGCGGGGCTTGAACCCACAAAGCACAAGATCATGACCTGAGGCGTAGTCGGTACTAAACCCACTGAGCCACCCAGGTGCCCCTGCGCCAACATTTCTTTACAAGAGAGAATTGTCTATCAGAGGCAGGCTAGGGGGCCATGTCTATCAGAGGCAGGCTAGGGGGCCAGGATACTAAGCGATCCTGTACCCACCAATGCACAACTGTCTGATCAGGCATGTCCACCTCACCCAAAGAGAGCTAATTCACACAGCTCTTGGCATGACATAGAAATTACTGAACTAGAAAATTTGAGTTTAAAAGAATAGAGAAATTTAAGGGAATCGAAGTCAAGAAATAAGAGGATTTAGGGGTAGGATGGACACAAGGTAACTAATATTCAGAAGGAGAACCTACTTTTAAACTAAACTTTTAGTTAGAGATAGTACGTGTAATGTAAAAGGAAAAAAAAATTAAACAGGTAAAGAAGGAAACTGCAAAGTTACAGAGGATAGCTGAATAGGGCTAATGGCAATGAAAGTGAAGGTGATGGAGCTCTTAGGTACATAGTGCATATTATGAAACCTGGCTACATGGTATTTCCTGTTGTGTTAGTTTTGGAAATTTGTGATTTCCATGCCCTTTGTTTGCTAGGAATGAGAATATAATATGTCCTACATAATTTGAGGTAATTTTGGTTCTTTGAATATGAGTCTGTCAGAAGAAATATTTAAGAAATGGAGTGGTTAGAATCTTCCATTGAGACTATGATGTCAGTAGACAAAATTAGGGGTGGTGAGATATTGCTTCATTTTTTCTATTCCACACTGTCAGTTTTATGTTTTCACCTTCTGCATTCTTTAAACTTAATTTTTCATTGAAGTGTAGTTGACATACAGTGTTAAATTAGTCACAGGTGTACAATATGGTGATTTAACAAGTCTATATGTTATGCTATGCTCACCACAAGTGTAGCTACCATCTGTCACCATATAACACTATCACAATACTATTGATTATATTTTCTATTCTGTAATTTTTATTCCCATGACTTATTCATTCCATATCTCCCACTCCCCTTCACCTATTTTCCCCATCTCCCTACTTCCTCCAATCTGGCAACCGTCACTTCTCTATATTTATGAGTGTTTATCTACTTTTTGTTTGTTTATTTGTTTTATTTTTTGGATTGCACATATAAATGAAATATGGTATTTTTCTCTGATTTATTTCACTTATGTCACAAATGTCAAGATCTCATTTTTGTGACTAATATTCCATTGTGTGGAATATACATATATTATGTATATATATATACACACATATACATAATATGTATCACATTTCATTACTCAATTATTTGTTAATGAACACTTGGGTTGCTTCCATATCTTGGCTATTATAAATAGTGTTGCAGTAAACACAGGGGTGCACATAGCTTTTCAAATTGGTGTTTTCATTTTATTTGAGTAAATACCCAGTAGTGGAATTACTAGATCATAGAGTATTTCTATTTTTAGGTTTTTTTGGGCATCTTCATACTCTTTTCCATAGTGGCTGCATCAGTTTACATTCCCACCAATGGTGCATGAGAGGTCCTTTTTCTCCACATTCTCACCAAGCCTTGCTATTGTTTGTCTTTTTAATTATAGCCATTCTAATTTGAACAAACCAATCGACAAACATATTCCCTAAGCTTGATTGGCCATCTGTATGTCTTCTTTGGAAAAATGTGCATTCGAGTCCTCTGTTCATTTTTTTAAATTGGATTATTTTTTTAGTGTTGAATTCTATAAGTTCTTTATATATTTTGGATATTACCCCTTATCAGATATATCACTTGCAAATATTTTTTCTATTGTTCACAGTGGGTAATTTCTGTTCATCTGTATTCATTGACTTCATTTTTTGTCATCTCTTATTTACTGTTGAGCTCATCTGTAAGTTTTTAATTTTGGTTATTGATATTTTTTCACGTCTGAGATTTGAATTTGGTTCTCTTTTTATATCTTCTGTTTCCTTCTGAGATTTTCTATATTTAGCGATAGCATTTGAGCACATTTTATCAGCAAGCAACAGTTTCAGTTAATAAATAAGGTTTCAAAAATCACATAAGAATTGATTTAAACTTGCTGAATATAAACATTGAACTTCAAGTCACTGTAGCTTTATTAATTGCTTGTTGTATTAGGTTAGATGCTAGCACCGCATGTGCTGTGCATGTTCTGATTTTATTTAAAAAAAAAGTTGAACTGCAAAAAAAAAAAAAAAAAACCCTCCCATTCAGTAGGTTACCTTTTAGTTTTGTTGATGGTTTCCTTTGATGTGCAAAAGATTTTTGTTTTGGTGTTGTCTCAATAGTTTACTTTTGCTTTTGTTTCCCTTGTCTGAGGAGACATATCTAGAAAAATGTTGTTAAGGCCCCCGTTTTCTGCATTTTTAATTTCACGTTCATATACAACTTGGACCGATGCCATACTTTTATTATTTTGACATGAGATCAAGGATGAGCTTCTCATATTATCACTGCCAGAATAGAACTCTAGACTTATTTTTCTGTCACTCAAATTTGAACACAAGAGAATCTGAGTTCAAATTTGAGGTCTGTGTCTTAAAACTCTTTGATTTATGGCTACCTCCCCATCTGAAAAATGGGTACAGTTAATATCTTGTATCTTTCATTTTGTTTTTGAGGGTCAATAGCTGCAACATGGCACTTGCTAGATATTCAATGCATTGTAGGTATTATTAGTAACTGGAAAGAATTTAATTCCTGTCAGGTCTCCAAGGTTCTAAAGAAGGAAAGAGATGAAGAATGGTGGGTGACAGATTCTCATTCTGCAGGGATATCAACTGAAATTAGTATTGGGGAGAAAAACTTTCACTATTTCTCAGGAAAACTAGAGAAGATTTTTTTTTTTAGTTTGTAAAGAGGAATTCTTAATATTCATACTCTGAGAATAAAGCATTTATCATGTTTTAGTGTGGAATTGCCTATATTTCAGACTCTAGACAATCCAACAAAGTTTTTCCTAACACGTGGTTTACTCAAGAGTTGAAGTTTTAAAAAATTTCTAAAGAGGGGCACCTGGGTGACTCAGTGGGTTAAGCATCCAACTCTTGATCTCAGCTCAGGTCATGATCTCATTATTTATGAGATCAAGCCCTACATCAAGCCTGGTTAGGACTCTCTCTTTCCATTTCTATCTGCCCCTCCCCTGCTCACATGCTCTCACTCACTCTCTCTTTCTTTCTCAAAATAAAGAAAGAAACTTTAAAAAAAATCCAGGGAAATAATATTAACTTTTAACCTCCGAATGTTACATAATTTCTGTAGAGGCAAAAATTATTTAACTCAGCACTTAAGTAATTGGTTTCTTCTTGAAGAGCTTAGAATGAATTCATTAAAGAATATAAAATTTTAAAAGTATTTTCAGCTGTCATATTTTAAATATGTAGAATAGAAATAAGCAACATCTATGGAATATGTTATCTTCATCAGTTGATACAACTTACTAATTATTCAGGGAGGTATTATTCAAAATGTTGTACTTTTAAGATTTCCTAATAAGCAGCTTCTGTACACACATAAATTATTGCTTTATATATAAGATTTTCCTTCAGAGCCAAAACACTCAAAAATTTCAGTTGTATTTCTTAATGCTGATATCTTCATTTGAACAAACCAATCAACAAACATATTCTATAAGCTTGATAACGAACCTAATCATAAGGCTTGGCCACACATTTGCCTATCTTCGTTAATAAAATCTACTCAAAAGAGAAGTAGGTACCAATCCTGAGACTATTTAAAAGTGTATGACATGTTCTAAAAAATCTTTCTAAAGATGAATTCAGCAATATTTTGATCAGTGGAAATGCCATTGGGATGAATCCTTACAAAATGACAACTTTGAGGGAGATGATATCCATTTTGACAAAGAAATACTAATATGTTTGTTTAAATGGTAACTTTCCTTTGCACCCACAGTTCGTATTGATTGGCAACATCTTTTTTCCATTTCCCTGGTCAATATGACTTCTCAGGACACCCATGGTTTTTCAAGATTCTTTGTTCTCTTGTTGTTGTTTGAATCAAACATTTGAGGGTAAAGAAGCCTGATAAATTGCAATTAGATTATGGCATGGTATTGGAATATGGTCACAGTATTATTACAGTTCTCCTGGTATCTATCTTCTTCTGGATTTCAGTGTAGTTCTTTCATGCTTCCATACCCTCTCCAAATAGTTTGGAGAGGGCTGGTATAATTTCTGACCACAAATATAGCTGTCACTTGTGCATTTGAGAGTCTGATATTTTGTTCTGGATTTTCTGGTTTTCCAAAAGTTTGATGGGATGGCAAAATCTATGCAATAAATGTTCCTATTGCTTGAATCACTTATTTTTACAGTTTATTTCTTTATTTTGAGAGAGAGAAAGAGAGAGAGAGAGAGAGGAGGGGGAGAGAGAGAAGGAACTGCGGAGGGGCAGGTAGAAAGGGAGATAGAGAGAATCCCAAGTAGGCTCTGTGTTGAGTGCAAAGCCTGACATGGAGCTAAATCTCATGAACCATGAGATTATGACCTGAGCTGAAATCAAGAGTCAGATGTTTAACTGACTGAGCCACCAGCTGCCCCTTGAATTACTTATTTCTCAGTAGAAATAATAAAATTCCAAACAATACTCTAAACATAGACCCCACCATTCTGATCTGATAATTCCCATTTTTCCTGGCTGAGCATATTTACTTTCTCTCTTTTTTCATTCCTTCTTCATTTTCTTCCTCTTCACCTTCTCCTCCTTTTCCTCCTCCTTTTGGTTTCAACTGAGGTATAATTGACATATAACATTATATTCATTTCAAGGATATAGTATACATAAGAATTTTACATTGTATATATTGTGAAAAGATCGCCCCCAAAATCTAGTTAGCATACATCACCAAATGCAGTTATTTTTTTTCCTCTTCCTGCTTCTTCTCATTTTCTCTCTCTCTCTCTTTAGATTTATGTCACATGGCCAGAGCTATTTGCAAGAGAAAATTAGTATTTAGTTGTTCCAACCAAGTTAGGATTCTCTTGGCAAAAAGGAAGGAAATGGATGTTGAGAAAAATACTGAGTGTGCTACACACATTATGTTCACCATATTGTAATTATCCTTACTTGTTTCTGTCTCGAATCAGAAGCCATGACTGAATGCCTAGAATAATGCTTAGAACATAGCAAGGGTTCAGGAAATGTTTGTAAATTTTTTTAATGT
Source organism: Lynx canadensis (assembly GCF_007474595.2). NCBI lineage: Eukaryota > Metazoa > Chordata > Mammalia > Carnivora > Felidae > Lynx > Lynx canadensis. The sequence continues at coordinate 159,975,272 of NC_044303.2, forward strand.
AAATTCTAATAATTTTATATTTTTTCTCTGACATACTTACAAAGCTAACTTTGTTAAGTAGTAGACAATAAAAAAAAAAAACAGAGAACAAACTAAAACTCTGTGCTGGTGTGGATAAGTTTTTATTGATTTATTCTACCTTTCTTGATGTGTATTATTTAGCTTAATAGAACTATTATAATATTCAGCCAAACCACTCCTAAATGTTAGCCTTGAATTTCATATGTCACTGTTTTTATATAATGCTAAGTAAGTAATCTACTATAGGCAATAGAAAGGAAGAATAGCTGAAGTATTTCATTGTGCAAACTAAAGAACGAGCAAGACTAAGAAGACCGAGAGTGAGGACCAACAGTATTTCAGAATAAAAATATCTGTACAAATCTACTGTCCAGAAAAGCAAATTTGGGGTATATTGTACAGTATACATAGATGGGTCTATATGTTTCAAATTTTATATATATGAACCATTTATCTAGGAACCTGGTATCTGCAAAGATAGAAAAACAAAAGAAAATGCCAACGGAATTAAAATAACTATCTAGAAATCTGTACCTCAGTCTGCTTCACATCTCACTATTGCCTCTAATTATTCCAAAATTGATAAGAAAAGTCTTTAATTTTCTATACAACATGTCTCTGGCATAATCATAAAGCTGAAAGAGATCTACAAGGAGCAGTAGGCCTGCCCAGCACTCACAGATGACAGAATTATAAATGATTCTAAATTTCATTAGGTGGCTGGTATTTAGTAAACAACAGAATTATGATCCATTTCCTTTCCATTAATATTTGCCAAAGGAGAAAAAAGTTGTTATCTTACTCTACCCAGAGATCTATTTTCTTATCAATTAGTCATTTTAAAACAACTAATTAAGGCACAAAACAGTAGTGTTGAATTTTTACTTATGTCTTTTCATGTTGTGCAGCAGTTAATGATAACAAAATGTCTTGATTTTGCCCAAAGGCAGTTATGTTTGAAAAATATAAGAAAATTTAATTACTATCTCTATTAGAGCTTAGTTAAATGAGGACTTAAAAATATAACTTTATCCCTAGCTCACTAGAATATAAAAAAAGAAGAGGATGGAAGCCAGATACATTTTCTGGGTTAGTTCCTGAAGGGTAACAGATATCTAGGAATGAATTCTTTAGTATATGTGCTGCCAAAGTGAGCACTCTAGGAATGAATTCTTAAGTATTAATTTTGTTATGACCTAAGAATATCTGCTTAGCATGGCATGGTCCACTGTCTTTATATCCAGCCTCTACTTTATTAGGGTATGAAAGACAGGAACAGACTGAGATAGAAGTAGGATAGAATGGGAGAATTGACCTATTCTACCAACCAAACCCCATTGTCAGCATATATGATTGTCTATAGTGTTGTCCAGGCAAAGAGTCACTAAATAGGTGGAGTCCCATGATAAAGTAGAAGAGTGTCGTAAAGGTAGCAGAGAATAGTGAGGACAATAGTGATTTTGTTGATACTTAAGCAGTCATGTTAGGAACAAAATCCTAATAACTGGACCATGATCCGATTTACTAGAAAGTTTACCTCAGATCTACCCATGGTCATAGGTATCATAGGTATGGGGAAAGTCACCAGAATGAAAACGTAGGAAAGGAACTATAGATCAAGCATAGTTATATGATCTAAAGCACCAGGTGTAAGCTTCTGTAACCAGGAACAAACACAACTGATCTGAATATGCAAAGGTGATAAGCTGTTAAACATACTCTATACTTCCTCATGCCAAATCAAACGTCCATATAATGCTTTTTGTTGCCATCATTTCCTCTTGGACTACCATCATCTTTCTTCTTCTCCTCCCCTCCAAACATCTCAATTCATTGAAATCTAACCTTGACTCTAATTTGTACTCACCAGTATCACCAATGCCTTGATAATTCTCATGCCCATTGACTTCACTGTTTATACTGAAGCATATGTCATTATAGAATACACTGCTTTCTTAGCATCTGTATACAATTTTTGTCTGGTTTTCTTTTTATTCTCATTCTTCTTCTTCTTTCATTGGTTCATTTCCTGTATTTATAACATCTCCCAGGATTTTGATGTTAGCAGTTTCTTTCCCTATAGAATCTCACTGGGCAAACTTATTTGTTTTTATTTTATGGAATAATTTTTATTTGAAATTCTTCCAGTCCTAATTAATTTGAGACAGCAAAAAGACAAGAACTAATACCTGTCAAGTACCCCACATTACAAAATGGGTTTTTTTTAAATCGTTTTTTTTTTTAATTTAAATTTTAATTAGTTAGCATACAGTGCAGTATTGGTTTCAGGGGTAGACTTCAGTGATTCATCACTTACATAAAATACCCAGTGCTCATCATAGCAAATGTTCTCTTTAATGCCATCACCCATCTAGGCCATTCCCCACCCACTTCCCTCCACCAACAATCAGTTTTTTTTTTTTCTATCTTCAAGAATCTTTTATGGTTTGTTTCCCTTATTCCCCTCCCCCATTCTCCCCCCCACTCTACCCACCCTCTCTACTTTCCATGTGTTGATCTCTTTTGTTTCTTTAATTCCACATATCAGTGAAATCATATGGTATTTGTGTTTCTCTGATTGACTTACTTTGCTTGCATAATACACTGTACCTCCATTCATGTTGTTGCAAATGGCAGTATTTCATTCTTATTTTTTAATTATCTTGTTCTTTTTTAAATGTTTATTTATTTTGAGTGAGAGGGAGGGACAGCATGAATGGGAGAGGAGCAGAAAGAGAGGGAGACAGAGCATCCCAAGCATGGGGCTCCAACATGGGGCTCAATCTCACGAACCAGAAGATCATGATCTGAGACAAAATCAAGAGTAGAATGCTTAACCGGCTGAGCCACCCAGGTGCCCCAAGATTTCATTCTTTTTGATGTCTGAGTAATATTCCATTGGGTATATATATGTGTGTGTATACACACACACACACACACACACACACATACATACATACCATAATATTCCATTGTGTATATGTACACACACACACACACACACACACACACACATTCATACCACATCTTCTTTATCCATTAATCAGTCAGTGGAAATGTGGGCTCTCTCTGTAGTTTCACCATTGTTGATAATGCTGCTATAAACATCAGGGTGCCTGTGCCCTTTTGTATCCTTTGGGTAAATATCTAGTAGTGCAATTGCTGGGTTGTAGGGAAGTTCTATTTTTAGTTTTTTGAAGAACCACCATACTGTTCCATAGGTGGCTGTACCAGTTTGCATTCCCACCAACAGTGCAAAAGGGTTCCCCTTTCTCTGCGTCTTCACCAATACCTGTTGTTTCTTGTGTTGTTAATTTCAGCCATTCTAACAGGTGTTAGGTGGTATCTCATCATGGTTTCGAATCATACTTCTCTGATGATGAGTGATATTAAATATCCTTTCATGTGTTGGCTGGCCATTTGGATGACTGCTTAAGAAAAGTGTATACTCATGCCTTCTTCCCATTTCTTACTGGATTATTTGTTTTTTGTGTGTTGAGTTTGATAAGTTCTTTATAGATTTTGAATACTAACCCTTTATCAGATATGTCATTTGAAAATATCTTCTCCCATTCTGTAGACTGCCTTTTAGCTTGGTTGATTGATTCCTTTGGTATGCAGAAGCTTTTTGTCTTGATGAAATCCCAATAGTTCATTTTTGTTTTTGTTTCCCTGGTGTCCAGCAATGTGTCTAGTAAGAAGTTACTGTTGGCTGAGGTCAAAAATGTTGCTGCTTGTATTCTCCTCTAGGAGTTTGATGGTTTCCTGTCTCACATTTAGATCTTTCATCCATTTTGAATTTATTTTTGTGTATGGTGTAAGAAAGTGGTCCAGTTTCACTCTTCTGAATGTTGCTGTCCAGTTTTCCCAATACCAAACTTTTTTCCATTGGGTATTCTTTCCTGCCTTGTCAAAATTACTTGACTATATAGTTGTGGTTACATTTCTGGGTTTTCTATTCCATTCTGTTGATCTATGTGTCTGTTCCTGTGGTCATGATGACTATAGCTTTGTAATATAGCTTGAAATCTGGAATCGTGATGCCTCCAGTTTTGTTTTTTCTTTTTCTAGATTGCTTTGACTATTTGGGGTCTTTTGTTGTTACATAAAAAAAAATAGGATTATTTGTTCTAGCTCTGTAAAACTTGCTTGAGGTATTTTGATAGGGATTGCATTAAATGTGTAACTGCTTTGAGTAGTATAGATATTTTAACAATGTTTGCTTTTCTAATCCTTGAGCACAGAATGCTTTTCCATTTTCTTTTGTGTTCTCTTCAATTTCTTTCATAAGTGTTCTATAGTTTTCAGAGTATAGATCTTTTATTTCTTTAGTTAGGTTTATTCGTAGGTATCTAATTGTTTATGGTGTAGTTGCAAATGGAATCGATTCCTTGATTTCTCTTTCTGCTGATTTTGTTATTAATATATAGAAATGTGACAGATTTCTGCATGTTGATTTTATATCCTTTGGCTTTGCTGAATTCATGTATTAGTCCTAGAAATTTTTTGGTATAGTCTTTCAGGTTTTCTACATAGAGTATCATGTCATCTGCTTTGACTTCTTCCTTACTGATTTGGATAACTTCTTTTTCTTTTTATTGTCTGATTGCTGAGTACTATGTTAAATAGTAATGGTGAGAATGGACATTTTTGTCTTGTTCCTATCAGGGAAAGGTTCTCAGTTTTTCTCCATTGAGGATAATGTTAGCTGTGGGTCTTTAGTATATGGCCTTTATGATGTTGAGGTAATTTCCATTTATCTCTACTTTGTTGAGGGTTTTTATCAAGGATAGATATTGCCTTTTGTGAAATGCTTTTTTGGCATCTACTGATATGATCATAGGGTTCTTATTCTTTCTTTTATTAACGTGGTGTATCACATTGATTGATTTGCAAATATTGAACCAACCCTGCAGCCCAGAATAAATCCCATTTTGATCATGGTGAATAATTCTTTCAATGTACTATTGAATTCGATTCGCTAGTATCTTGTTGAGAATTTCTGCCTCCATGTTCATCAAGGACATTGACCTGCAATTCTCCACAATTCTCCACAATTTCCGGCCTCCACAAGATGGCCCTATTTTGCTCCATGAAGGCTTTCAATGCTGATGGGTGGGATGAATATTGCAACACCCTGCTCTCTAGCCCTGGAGCTGAATGTTTAAGACCACCACTCTTGAGGGAATCCTCACAGAAGAGCAATCAATCACCCCTCTTTTGTCCCCAGTTCCCCAGAACCTGTGTTCACCCTGCCCGTGTCTGAGCTTTTATATCTCAGGCACTTGGCTATGTTTCAGAACTCCAAATTTTAGGGACTCCCATAGTTTGGACCTATGCTTTTCCTCTGGGGGAGATCTTCAGATGCATTTGCTGTTTGCTGGCTGTGCAAGGAAACAGTTGCATGACTATGCAGTGGTTCGGAGTTTATGGCAAAAGAGAGCAAAAAGCTGGCATCCTGGCTCATTACCCTCAGCCAGAGTCTCTCCTCCTATGCCTGGGAACAGCACATTGGTTCAGCACATTGGTGCCACCATTTCTTCTTGTGACCCAGGGGATCTTCAGTCCACACGTCACTCCTGGAACTTTACCCTGCTTCACCACCTGAGTACCTTTAAGCCAGGCACATCCCCATGGTAGTGGACTTCTAAAAGTTCAGATTTTGTTCTCTACTGCAGATAATACATAGCAGTAGCCTCTATAAGCAGTCTCCCTCCCTCCCACCACACTCACAGTTACACTTCCCCCAAGTCAATTCTCTGCACCTTCTACCTTCCAAAACATGGATGCTTTTCTACTTGCACACTCGCAGTTTTTGTTCTTTCAGAACTCCAATTGATTACTTAGGTGTTCAGAATGATTTGATAATTATCTAGCTGCATTCAAAAGTCAAGAAAAGCCTAGGATCACCCTATACTTCTGCCATCTTAATTCCTCTCCCTTTTCAAAATGAAGTTCTATACCACTTATTTAAAATATGCAATTCTTATTCAAAAATTTTATTTAAAACTTTATCAGCTGACCACTTTGCACATATGTGTACATATACATGTTTTTCAATGGAAAGAACACTCATTTACTAGAACAAAATATCTGCGGTTTAATCTTAATCATTTGGAAAAAAAATTGGAAAAATTAGTCAACTACTCTTTTCTCTATTGCCCTAATATTACAGTGGAAATAATAATACATTGCCTGCCTTGTAGCACAAATCTTGGAGAGGCAATATCTTGAAATTTGTCCAAGCCTATAACTACATGATATAAATAGCATTTAGTCTCTGGATGATTTATAGATACAGATAATTTATCAATATACATAATTTATAGATATAGCATTTTTCTACTTGATAAAATCCATAAATGATGATCACTGTGGCCGAATATTTGAAACCAAGCTATTAAATTTCTATTCCTTAAGTTCTACAACCTACTTCTCTTTTGATTCTGAGATTGTCTCTTCTACATTTTAAGGGATTCCTTTAAAGGATAATTTCATAGAACTAGCAGTATTATCTTCAATAGCCAAATTGTGGAAACATCCCTCATGTTCATCATTGGATGAATGGATAAAGAAGTGTTCACTATGGGGCACCTGAGTGGCTCAGTCGGTTAAGCGTCCAACTTAAGCTCAGGTCATGGTCTTGTGGTCCATGACTTTGAGCCCTGCTTCGGGCCCTGTGCTGACAGCTCAGAGTCTGAAGCCTGCTTCAGATTCTGTGTCTCCCTCTCTCTCTGACCCTCTCGCACTCATGCTCTGTCTCTCTGTGTCTCTCAAAAATGAATAAATATTAAAAAAAATTGTTTAAAGTGTCCATCAACTGATGAATGTATGCATATACATAATGGAATAGTGTGTATGTGTATGTGTGTGTGTGTGTGTGTGTGTGTATATATATCCATATATATATATATATAATGGAATATTAGTCATAAAAAATTAAATCTTGCCATTTGCAACAACATGGATGTATCTATAAAGTATAATGCTAAGCAAAATAAGAGAAAGACAAATACCAAATGGTTTCACTCACATGTGGAGTTTAAGAAACAAAACAAAGGCAAAAAATAAGGAGAGTCAAACCACAAAATAGACTCTTAACTGTAGAGAACAGAGGGTTACCCAGGGGTGGGTGGATGGGGCATGGGTGAAATAGGTGAAAGGAATTAAGAGTACAGTTAGCTTGATGAACACTAAGTAATATATGGAATTGTTGAATTGCTATCTGGTACACCTGAAACTAGTACACTGCACGTTAACTACACTGGAATTGAAACAAAATAAAATTTAAAAAACAGAACAAAAAACTGTCACAGAAACATTCAAAATAATGTTTGAGCAACTATCTGCATACTCTGTCACCAAGTCAAGTTAATATATAAAATTAACCATTGTATCTTCGTTCCTTTTCCTCAACATTGAAAGAGCTTATCTCTCTCCAGCCTCTGGTTCTTTTGCCTACAATGTACTCTTCTAAAAAATGTGATCTTTCCATTCCATGTCCATCAATAATTAACTATATAACTTTGTATTATTTAAATTCTTAGTATATCACCTGCTTCTTATAAAGTTTTCTCAAATAATTCTAACAATTAATAGGAACAGTTTTTTTGCTTAAATAGTGCCATATTACCTTTCCACTCAAGTGCTATGCATATTTCAGGGTAGAATCATCTTAACTCTTATAATTCCAGATGGTCAGATAAGCAGATGAAATTAGCACAAGTTATCCACAATTTGTACTTCTCAGGATCATCTCTGGGTGAGAATTACAGTAGCTATTAGCTTGTACCAGCGCTCTGGCAGAATATGGGTTTGGGCAACTTGCTGTGACCTTTGATTTAAATAATTAGTTACTTTAGCCATGATAATTGCGTATATTTAAATTAGTTTTTAATTATATCAGAACAGTGGTTTCTAAATAAGCTGATCATTGAAATCATGTGAGAATTGTTAAAAACACAGTCACAGGCTCTACCATGTGGATGTCTATAATAGAATCTCTAGGATTGAGCCCTCCAGATCCATACTTTACAAATGTTACTCACCTAATTATGATGGTAAACAATTGATATGGAGATATGCAGAATTACAAAATTTTAAAAATCCCATGATATTTTTTTATTTTCAGAACTATTTGGAAGTAGACATTCAGCTAACTTTTTTATATATAATGAAAAATGGGATAAAGAATCCATTGATTCATTTTCTTAGATCCTTTTCCACCACCATCATTGTATAGTGCTAAGGATTGTTGAGCTGGCATCTTGCTGTTGACTTTTTTTTTTAAATATTTTATTATTTTCTTTGGAATACCGAGCCTGGTGTTCCTTAAAGTAGTTTTGTTTGGTCTTGTGTTTTTTGCACTTGATTTGCCTTACTTTGTGGATTTTCTTGTTTTGCTCCTTTAGCCAATTGTACCATTAAAAATGCCATCCTCCCCTCTTACCCACAATGACCTCTTTTGCTTTGCCAGTTATCCATACATGGATTTTGTTTGAGCACCTGGGTTTCTTGATCCTTGGCACACATTTTGCCTGAGCTTCTATTAAGGTGTATTAAACAGTCTCCAGGTTTCTGGTAGATTATTTGTTTTTTTTTTTTCAACTCCTTTGCATTTTTTTTCTAATATCCCCATTTTGATGTAGGTCCCTTTTATGAAATTGAGTTAACATGTGTTCGATGTTTCTTGGCTTTTCTACTCTCAGTAGAATGTGAAACTTAATAATATACTGATCACTAATATATAGTGGTTTATGTAATTTCTGATTCACTTCCTGTCTTTTATGCAGAGCTCAGTCAGTGTATTTCCTTTCCATATGGATTCTAAAATTACTTGATCTAAGAAACAGTTATTTATTCCCCTCCAAAATGTTTCTTTCATATATCTCCTCAATGAGAAAAATCCATGAATCCAGATGTGAATAATTAAAATTCTATTTGATTACCATCTGTCCTGATTTAGAGTATGCACACTTCGGGTTAATATTTTTAGTACCATACATGTATTTGAACATCAGATGAAGAGAACTGAAGTAATCATAAATCTCAGTTGATGGCATATTTTCTTCTTAGTATCTCTCTTCATTAACTGATTAGCTGATCATGTCTATCTATACTATCTATTTTCTCTTTACAGACAATGATGCTGAGAAGTTTAACAAATATCTTTTCTTTGATGTTTTTGCAAAATGCATTATTTCATGTGTGCTTTTTTATTATACTTGTTATATTTGTAAAGAATATTTTGACAGATATCTCATTCCCTATTAATCAGCAGTATTTTTGGATAGTGCTATGTGTATATCTAACCTGATGCTTCTAACTCATGTACAGTATTACATGGTGGATGGACATCCATCAATCTCTTATTGTCTTCTCTCCTTGTGATTGGTGAATTAAAAAGCCTCCAATTCACAATCATTTAAACCTGATTTATGGATCATCCACCATTGATTTCTTGATTGAAACTGATTCAGAAAAGAATAATTCCCCGCCAAGGGGTTTTACAGTAAAATATTCATTTACATTAATATTTCCCAACTTCAGCACTATTAACACTTTCAACTGGATAAATATTGGTTGGGGGAAGTTTTGTGCATTGAAAGATATTTAGCTCTATCCTTGGCTCTATCCAAATGATACCAGTAGCACTCCCAATTGTGTCAATGAAAAAATCTTCGGATGTTGCCAAAAGTCTCCTGGGGAAGGAGAGGGAACAGAATCACCCTCTTGAGAACAACTTATATACAATTTCTAAATATTCAGATGCTACTTTTGTTAAATCATGCATATTCTTAGTTTTCCATTATAGCTTGTGACTCAGTGGCACTGCATCCTGACTTTTTTCCCCCCACTGGTCATTTGTGTTTCAAAATGTCAATTACATTGACCATCAGTCCACTCCTATCTGTTTGATTTATATAATTTTTATGTAGCCATCAGGAAGAGAATCTTGGCTTTTCTAGTAAACTTTTCAGTGACTGGCTTATTACATGTTCTTTATATGTAATAATGCTCTTTGTGTTTTAATATACATATGTCAAGCCTGAGGTTAAAAAGAAATTTTAGTACTTATCTTTAATTATGTCATTTCAAATTTGTAAATAGCACAAAAAATAGGTGTTTTTAAATTATAATCTGAGTTGTACAATTATTTCACAGATTTGACTTTAAGCTGTGTCTGTCTATGTTAAAAGTAAAACCTGACCAAAAGGTCCTCACTTAAGTGGCAGATTCATTACCAAGAGAATCCAACCATCCATAGATCTTCTCTTTAATTATAATCAAATATGAACAAAGAAAATATGTGTTAAGGTTATGAATTAATGTTTTCTCTCAGTGACTCCTAGAAAATATGAACTATTATGGTAAAACCTCCAATTCAAATGGTCTGTAATCATACAGGTGAAATATTTTTAAAAGGTTAAATGAGTGAAAAGTTTACTAAATTGAGAGTCAGAATATTTGAGTGTAGTAATGGGTTTGCCCATTATGCATTGCATGTCTTTTGGCTTACATTCTCTACATTGAATTTCCTCAATGAGAAATGACAGAATTTTTTAAAGAAAAAATGAAATTAAAATTAATGCAACTTTATCAAAAGGCATCATCAAAAAGAAGGGATTATTTTATTATTTTCCAGGACTTTAGCAAAATTTTGATTCTTCTTATGTAGAAGATATTATTTGTAGGGGCAGGCATAATTTTATTTGGGTTCCATGAAGCTACTGGTAGTATGTGATGTTATTGATTTTGGACTCATCCTTCAAGGCATATTGATGGCATTTGGCCTGGTCCCACCCCTGCGCTCCCGTTACAGTACAGTGACTCCCTGATTCCAGTATGTCATTGGTTTTCCTCCCTATCTTAACTATCTACCTTTCAACCTTTCTGAGTTTTGGTCCAGCATCCCTTCAAAGTGCCCGCCCCCCACCCTCTTCAGATAAACACATCTTTCTCTGAAAGTATTCCATTAATGGACCTAATCAAAACCTCTAGACTCATAGTCGTGTATAAGGGACTCAAGAATATATATTACCTGTAAAGATGCAGCTCTATAGATGAATAATATTCATTAAAAAAGAAGCAAATCCATATAGTATTATGCTCTCAAATTATGCAATGTCTCTAATTAATATCTCCCATTTACTTCTCATTTCGCTCATAATAAAACCCAGTGTTATTGCAATAACATCCAGTGCCTTACGTGATTTGACATGTTTATGCCATCTGACCTCTTCTCCTGCAATCAACCCCAAAAAATTTCCCTCTAACCACACTGATCTTGTTACTCATTCTTGAATAAGCCAAATAGACCATGCCAAGTCACCTTTCTTGCTATTTGAGATATGCCTCTTCCATGGTGAATGCTAAATAAATATGTGTTAAATGAGCAAACATGGATTTCTCCACCTCCTTTCTTACCTCTATAGCTATATTTGAGAACTAAGAATGAGAGACAGTTATCCATTATGTGACTTACAGTGCCATCCCACCTGCTATGTCTATTCCAAGTTACTCAGTGATGGTTGTCTATTAGGCTTCTGTCCAATAATAAGTGCATAACCATACATCAAAATGAATATTTGCATAAACCTAAGATGAGATTAGTTTATAATAATATATTTATAAAAATAAGAATAATATATTTATAATATTTTAATATACAGTGTAAGAACTCAAAATAGTCATTCTATTTTAAACCTAATCTCCTTTCCAGTTATACAAATAACATAAAGAATCTTTTGAGTTAATAACATATTAAGAAACTGAAAAATTTATTTGTGATTAGTTTGTGAAAGTTTATTTACCTCTGTGTTTATTAATTTCTAAAATATAAATTAATCTGTATAGAGAGTAGATAACATAAATGCAGTAATTTATAACAAAGTTTAAATCTGTGGTATAAATATGGCTTTTTAAAATAATTATAGAAAACTGGAAGACCCCTAAAAGCACATTAAATTCATTTTGATTTATTCTTTTTTTCATGCTGAACTTTGCTAATTTTATCTCTAACACATGAAAAACTGTGAGCTTAATCTTTTCTGTGACCAGAAAGTATAACACAGACACAGCATTGCAGGCTTCCAGAGTTCTGTGTAATGTTTCCAGCCAGCTACGTTCACTCTTTGGCAACCACATATGCAGAACATTTCCTGTGGGATGAAAGAGAGCACCCTTATATATTCTGAAAAGGTTCATCAATGAGAAAGACTCATACTTCATGATCATTCTTTCTTGTGCTTCCATATCTGCATAAAACAGTCTGAAGCAATGAAGGTGGGAGGAGATTGTTAATCATAGGTTCACACATATTAGTTGTATAAATCACCTAAAAGAAAAATACCAACACCTGCATGTTAATAGCCCATAGGCTTTGAGTTATTAGTATATCTAAACCTTAGTTCTGCCATTTATAAGTGACTTTGGACATGTTATTTCATTGAGTTGAGTTCACCATAAGTAGATAAGATTTAACTCACAGTGCTAATTGGGAGAGTTATAATTAGGAAATAGATTTAAAGTGCCTAGCAGAGTCGTTGACACATACAGAGCACTCAAAATTTTGGCTTTGAAAGATCGCATCATCCATTATGCAACTGATGATAGATTCAAAGCCAAATGAGCAGCACTATATTGAAGGATTTTTATATGTGCTATAGTTGGGAATCATGTCTTGATTGACTTGCTGTAATTAAGATCTTGCTCTCTGCCTTTCTCATAATTGGTGCTCATTAAATGCTGATTGCTATTTAATGATACTTAGCTGCCCAGAGTAAATATGGAGGAAAAGTATAGGGGAAAAAAAGAAGAAGGTGGGTCATGCCCATTTATTTACCTATCAGAGTTTGTTGACTCTTTCTATCCTGATGGCTTGAGTGTTCTCCCACCAACACTTGGTTTCCCAACAGTTATGAATTTAGCAATTGGAACTTTTGTTCCTAGTCTTTTACTGGCCAAATTCCCAGTTATTTCTCCAACACCTGGGGTCATACTCTAGGGATTACCACAGTACCTTTTTTCTCCAGATTTCTTGTTTTACAAAGCTATACAGAGATCTTTAGAAATTGAAACCTTAGTGGGGCTCCTGCCTGGGTGGCTCAGTCAGTTAAGTGTCCGACTTCGGCTCAGGTCGGCTCAGGTCAAGATCTCGTGGTTTGTGAGTTTGAGCCCTGCTTTGGGCCTGCTTACAATTCTGTTTCTCCCTCTCTCTCTGCCCCACCCCTGCTCATACTCTGTCTCTCTCTGTCTCAAAAATAAATAAAACATTAAAAGAAATTTAAAAAAGAAAAAAAAAGAAACTGAAGCCTTAGAGGAAATGGTTTTATAGTAATTCATTTGTAATAGAATTCCACTAATTGCTTCTCTGAAATCAGTTCACTAAGGAAGCAGAGTTCAATTTTCTTTGGAAAATCTTTGTATGAGGAATAAGATGAGATGCTCAGAACATATGACCAATTTAAACAGAAAAGCCTATCCTACACGTGAGTCTTTATCTTCCCTCCTGAATTATATTTTTTCTCACAGGGGAAGGAAGAGAACCAGGAAAGGAGATCTGCCCAAACCACACTTTACCATATCAGATTCCATTAAAATAGAGGCTTTGGAACGTGTTTGGAGGACACATTACACTGCACAATTAAATGGTGGTTCCCATTCAGTGTTGTTAGCAGGGTATCTGTGGTTTTGCTTTCTGTCAATAGTGTCTTTACTCCAGTTGGTGGGGAAGAAAAGAGGCTAGACGTTTAGCAGCAACAAAGACAGGCGTGGAATAAGATAAAATTACATTTTAATGGTGTGAAGTTTAATAGCAATTTTTTTTTTTTTTTTTTTTTTTTTGGTGAGGCAAGGAGTAGGTATATGGGGGAAGAAAATGATTTACTGTTTTCTGTCACTCTGGAGTTGAAATTGGTTTAACCAATTCACTTGTTACTGCTGTGCACAATGAAGCCTTTCTTTAGCTTACCATTTGGGTATTTTAGCCTTTTTTATTGAAAAAAAATTTTTTTAATTTTTATTTTTGAGAGAGCATGAGTGGGAGAGGGGCAGAGAGAGAGAGTGAGACACAGAATCCAAAGCAAGATCCAAGCTCTGAGCTGTCAGCAGAGAGCTCGATGCAGAGCTCGAATCCACAAACCATGAGATCATGACCTGAGCCGAAGTCAGATACTTAACCGACTGAGCCACTCAGGCACCCCTACCTTTTTTTTTTTTTCATTTAAATTGATGAGGAGAGAGTATTAGTTCATGAGAGAGTAATAACCTCCATATCATCTCTCAAGGATATTTTTATCTCTTTCCAGAGATGCTGGGCTTTTACATCAATTTGCTTTTCTATCTGTAGGCAAGTAGACAGCTCTAGAAAGCTTTGCTTATAATATCATAAATTATTTTCTCTCATTTTTTTCCAGTGTGATGATAACAATATCTGCTTCTAAACACATTGTCATGGTTGTGTATGCCTCTTCTCCAGATTAGGTTTCAAAGTGAGTCTGCTTTATAGTTTGTCTCTAAAAATGCCCATTGATTTGAATACTACCTGGATTAGAAGGGGAAAAAACTCATTTTATGATTTGTACAGCTGTTTCTAAGCCCAAATTCTTATAAAAGGTGCCCTGGTGGCATTTCCTTACCACAAGATTGACAGACTAGGGAAAGCTAAACATTTTCTTTTCTAAAGAACTGGTGGAAAACAGACCTATTTTCAGGATTGGCTTGTCCTTGCTAAAGAGATTGAAACCACTATGTTGCATCATAGCCATAGAGCAAAGAAACTGTTCCAAAGTCTTAATTTCTAGCCAGTGTTTAAGCAGCTGCAACAGAAAAAAAAATATTTTTTTCTAACCTTCCAAGTTACTCCCAGTACACTGATTTTGCTGAGAAATTTCACAGTGGTTATTTCCTCTTCATGTCCAGAGGTTTAGTGTCTTTAAACCTCTGTCTCTGAATGCCATATGGTACGTAAAGGATGATTTAGGTGTGTACATAGAGTGTGCCTTGGTGGTATGCTTTTGTTTGAGAGAATGTTAAAAAAAAAAAGAGTGTAGAAGGATAGGAACTTTAAGTAGGATTTTTTGGGGAAAACACATATGCACATGTTTCTCAAGGAGCTGACATCATTGAGACTTAGCAGTTGGAGTATCATTTAACCTGGCTCTTTCTTTTTCATGATTTTTCCTGCATTCCTCAGTGGGTTTCATTACCATTTTGAGGCCAGCTCTGCATGGGATAAAGAGGCATCATCTTCTCCCCGGGGAGGAATGGAGACTAATATAGCAGAATTTCAGGGTATGAGCATGAGTGCAGAAACACAAGCCTCCTGTGAATTGTGGGAAACCCAAAAGCTTTTCTTTTGATATTACTCAAACTCCAAATCTAAAGGGAGAAGCAGCATAAAACTGCATGTTACAATCCAAAAGTAATCTCCCTTTCCAACAGAATAAGGGTATGCTATGGTTCTAATTGATAACATACTTGCATTTTTTTTCCCACAAACAAATCTTATTCCTAAATCTACTGGATATATATTATTCTAGATGGCCTGAGAACCCTACAGTTTCTCCCCATGTCCATTGAAATGAATAACTTTTTGGTAAAAATTAGGTTTAAAAAACCTTTAATTTCTTAAATTTTTTCACACATAAATTGGTTTCTTTTCTCTGCTTTCCCTATTGATGAAATACTTAGTGATCTAGAATAATCATCTTATTTTTTATGATTTAATTGTCCTCTCTCTGCAGTAGAAATTGTAAACAGCTGAATATAAATTTCAACAAAAGTAATTTATTTTTCTCTCTTTCTCAGTTGTAATGAGTGGTAAGTTGAGATGGATCAGAGATAAAGAACAGTGAGTGAAAACTTGAAGTTGAACTTATTGGGCATTGAAAATATTGTTGACCAGAGAGAGATTAGAAACTGAAGTAAGGCTATAGAACATTAAAAGAAAGAAAATTTTAATGCTGAGAATAGGGAAAATGGTGGGAAGTGGCTGTAAAATAGTGAGAACTGCTTTCCATAAACCACATGAAAACCCCATTTCATTACCCTATAGACATGGAGTATACACATAGTAAAACCTTTGTAATCTGGCATTTGAGAGGAAATGAGGTGCCAGTTAATGTCATGTTATGCTTAATAAAGACTTAACTTATGTTGTCTCAGGTGGTATCCTTCTTGTACTTCTCTTATCCCTTCTTTAAAGACTTAGACATAAAAGGCATAAAAGACTGGTAATTTCTACATATAAATCTTCATAATTTTTTTTCCGAGACTTTGCTACAGCAGAGATCTACCTTCTCACCAGAATAATCACCTGGCACAGTGGTCCTACTATTCACTCTGTTCTAACTTTCTTCAGCTCTCCTCATCACTGACTCCTTTGAAAATAGCTACATTCATTCTTGTTAGTGGCAAGAGAAAGGAATCCATAAATATATATATATATATATATATATATATATATATATATATATATATATATATATGACTTCTTAGCCTTGAAACAGAACCTGACAATGTGAAAGAAGATGGGGAATAAACACTAGAATCACTTGCTTGTTTTTAAGTACAACACCAACTTCCATGTCTTCAGCCATCTAAATTTTGGTTTAAATCCCATTTAATATGAAAGTGAATAATAAACATCTAGATCTAACATATTTTCCCTACTTCTTTTTACTTTCTGGTCTTCTCCTCTTAGTTAAATAGACATTACAAAGTGTCCGTGGTCCACTTTTTTTCACAAGTAAGCAACTTTCATTCGTCAAACCGTTTTTCAGGATCAAGCTTTGTGGGAGAAACTGGAGATCCTAATAAGATATCACTGCTTCCTTTGAGGAGTAGAGGGAGCTGGAGGAACTCTCAATTTGCTTCACCTAAATGTTTGGGCTGATACTGGTCTTTCAGATTGTCTGAAGGACCTGTCACATGACATTAGATCTTTTCTTCTTGAGAACATTTCTTATATTTATATTTGAGAGGGTTTTATGTATGCGTTTGTGTTAGGGGCCAGTGATGATACTGTGAGTCAAAAGTTCTGAAACTTAAATATATGACAAATTATCTGGCTTTCTAAGGCTTTTTAAAAACACAAATCCCTGTCCTTGGTTTGGTTACCTACTGAATTAGATTCTCCATATGTGGGGTTTAGGAGATTCTGATACAAATGAGAATCTGTACCATAAATGAGATTTTCATCAGTCAGCTTGGAATCAGGTAAAGACTGGGTGAGTCCTACTGAATCTATATTTTAACATTTTTAAAAATTATGTGTAAAAGCTATTAACAGCCTGAAATGGGGAATTATTGTCCAAATGTGAACACATCACATCAGTTTTGCTCTTTTGGTCCTATGCAAGGTCACAAATTCCCATCATGCATAATATAGTGAATGGATTTATTATTTTAATATATTGCTATAGGAATTTCTGGGAGATGCATAAAGGTGCATAAAGACAGACTAGATTTTCTAGTGAATAAACATATATAATCTGATTATAAAATTTTACAAAATCAATCTGAGCATATGTTATGTAAATGCATGCAATGTGTGTTTAATCAAAGTATCCCAGGAATGTATCCACATACAGCTGGAAAATCTTAGATTATAAACAAATTTTTCTACCCGCCCCAATGAAATGCTAAAGCCCCCAAAAGGATACAGGCAGATTAAATGTAAATTTGTACCTCCTTCTGGGATTTCTCAAATTTATAATCATGTGTCCTCAGAAAGCTCATCTTTGGTCCATAGAAGCCTTGGGATTTTCAAAGATACTACAGGTATATTGCCTGAGCCACTTCTGCCCTCCTGCTCCCAACTCCCAACTTTCCTGCCCTACAAAGCAGAGTGTATCAAGGTGGCAAAGAGGACCAGAGCCTCAGGTTCTGCCTAGCCTATATGTGGTGAGCTCTGTGGGTCTTGGCTGAAGATGCTCTGGCTAACTATCACTTATGGTACTGTGGGTTTGACCATCAGCTTTTTATCCTTTTCCACTTTTTCCCTAGTTTTTCAGACTTGTTTTGTGCTGAGGTTGGCCTCTCATATCAGCCTGTATGGATCATAAACCTCTCAAATTAAAAGTAGAAAAGACCCAATGTTTCAGTCATCTCTTCAGTAGTAGAAATCCTTTTGTGTATTTGCATGTCTGAATCCTTTGTTGAAATGTTTTAAAGGAACAAATATTGTCTCCCAGACTTTTGGAGTGTAATTTTCTTCCTGCAACCTCTACATGAGGTGCCCTACAGAGGAAGGCTTCTAGATGAAGGGAAATGACCACTATGATTCACAGTTGAGTTCAACTTACATACCTCAGAGACTTGATAAAAATCTTTCTGACACTTATTTTTTATCATTAAGATGAGAAAGTGAAATCAGATAGTCTTTAAAATTATTATTTTGTGTTTATTATACTACTG
The DNA here is from genome assembly GCF_007474595.2 of Lynx canadensis. Taxonomy (NCBI): domain Eukaryota; kingdom Metazoa; phylum Chordata; class Mammalia; order Carnivora; family Felidae; genus Lynx; species Lynx canadensis. The sequence goes on from NC_044303.2 coordinate 159,993,713, forward strand.
TATTTAATACTTGTAATTTTATAAAATTATTTTATATTTCCTTATCAAAACTCTATCTGTTCTATTTTGACTTAGCTTCCTCATGTTTCATTTAGTTACCATGTTTTCCCTATATCTTTATTTATCTAAGTCAGAATGCTCTCCTTTCTCAAGTCTGGGTGGTTTCCATTCAAATCTCTGCAGACTGATGGTAAAAGTATCCTGAAGCAAGCATAAACATTGACCAGCACTTATAAATCCCTGGCAGCATACCAAAGTTGGTTAAAGAAATAAGATGAGTTATCTCATAGGCTTAGCTAATCTGAGAGTTATGGACCATCTCTGGATGTGAGGGCTTAATATGGAGGCAAGCTGCAGAGTGACAAATTAAAGCTGATAAGATTGCTGTTCTGTCTCATTCTCCGGTTATTCTTAAGTTTTGAGCAGAGTCTCTCACAAGAAACAGGAGTCATTAGGAAGATATGCTATATATTATACTTGCTTGACAAACATGTTTGAACATGGAACATGAACATTAAATACCAAAGTTATAATCACCTGTTGTCTACATTAAAATTAAGAAATCTGGGTTCATAAATACAGATTTTAATATAATTACATGGTATAACCAAATTTTTCTCTGTTAGGATTCAGCTGCTATGGGGATATTTTATAGGTAAATCAAACAAAAATACTGATGTGTGTGTGTTTTTTTTTAATAACTCACTGAACTCCACAAGTATTATTGGCTCATTGATCTCAAAAAAGAAAATTCTCAAATGGTTTTGGAAGTAAAGAGATGATTAGCATCTTTATTGAATTTTCTCATATTTTCATTATTCTTTGCTTAATTTGTAAACCATGAAGTCCTGACAAATTCTCTGGGTGATAAATTCTAGCTCTCTGAGTTTGTAGTAAAATAAAATACCTGAAGTAGGTAAAAGGGATATAAGAGCACATTTTGGCCTAATTTGTCTTTCTTCAAATACCTGAGATCTATTTATATTTATGTATGTGTGTATATATATATATATACACACACACACATATATATATGAATACAGATATCTGTGGATACAGGTATCTATGGATAATTACATATAACTTCTCCTTTCTAAATACACCATAAGCCAAAATTACATTTTTTAAGGATTGAATGTTTAACAATGGCCTTTCTTTTCAAAATGATAAGCCAAGTATGTAACATTATCCTTGCTTATCATAGTGAATGTCAGAGAGAAAGTTACTGAAGAGATTAAGTTTTTTAGTTTTAAATATTGGATTAAGAAATTTTTATGTTAGAAAAAAAAACTTAGATGAATAAGTGATAATTATGTCATGAACTGGGCAAAGGCTTAGTAGAGAAACCTGATGAGTACCTCTTTATCCCTAGCAGAACAGATTGGGCTATATACGTGCTGCAGCAATAAGAGAAAGCCATCCTCATATAACAGCCAAAAACAAACAAACAAACAAACCAAAAAGAGTATCAGTGTATTTTTTCTCTGTTAATTTCAACTCATATATAAAGTAAGTAGTGATTGTAGAAAATTACATTTCATACACTTAGGACTACCATTCAGTACACTTAGATTAGGGACAGTAGCATGGAAATGGAATGACTCTTTTTTGGATAAGTGGCTTTTCCACAACACTGAGCACTATGCTTTTGTTGCTCAATTCCCAGAGGCTCAATTTCTTCCCCTACATCACTTGTTTTAACAAGTGATGTTAAAAACCTCACTTTCTATGATGACTTATAATATAGAGTTTGTGTAAAGCCTCTTGTTCACTTTTGGCACATAGTTATGTTATTGATACTGGTGATGAACACCTGCCAGATGCCATCCATTGAGCTGAGTGCTTTACATGCATTATCATACTTAATCCTTTGCTCGTACCCCAAGTAAGTCTTATTCTCTTTCCCCCTTGATTCACAGAAAGATTAAATCACAAAGAACCTAAATGGCAGAACTTGACTTAGAACCCAGATTTGTTCAATCACAAGTCTGGACTCTTAACCACCATAGAACACCCATTCCCTAGATATTCATAGTAGTCTCAAAAAATTACTACTACTACTACTACTACTACTACTACTACTAACTACTACTAATATTCTCATTTTATTTCAAAAAATAGTAGAGGATTGAGTGTGCAGACTCTAGAGAGTGAAGGGGAGAAATTAAACACACCTCCAACCAACGTAGTCCTTAGTCATTATTAATTTACCAAATAACTTCTCAGATGGAAAGATTATATGTTTTCCAACCTTAATAAGAGTGGTCAAAGTAAAAGCAGATCACTTTCATGTTTGTGTTAGTGTATTTTCTCTCATGTGGTTGGATTTGGATGAAATTCAGAGCCTGACTTAAGTACAATGTGAACTGGTTATAAAGCCCCATATAGATGCAGCCATTTATTGCTGACAGAGTGTTGACCAAATTTTTATATATATTGGCTGCCTTATTCAGAGTCTGGAGTAAAACCACCTCATATGGCCTATATTCTAAAGTGGTACCACTTTCTAGGATGATTGGTGGGGCTTTTAGCAAATCCTGAAGGCTACCTGATTCATAGGAACTACCTCAGAAAACTCTAGTAAACTTGAAACAAGATGCAATGATCACTAAAAGATATGGGGTGTATAATTGGCCCTTATAAAAAGAGCATACATTCTAGATTTAAGGATTTGTGGCAACAGTTTAGGTCATTATTCGGGAGGTCTATGCTGAATAGTTAATTTGCCTCTAGTTCTCTGAAACCATTTGTGGTTTGGCCTGTTTTTTTCTCTCTAGTGAATATTCCTGTTGTTACTATCTATAGACAGCTCATGATTTAGTACCTCCTGCCTCTTAAATGGTTAGTAGTTATTGAAAAGATGTGCTAAAGGCATATATGCTTCTAAGGTTTCTTCCTGGTGTAAGAAAGACTGAAAGAATTTGAAAAGCTGCAAGACAATGGGCAGTATATATTAACAGGAAAAAAAAAAGATTTCCCACAAAATAGTCCATTAAGAAGGAGTTCAAAAGTAGATACATGTATAAAAAATTAAAAAGCTCATTTTAGTACGTACTATTCTTCAAGAACACCTGAATCATGGTTAATACTGTACTATTTTGCTGCTTTCTTGAGATTTGGTTTAGTGTTCCCATTCCTAGCATGAAATGATGAGAATGAAATGAAGTAATATAAGGGTATAACAGACCCTGGCAAGGGATAGGATATAAGGAATTCTGCTAAAGAGTGAAGGGATGGTGTGGTTTTACTGAACTCTGTAGTTTCAGAAACAAGATAGTTAAAGCATTTGTGGCAAGAGGTGTGATTATTTCCTACTCTGCGTATTTCTCTCTCCCCTTATTAATGACTTGGGAGTGGTAGTACCTCCTCTGAGGTATATTGATGAGTAATTTTAAAAGGGACAGAAGGGTTAAGAGGACAAAGTGATGGCAAGATCTGTTTCACAAATGTTAACTGAACATTTATATTTGCGTTCTATCTTGTTTGAAGAAAATCTGTTTCCCTTTTTTCTCTCTTTTAGGGATTCTAGGTAGATTACATTTTTCAAGTTCTCTTGCAGTTAAATGCATCCATGGAAATGAGTTTTAGCCATTGGATTGGGAGTGGAAATGATGAATGACATAGAGTTCTCCCTGAAAACTTCCTGTGTGAGATCCTCCCTGCTCTTTACCCATCTACCCCAACAGAGATTTCAAATGATGCAAAGGAAGGCAGAGCCACAGGATCTGGAATATCTGAGTTACTACCTAGAGAATAACTGCCAACATTAGCAACATCACCTTAGACTTCTGTGTGAACTGTATTTTTCTAATCTAATGATACTTTGAAGTTTCTTTATTAGCATTTAGACTATCCTGATTAATATAATCAAGTACAGATAAATCAAACCCCTTTGAAATCCCATAAGTGATAAATAGCTTATAGTTCTTAGAAATGTGTGTTTACTATAAATGAAAATTACATGCCTTCCTAAATTCCATTAAGTGTATCCAGTGACCTGAACTCCTAACTACAGATACCTAATTCTAATTTAAGATGCATGGGAACATTAGGAATGGGACCTAGTGACAGTCCAATACAAAAGTTATATAAAGCAACAGGTAATAACTGCTCATTTATAGTATGCCAGGCCCTATACAGATTCTCTACATATGTACTTATTTTTAGCATTCCAGTAACCCTATGAAGTAAGTATTTTTGTCTCCCTATCACAGATGTGAAAACTAACTTTTCAGAAATTAGGTAATTTGAATAAAGTTAGGCAATTAGTAAATGGAGTGTGCTGGACACAAAGCTGGTTCAGCATGGCAGTTAGGAATACCATTACTTAAGGGCTGTAAGGGCCTTCATCTCTACAGAATTCATCTCTACTATGCCAAATCTCAGAGCTATTTGCTCCTGAAAGACATTTAGGGAAACATATGGGGGCTCAGTTTTCAGAGCCAGATTACTCAGACTTCTCTGTTGAAGGAAAGGTGTAGTTATAAGTGACAGAGATCATGAACAAGCATAGGAAGAAAGCTCACCTAGGGAACCAGAAGAAAGTCCTCCAAAGAGATGTTTAAGCTATTCTATGGTGGGAGGAGTTTGAGAATTCCCAAACTGTTAAATTGGCATTGCAGAAAAATCTTAATCTAGTTTTTTTTTTAAGCTAATGTGGAGATGATGTCTTTTTCTAGACTTTGAAAATCCTGTCCTGTCTAAATTGGGGTGTATGAAGGCACTCTGAAAATTGCGATGATTTGACATTAATCTAGAATCACAGTGTCGGCTGAAGGCACACTGTTTAACTGGGCAGCTTGTGAATTGGTAAATAATGCTTTGGTGCAGTACAGTGGCTTGTCTTCATTAAAGAGTGGTCAGAAATTGTATAAGCTTACCCCCAAATAATAATAATATGAGAATATTGCAAAGCCTGAGGTGCTTAAGAGGATTTATACAGTAACTGGTACATTTTTCTTTTGTATTGCCTTGAAATTATGCCAGTGTTCCCAAAAGAAAAAGAACAAAATATGCAGTGTGATGTTATTAGTTGTGATTTTATGTTCTCTGAGAACCCCTTTCTGTAGAAGGATCATAGCTCTCTTTATCATTTGCATGGTTCTTATAGGGACTTGATTAAGGTAGTCACTGGGAAAATGCCCTACTTTGGGACATCACCCTGTCTACTCTTTGATTTTCTGTATCATCTCTGAACCATGGCTTAAAAATATGTATTAAGGGCAAGTGCTTGAGGGAATTGGGGGGGGGTGCTTCTGTGTCTTTATCACAGTAGAGCTGTGAACATTACAAATTAAAGACAAAGTCAAGGCCAAAGTATCCTGGGCCTTGATTCAAGATATGGGAATAAATTAGAAGGGAAAAAAATAGAGCTCACAGAATACACTGGCTGCCTCTCACAAACTTTATTTAACACAAAGAAAAAACAAGAAAAGGACACTCCTGAGTAAACACCAGCTCAACATCTCTCTTTTGTGTCTCAGGGACATGTTCATAATGGTTTGTTTAGGAGACCAAGTGAGGTAAGAAATCTTCCAGAGATGATGGTTCCTAGATTTTCTTCCTTCTCCTTAGAAAGGCCAGGCATTTCCTAGAAACGTCTTGTGATGGTATGCCGGCCTCCATCTACAAATGTCAAATAGGAGCCTTATAAATTTGTAGGTCCTACTGATCTCTCAGCCTCTATCTATTGACCTGGGTTAAAGTAGACTGTAGTGACATACCAGAGAAATATCAGGAACTTGTATGTTCAGTGTGAGATGGTACTTCTTCCCTCCTTTAGGTATTCATCAGCAAGAGTTAAGTAAGAGCCCCAGAACCCCTGGTAAGATCACCAATCTTTCTGCTCACAGTACTCATAGACTTTCCACTTCTATGTGCCTTAGAACCATCAGGACTTTTTTCATCATTGTCTTTATTTATGTTTTTGTGAGTCATCAAAAGCCCAAATGTCCCTGGTCATCCTTCATCTTTTATTTATTTATTTATTTATTTATTTATTTATTTATTTAATCCTTCATCTTTTAGATACTAATTACCATAATTTCTGTATATTCCCTTCCCAGTTCCTGAAACCCATCCACTGTACTCTCTGGAATTTCAGGTCCATTATTAACAAAATTCCATAGATCCTCAAATTCTTCTTTGACTGTTCCCTTACTATCTGGCTGTGAGTGAAAATTCAGTCTCCCTTGAAGAGGGTACTTCCCTGTAGTTGTCACAAGTAATAGATTTTTCTCCTCTCAAGCCCTTTACTGCTGGGCGTCTACGTGGGTCAGTGGTCTTCTTTGCCTCTCATTCCTGCTTCCAGACAGTTCTTCCTCTTTTCATCCTCTCTCCACCCAGCTTTGAATCATATTTTTTTTTTGCAACACACTCTACTAATCCTCCTTGTTTCTTTCACTTATCATCCCTTCAGTCATTTCCCCTTGTCTCTTGAAGATTCATTGTCACTCTCTCCAAGACTACTCTGTCATAATTCTTGGTGAGCTTCTCAGATGGTTCTTCTAACACCCTGGTCTCTTAGGACTCTTTACCTTGTTCACTCTGTTTGAGCTGTGCTGGCATTCATTCTGGTGTTTGAACATGTCAGACATGTTTCTAGTTGACCCCTGCCCTTAATGTTGTTCCTGCCTGGAATACTTTCCCCAGGTATTCACAAGTGTTCCTTACCTCAGATCTTACTAAAATGATACCTTCTGTTGGTGTTTTTTTATGACTGACTCAAATTAATCACCCCTCCACCTTACTACCTAAACTCCTCCCTGCATCACCTTTCTCCACATTATATACTATACATTTTGTGTATTTGTTTATTATCTAATTCTCTCTCAGAATTTCAGCTCCTAAAGGACAAGTATTTTTGTATATTTGGCTCATTGCTAAATACTCAGCATTTGTAATTATGCCTGCCACATATTAGTTACCCAGATATATGCTGAATGAATAAACAGTCCTGTTACTTGTAAAATGACATCACCTAGGTTTGATGTATGGGTTTTGAGACATCACATTCTTCCTGCACAGTCACTTGGTTAAATCCCTGCATGACAGCATAGAACTCGTGTATGCTCACCTAATGTCTTTCCCTGAGCAGGCCAGGACATGGCTTACCACACAGAGCTCTATGGAGAAAATGATTGAATTATTAGTTATTAGTTTCCTGGGGCTGGCATACCAGATACAACAAACTGAATGGCTTAAACAACAGAAATTTACTGCCTGGCAATTCTGAAGGCTAGAAATCCAAGATGAAGGTAACAGCAGGATTCATTCCTTCTGAGGGCTGTGAGCAAGAATTTGTTGTGTGTGTTTCCTCTAGCTTGCACTGGTTTGCTGAGACCCTGTGGCATTCTGTGGTATGTAGAAGCATCACACTAATGACTGCCTTTGTCTTCATGTGACATACTTCCTGTGTGCATATCTCTCTCCACACTTTCCTTTTTATAAAGGCATCAGTTATATTGTTTTAGGGCCCATCCTAATGACATCATTTTAACTTGATTACCTCAGTAAAGACCTTATCTCCAAATAAGGTCACATTCTGAGATACTGGGAGTTAGGACTTCAACATATGAATTTTGGGAGGATACAATTCAACCCTTAACAGAGTTTATATCCCTAATATGGAATAGCATGCTACCAGAGGGGATAAGTGTTTAATCATACAGAAAGTCTCAGAGAAAGCAAGTAACTTAATGATAAAAAAGAATTCTCTGAGTATAGACTCCGTGACTGCTTCACCTATACATGTTATTTTAAACTCTTGAAAAATTAGAGCTATAATAAAGATCATTAGGGTACAGAATAATTAGCAAGAAACTCAGGTCAAGATAATATAATTTCATTGATTTCAAAATTAATTCATCACAGTGGAATCAATTTATATACAGAAAAATAATTGGAATATTTTAATCCAACTTAACACAATTTCAGGAAAAGTCTTGAGAGAGAAAGCAACAGATGTCAGCCTGACCAGGCTGACAGAAGTGAAAGCTCCCAGGAGATACTTCTGAAATGGTGGGTAATGAATGGCATGCTCATTTTGTCCAAAGGCACAGACTTTTATTCCTTCAAACAAATCCAAATATAGAGCTGAGTTTTTTTTTTCAAGGCTGAAAACATATAACAGCTGCTGTTCCCTCTGAAGTGGTAGAGGAATGGCTTCTTAGAGCTGCGAGTATGTTTTAGCAAAAGCCTAAATATAACAGTGAATATAAAATAAAGTTCACATCATTCACATAACATGATGCTCAATAAGGTGAACAGAATTTTTATGGTAGGGAAAAATGAATTCTGATTTTTTTTCATGATTAGATGATAATGATCATGCATTTATAGAGGTAGTATTAATTATGTGCTTTCTGTATATTGGATACAAGTCATTGTCAGATGAGTAAGACACAATTCCTGAACTCAAACTGCTCAAATCTAATGAGAGAGTCAAGAAAATTATCCTTTTAATACACTGAAATAAGGGATGTAGAGTATTCTGGAAATAGAAGAGAGAAGCACCTTCCTTACCTTGACCCTGGAAGGATCAGGAACTACATCTAGAATGCCTGATTTAATCTGAGGAATGCCTTACCTGCAAGAGGAGGGTAGGCAGGGAATTTCAGGTAGCAGAAAAAGCAAGAGTCACAGAGACATGAGGTAGGATACTGGGTAAAAAGGACTGTGAATAATTCATTATGGCTGGAATTTATTTTAATTTCAAACTTTATTCTAGAAACTACAGGAAGCCATTACATATTTTAAGGCAGGAGAAAGATATGTTCATATTTCCATTTTAGAAAAAGTTTACTTTGGCACCGATGTGGAAAATGAGTTGGATGGAAATGAAAAAATAATCAGGAAGATAAAAAGCAGAGTAATCCATTTTGCAATTATTTTGACTATGAGCTCATTTAATAAAATGATAAAAGTAGAAAGGAAGATATTGTTGAGATTTGCAGAAGATCAAAACAACAGGACCTGGAGAGAGTGAATTAAGTGAGAAATAGGAAGAAGATGGCTTCCATTGTTGTACTGAGGTCTTCATTGAGGATCTGCTGAGTTTGTTGTGTCTGTGCTGCATCCAGTTAAAAATATCTAATGACCATTGGATAGGTAAGTCTGAAACATAGGACAGCGACCAAGGGTGGAGATACAGATTTGAGATCCATGTTCATAAGGCTGTGGTTGACCTCACCCAAGAGGACAAAACCACCTACATTTAGAATAAAAAAGGGGAAAGAACATATTTTGGGTTTTTCCCCTCCTTCTTAAAGACCAAAAATAAATAGGTAAAGCATAAAACCAAAAAAAGCAGTATTAGGAACAACCTGTTACCAGAAGGAAAGAATGTTTAATGAAATTGAATGTTTTAGGGAAGGCAAGTAACAATGATGGACATGTTCCTAGAGATAGACATATGGGAGATCATTGAAAACCCTGGTAAATGAAGTTTTCTCAAAACATATCTTAAGGTAATTGAATGCAGTTAATGCATTAATGCATTACTGCAGTTAATGCAGTGCTGATGTTTAATTAATGTCTGTGATATTGAAATTTAAAAAAATCACTCAATTCTCTCAGAGCTTATGTTCTAATATGGATGAACTAGAGGCACAAGGAAGTATAAAAGGGAAAAAATTTACGTATATATCTGCAAGAGAAGAAAACTTGTTTTGTTTGTATTTTAATTTTTATTTCAGTAGTTCTTACTATATTTTATGGATTACAAAATAGTAGGGGGAGAGGAAGGATAAGAAGATACAGATTATGATGTGTATTGATGAAGCTGTAGTAGGCGAGTGGATATGTGTCATCAGATATAGATAGAACTTTCCAGCAAAAATTTCAGGTGATTCCTCGTCTTCTGTAATCTATTTTCTATTCATATTTTCTCTTTTTCTTTATCTTCTCACGCTTGGCTTTTTCTCTTCTCTGACAGCTTCATCAATAAAGGAAAAAAGCTAGATTAGTGGGAACACAATGCAATATAGCAGTTTGGGTAAAGCCAACTTTCCACTGTACAGGCAATATGGATACATATAAGGAGTCTCACTGGGTTCTACAATCTATGAATTTTAATGAAAACGTTCTTGGCAAATCACTGACAAAATCTTACAGAGTGAATTTACCCAAGTGTTTAAATTTACATGTAACAATTCATCTCCATGAACACTAATGAACTTCATAATGTTGGGGCCATTGTGAAAGATGGTTAAAAGCCAAAAATCTACAAGACATGTGCTGTCCTGGAAAAGTTTATAGATACTGAGATGTTTTTACACTAATCTCAGTTTCCAGGGAAAATAGTTCCAGTGTTAAACTTATGTTAAAATGATAGCTTATATTAAGTCAATGTAGATGTCTTTTATGGAATTGCTGTCACAAGAGCTTTGAAATCTCTTTTGCCATGACATCATCACACTGGAATATCCTCAATCCACATTCTCCCTTGCCCACTTGATGCAGGCTCAGATCCATAAAGTCCACCTACCTCTGGCTACTTGTTGGTTGCTGGCATTGAGTTGTATTTGAGTGATAGTAGAAGCATGTCTTGACAATTTCTCTTTATTTGCTCCTACATCCTGAGGCTCTCACCTCCATTTCTACCTTAAACTTCCAAGTCTTTGTTGATGATAAAAGGAGACAGCTGAGAACAGACCAGTTTTTCTATAATGGTAGAAAATCTTACTTTGGGGCTCTCACACCTCTAAATTCACTATTGTCACCTAAGTAAACTTTTTTTGTCTTTTCCTACATATAAAGGTGGAAGAAGAAAGTGGTAGAAGCCATGTTAAAGAAAAAAGGGGAATCAAAGACAGGGTATCTTGTTTTTTCCTGAATTACTCCTAGTTCAGCCCTATTATCCCAGCATAATTACATAGTAACATCCGCTTTCATTCTCCAGTGTTTCCCACTTTGGATGACAAATTATATGGTAACATTAATTAAAGTTCTGTTCCAAGAGCCAAATAATTATCAAGAGATTAGTAGAATCTATTAATAATTGACATTAATAAATAGTAGGAACAACTTTTTTCCTTTTGATATTTTATTGCCAATCTACTTTTAAAAAAAGCTTGTTATGGAAAGTTTCAAATATATGTAAATAAATAGAACACTATAATAAACCCATGTACTCCTATGAAACTTCAATAATCATTAATTTACAGCTAAATCATATATATTCTATAATTGATCCATTCTTCCATGTGATTTTTTTCTATAAACTTCATTCTTTAAAACAGGTTTAGATGTATGAAAAAATTACTAAGATAGTACAGACAGCTCCCATAGACCCCACACACAATTTCTCCAATTTTTAAAATTTTATAATAGCCAAATAATGTTATTAACAAACCAATACTATTAACCTTTTTACTAACTGAAGTCTATACTTTATTCACATTTTCTTAGTTTTTACCTGTTGTTTTTCTTTCCAAGACTCCATCCAGGATACCACATTACATTTCATAATCATATCTCTCTGGGCTGCTCTTGTTTGTGACAATTTTTACAGTTTATTTGTTTTTTTTTTTTTAATTTTTTTTTCAACGTTTTTTATTTATTTTTGGGACAGAGAGACAGAGCATGAACGGGGGAGGGGCAGAGAGAGAGGGAGACACAGAATCGGAAACAGGCTCCAGGCTCCGAGCCATCAGCCCAGAGCCTGACGCGGGGCTCGAACTCACGGACCGCGAGATCGTGACCTGGCTGAAGTCGGACGCTTAACCGACTGCGCCACCCAGGCGCACCAGTTTATTTGTTTTTGATGAAATTGAGCGTTTGGAGTACTGGTCAGGTATTTTGTAGATTGTCTATTGGATTTTTATGATGTGTTTCTCATTATTATACTAAGGTTATAAGTTTTGGGGAGGAACACCACAGCGTAAAATGTCATTTTCATTACACCATGTTAAGGGAGCATGCTATTGAACATGACTTATCATTGTGGTGTTACCTTCATTACCTAGGTAGGATAGTGTTTTTCAGGTTTCATTGCTATGAGGCTACTCATTTGTTTTTCCTCTTTACATATTCTCTTTGAAATGAAGCCATTATACACAGCCTACATTTAAGCAGTGAGAAGTTATGCTCTCGAAAGCATAACATATGTGACATAACATAGCATGGCATAACGTAACATCCTTGAAGGCAACGGGTATACATAAGTGATGTGGCATTCTTCTGTATGAGAAATGTGTCTTATCTTCATCATTTATTTATTTATATCAATATAAACCCATGGGTATTTATTTTATACTTTAGGTGACAATCCAATACAACTTAATTTTGTTGCTCACATTGTTATTGGTTTGGCTATTGGGAACACTTTCGATTGACTCCCATGTCTTTAACATATGTCCATCGCTTCTTTACTTTCTCAGACTACAGGATGCTTTCAACTTACCTTGTGTATTTCCTACCCAGATCCTAGAATTAGGTTTTTCTCAAAATGGCTGTAGTCCCTTTCATTGGAGAATAGAAATAGAAACCAAGATATGACATTAGGTGTGCTCATTGCTGTTGGAGTGTCATTGGTTCTAGGACCTCTCAGATGGCAGAGCAAGGACTAAACTGTGTATATATACATATCTACAAATATTTCCATAGGTAATAATATGTATCTATGTTAAACTATATGAATTCATATGGATAACTTCAACTCTAATCCACTACAACATAGATTATTCTAGCCTCCTTCCCTTTCTTATCTGAAAATTCTTACTTTAACAATGAGAAGTCTAACTCCCATATCTGCCATCCTTTTACTTAATTGTTTAATTCAAATACATACAGGACAGTATTAGAATTGTTAACTTATGCCTGAATGGGAATCAACTTTACCAACTGAAGTACATGTATATTATGTAATGTACAAGCAGTTTCTTTTGCTTTTATTCTTACAGACTCCACTCATTTACAAAATTAGTTTGTTCAGCACCTTTCTTCCCAATTCCGTTAAATGAAGTTGTTTCAGACATTTATAATACGGTTAGATTATTTCATCACTCTATATCCCATCCTGGAATCCACTGACTTCTGAAACATTTTTCTTAATTTTCAAACAGTAAGTTTCCTTGCTTGTGCTATAAAGTTCTGCAGGTTTCATGTGTGCATAAAAGTCATAACATGTGCATTAAAATATCAGACAGAATAGTTTCATCATCCTAAAAAAATCCCCTGTGCCTCATCTATTCAACCCTCACCATCTGAACCCCTTAAAACCCTCATTACTAATGATTATTTTATTTTCTATAATTTTGCTTTTCCCAGAATGTCATACAACTTGAATTATACATATGTATGTATCCTTCTGAGAATGTCTTCTTTCACTTATAAATATGCACTTAAATTTCCATCTATATTTTTTATGACTTCGTTGCTCACTTTTTTTAATTACTTTTTAAAATCACTGAATAGTATTCCATTATATGAATGTATCATAGTTTAAGTATACATTTACCTATTAAAGTCCATCTTAGTTGCTTTGAAGTTTGGGCAATCATGAGTAAAGCTTCTATAAACTCACATGCAGTTTTTGGTACGGACATAAGTTTTCGTGTTAGTTGGGATAATACCTAAGAGCACAATACTGTATAGTAAGGCTATGTTTATCTTTGTAAAAAACTGGCAAACTTCCAAAGTAGCTATACTGTTTCACACTTTAAACAGCCATAAGTGAGAGTCCTATTGCTCTTCATTCTTATCAGCAATGGATTTTATCTTTTTAATTTTATTTCAGACATTCTAAGAGGTATGTAGTGGTATATCATTGCTTGAATTTGCAATTCTTTAATGCCACATGATGTTGAGCATCTGTTCATATGCATATTCATCAATTCTATATATTATCTTCTTGGGTGAATTGTCTCCCTGTATATTTTACCTATTTTTATTGAGGTTTGTTTCCTTATTGTTGAATTTCAAGAGTTCTTTATATATTTTGGAAATATATCCTTTATTAGATATGTTTTCCAAATATTTTATGCCAAAATTTTTTTGCATGTATCTTGTCTTCTTGTTCTCTTAATAGTGTCTTTCACAAAACAGAACTCCAAAAATTTTAATTAAGTCTAACATCAATTTTTCTTCTGTGTATTTTGCTTTTGATGTTCTATCTAAAAACTCAGCATCCAGCCAAGGTCACTTAGATTCTTTTCTACATTTTCTTCTAGAAGTTTAATAATTTTGTGCTTACATTTAGGTATATGATGTATTTTGAATTAATTTTTTGTGGAAGGTATAAGGTTTAAGTTTAGGTTATTTTTTTTAACATGTGGATGCCTAATTGTTCCATCATCCTTTATTAAAAAGATAATCTTTTCTCCATTGAATTGCCTTTGCTCTTTTATGAAGGATCAGTTTGCTCTATTTGTGTGGGTTTATTTCTAGTTTTTTTTAAAAAATGTCCATTTATCTATGTGTGCAGTGTTTCACCAATACTATACTGTCTTGACTACTGCAGGTGTGTAGCCATTTTTGAAATCAGGTGGTATAAATTCTCCATTTTTTCCCCTCAATACTGTGCTGATTACTCTAGGTCTTTTACTTTTCCATATGAATTTTAGAAGCAGTTTGTCAGTATCTCCAAAATAGCTTGTTAGGATTTTAATCATGATTGTGTTCAATCTAATCAAATTGGAAAGACTAAACAACTTTACAATACTGTCTTTCAGTCCATGAACATGGAATAGCATGTCATTTCTTTAGATTTTCTTTGATTTTCACAGTATTCTTGATTTTTGATTTTTGATTTTTGATTCTTGATGTACAGGATCTATACATATTTTGTTATATTTGTGCCTACATATTTTTTGTTGTTTTGTAAATGACATTACATTCTTTGCTAGTATATAGAAAAAAAACATTTGTATAGTAACTTTGTATATAGTGACTTTATTATACTTATTATTCCAAGAACTTTTTGTTGATATTTTGGAATTTTCTACAGAGATAGTCATGCCCCTTTTGAATAAAGTTATATTTCAGGGAGCCTGGGTGGCTCAGTCATTTGAGGTCCGACTTTGGCTCAGGTCATGATCTCACAGTCTGCAAGTTTGAGCCCCGAGTCAGCTCTGTGCTGACAGCTCAGAGCCTGGAGCCTGCTTTGGATTCTGTGTGTCCTTCTCTCTCTGCCCCTCCTCCACTCATGCTCTGTCTCTCTCTCTGTCAAAAATAAGTAAACATTAATAAAACTTAAAAAGAGACAGTTATATTTCTTCCTTTCCCTTTCCTGCCTTAGTATTGTAAGTAGAACTTCCAATATAATGTTGAATAGAAGTAATGAGAGAAGGCATCTTTGCCCTGTTCCAATCTTAAGTGGAAAGCATCTAGTTTTTTTTAATTTTTTTTTTACCATTAAGTATAATATTGTCTGTAGATCCCACATTATTTTTAACTGATACTTTAAAAATGAGAATATCTAAGATTGTTGAGATATTATTTTATTTTTTATATCTTCCACATCTTGTTCCTACCAATAAACCACTTAATTAGTACCCTCCAAGAACTATAAGTTTGTTTTAAAGATAGGATAGGATAGGATAGGATAGGATAGGGCAGGAAAGAATATAAAGATTTTCTACATAAGACTAACAATAAATAACATCTGATCAGAATCACTAAGCTCAAGCTGGTAAGACACTCTCTGGGGCCAAATTAAGAAGAAAAAGGAGGATTTAAGTTTGTTTCTTGTTTGGGAGCATCTGTCTGGAAATACCTGTTCACCTCATTCCTTTGGAACTATAGGCCATTGTTTAGAGTACCTTTTTGTAATTCTGTACCTAGGAAACGTTGTTAGTATTTAGTAGGTCAGTCATTAGTGGTTGAGGGAGTTTGCCCATTACACAGGAAATGAGAAACTAGGAAAAGGGAGTTTTAACTGTCAATACCTGGAAGGTGTGTTTCTCAAATTCCAAACTGGAATTCTGAATGAATACCACCATAGTAACTATCTATATTTAGTAGTTATTTTCACTAAAACTCTCGTTAGGATACTGTTCTATCTATTTCAGGTATTACACATTCATTCAAGAAACATCAATGAGTATGTTCTTTGTGAGAAACATTGGAAACTTATCCAGTATACATATTATCCCTTTGCATGGGCATGCTATGAATTCTCAGTAGATGCTTTCCACATCTGGTTTTGGATTCTGACTGTCTGAATCAGCTCAGCATAATTAGCAGAGTTCTCCCTTTGCAGGGACAAAGCAAAATCATTATATAAAAGGTCATTTTCAGCTCTGATGAGACTAGTATCTCTGGGCTTATCTTTTCACTGTCCTGTCAAGTTATTCTGACCAATATCTTCAGTTTTCGTTTTGGTTGTTAGCTGGTGTGAGAGAGATACAAGAAAATGTAATAAATTTATAAGTCATTATGCATCCTCCTGGATTGATTTACATAAGAAAAGTCTTTTCGTGGAAGAAGAGAAATGATAAGGAGAGATGGAGAATGCAAGAACAAAGATAGCAGAGTTTGGGGATGAAAGAAGGGGATGAGAGAGAGATAGGGGTGTGTGTGTGGGGGGGACGGGGAAGAGAGAAAGAGCAAAAAAATTGTAGAATAGCCATGATGAGTGAGACTGAGTAGAGAGAAGAGCGAAGGGGGATTTTGCTATGTATTAGGCAATATAACCCTTCCATTGTGCCAATTTTAGAATGTTTAATAAACATTTACATTTAAAGATTCTTTTTCCTCAACATTGAAATATTCTTTTATTGTTATTATCCCACTCAGGTAGGTTATTTAGTTACATTACTTTCCTTCTTTCTGCCTAACATCTTGTATATAAACATTCTTTTTTTTTTCAATTTTTTAAATAGTTATTTTCGAGAGAGAGAGAGAGAGAGAGAGAGAGAGCAAGCTGGGGAGGTGGAGAGAGAGAGGGAGACACAGAATCCAAAGCAGGCTCCAAGCTCTGAGCTTTCAGCAAAAGCCCAATGCAGGGCTTGAACCCACAAGCCATGAGATCATGACCTGAGACGAAGTTGGATGCTTAACTGACTGAGACACCCAGGCACCCCTTGCATATCATCATTCTAATCAGACTGATTGTGATTTTGATTTCAGCTTTGTCCCTATTATCAGTTGCAGGAAGCAGAAAAAATAGAAGTATTCTGGTTTCGCTCTTCCATTTTCCAGTATCCCAGCAGTGCATCCCATTGACCAAGTATAGTGAGAAGCCAATTACAAAGAAGCTAAGAAATGTAATTTGCAGAATCAATCCCTGCAATTCAGAGCAGAGCAGGTCTATTGCTATTACAGACACTATCTGCTCATTATTGTCGTGGTTATAAGCATTCTGTCCCAGATGAGGATGTAACCAAAATTTCAAATATAGGAGTCTTGAGTGCTATGCTTTTATCACCTACAGCTATAGACAGTCTGTGTATCAATGCTGAAACTACAAATGGTTCTCTGAACTTGGGTCTATCACAAAGAGCACCATTACTGCTGCTCCCCCACAAGGACAACTTCCAGGTAAATGTACATGGCATCTACCTGGTTTCATGATTTGCACAGAAGCCAGAAAACTGGGCCGTATACTGCTTTTGCCAGTTAGTCTGCTTGTTGAAGGTACATTATCTCCAAGCAGTACCAAACAACATATTTCAGCTTCAGTTCTGGATGGGAGGATTCTGGCAGGGGCAGAATCAATGACCTGTTACTGTGTGGAGTTTTGGCCTTAATTTCAGGATACAAAGAGGAAATGACTCAATTGTGTAGATGGTGAGTTTCCCTGTGTGTGTTGAATCCGTGGTAGTGACACACATCCAACTGAGAAACTGCTGAATCCTACACTATGCTAGATTTTAAGCCATGAAAAAAAAAAAAAACGTCGTCTAAACTGTAAGATAAAAACAGTACAGGGGTGCCTGGTGGCACCCCAGTCAGTTAGGCGTCCAACTTTGGCTCAGGCCATGATCTCACACTTTGTGAGTTCGAGCCCCGTGTCGGGCTCTGTGCTGACAGCTCAGAGCCAGAAGCCTGTTTCAGTTCTGTGTGTGTGTGTGTGTGTGTGTGTGCGTGTGTGTGTGTGTGTGTGTGTGTGTGTTTCTGCCCATCCCCTGCTCATTCTCTGTCTCTGTCTGTCTGTCTGTCTCTCTCTCTCTCTCAAAAATAAATAAACATTAAAAAAATAAAAAAAGAAATGGCACAGAACTGCATTCTGTATCCTCTTTCCAATCCTAACTGTGCTCTATGACATTATTCCCTTTAGTATTATATTCCTCACACAGATATGATTTTCACCTTCCAAAGTAATCAACCCAACTGATTTCCTCTGTGGAACTAGTTTTTGAGTTTTCTGGGTCTTTAAAGTTTGTGATATTTGTCCACTTATTTTCTTACCTCCCTGCTAGGTAAGTAAGGTAGGTAAATAAGATCATATTATTCAGCAACACAGACTTGTGTTTACATACTCTCCACTCATGAAAACATTAATCCATTTAACTCTCCATCACAGAAATAATACACAATCCTTTGCCGACTCTTGATTAAAGGCACCCTCATAGAGAATAGCTCTGCTTTCTCCTTGGTTCTTATCTACATTTCTCTTCAAATAACAACTATCTAAGCAAACTACTATCTGCCTAGAGAGATCATTAGGGCATTCTCTGGTGGACCAAAAGCTAGTACAGTGTCACAAACAGGGACCTAAGGAAGAATTCCTAGCAGGAGACCGTTTCTATCAGGCTTCTTGTAAAGATGTACTACTAGTGCCTCTGTTGGAGTTGAAGGGTAGCATCTGGCTTCCATTTGGGTTACAAAGTTTACTGATTCATTCACCCCACAATCTTCTACCATTTGCTCCAAAACTGTCTGAATAATCTATTTCTTTAACATACCACCCTTCCCCTGAATGGATAAAGAAGATGTGGTATATATATACAACGGAGTATTACTTGGCAATCAAAAAGAATGAAATCTTGCCATTTGCAACTACGTGGATGGAATTGGAGGGTATTATGCTAAGTTCAATTAGTCAGTCAGAGAAAGACAAAAATCATATGACTTTACTCATGTGAGGACTTTAAGAAACAAAATAGATGAACATAACGGAAGGGAAACAAAAATAATATAAAAACAGGGAAGGTGACAAAACAGAAAAGACTCATAAATATGGAGAACAAACTGAGGGTTGCTGGAGGGGTTGTGGGAGAGGGGATGGGATAAATGGGTAAGGGGCACTAAGGAATCTACTCCTGAAATCATTGTTGCACTATATGCTAACTAATTTGGATGTACATTTTTAAAAATAAAAAAATAAAATAAAATAAAATAAAATAAAATAAAATAAAATAAAATAAAATAAAATAAAATAAAATAAAATAAAAACATACCACCCTTCCCCAACCAAGAAAGCAGGCAGGAAAAGTCTCATTCCTGCACCTCAGCACTTCAAGGACTCAACTTATATTCTGTCCCTACCCTCATTCTGAATGTCCTTGCTCTGTTCAGATGCCTCTCATTTCTACCCTCTTTGTATGTTATGCTCCTTTCCCTGCTCATTCACTGTGATTTGTGTTTTTTCTGTTTTTTTTTGTTTTGTTTTGTTTTTTGGTGTGTGTGTGTGTGTGTGTGTCTCATTGGACATCTGGCTTGCAGATTTTATTCTGGCCTCTGTGCAACTCTTAGGCCAACTGTGGCCCACTCCTGTGCACAGCCCAGACTCTGAGAAACACTGTGGTGAAGGTCAAGCCTGTAGGCCCTGCTTATGTAGGAGTTCATCCCAAGTAAGTATGGCTACATTTGGCTTATATGAACAACATGGTTTATGCCGAATATTGCTAGCTATTGAGTCAAAGATAAAGACATACATTGATCAGAGATAAAGACATACATTATTTTCTAATCTTTACTTTCTAAGTGTTCAGATTCTAAATGTTAACACACACAGACACGCACAAACTTGGTGTTTCTCTAATACTTTCCCTCTACTAATCATCCTGGGATGTTAATTTAAAAAATATTGGGGCGCCTGGGTGGCGCAGTCGGTTAAGCGTCCGACTTCAGCCAGGTCACGATCTTGCGGTCCGTGAGTTCGAGACCCGCGTCGGGCTCTGGGCTGATGGCTCAGAGCCTGGAGCCTGTTTCTGATTCTGTGTCTCCCTCTCTCTCTGCCCCTCCCCCGTTCATGCTCTGTCTCTCTCTGTCCCAAAAATAAATAAACGTTGAAAAAAAAATTAAAAAAAAAAAATTGAACTTGATCTTCCTTAAAGAGCACTAAGAAAGCCCTCAAGTAGAGTTTTAATTGTCTCTGGAGTCACACAGTAGCTTTAAACAATTAATCCTCCTCCTTAAATATGAACAATTTTCTTTTTCCTCACCAACTGGGTAAATATTTCTATAAATTCCATCCGTGAACATTAGTTTAAAATCCAAAAGAAAACATCTTCTCATGAATTAAACATTTCCTTAATATAATTAGAGTTGAGCCACCATAAATATACTTCATCATCCACAATATAGTAAACTAAAACCCAAATAAATGGTGTGAGATGTACCAAGTTTCATTGCAGACTTGTGTTCCCTGTATCTTTTTCTTAAACATCACTACCTTTATATTTTTTGCACCTCTCTCCTTCAATCACAACTATCTAATCCAGTGTTTCTAAAATTCTAATGTGAGTATAAGTCACCTGGATACCTTGTTAAACTACAGATTCTGAATTATGAGGCCAAGGATAGGGCTTGAAATTCTGTATTTATAGTAGAGATGATGCTGATACTCTTTATTGCAGACCACACTTTGAGTAGCAGGTATTTAATCAACTTCTCCATATCACCTAATAAGGCATGAGAAGTATTTCTTTTCTCTCAGATGTTGGCAGCTTTTCAGGCAATAAAGCAGAAGCCAAGTAAGAGGTCCTGTCTTGTGGAATTTCAGACAGCAGCTCTGGTCTTATGGGATCTAGAGGCAGTCGCAGTAGCCGTTCTGGGCAGCCCCCTGAACTTCCTCTTCACGGTTGTAGCCAAAGCAGCAGATACTCTGATGAGCTGGTTTTGTGGTGGTGTTCTGGTAGCATGCAGATGAAGATGCTTTTGTAAGCCAGAGAGTAGATTTGAAAACAGATAGAATTAAGATATTCTAGTCATAGTATCCACTGCAGAGTTTGAACTGTTTGGGGACAGCTTACTTTCACTTGTTTATTAGGAGAAGGTTACTAAGTGGCTTTGACGTTTCCATGATATTGGAAACTTACATCCTTTGCAAATTGACACATGGTACAAAAGCAATAGCTGTTGAGCCTTGTGAGAAGTACACAAAGTATACACTTTCATAGGCGATTGTTTTCTCAAATCAAAATTGTAAACTTTTATAAAAAATACATTTCCCCACAAGGGCCTAGGGTGAGCAGAGTGTCTCTGTGAGCATGTCTGAACTAAAATGCTGCTGCCAAAGAATCAGTGCCTGGGACCATTTCAAATCTATTCAGATTCTTTGGGTTAGACCAGTCTAACTGAATTATTAATAGAACTTAAATTCTGCTCGTATCTTTTTCTTTTCTAAAATAAAAATTATCTTTGTTTAACATGTCATTTTATCATAAATTTACAGTAGTGATAACATGATGCACACAGGCTTGAGTATCTCTCTTATTAGCATCTCTAGGAGAAGAACGGCAGAATTACATTTTCATGCAAGGCTCTAAGAAATAAAAGAATGACCTAGAAGAAGATTAAAATTGGAAATGGGCTAGATTCTGGGGCTAGATACCATCTAGAAAATGTGGTAAATCATCCATGTTTTTCACACAGCACCACTCTGCACTGTGAAATTACCTGGGTCTTTCAGCATGCTGGCTACTTCTTTGTAAGTGGTTGAGTAAATTTATCATCTCAGTGTCATATGAGCTCACTGCTGGCACCATTTCAAGAAATCTCATTATTTTTTGATGTCTATGATGGATTAAAGATGAGAATATTGCTGGCCTAAGGGTTCGTTAGTCCTGCCTGTCATATTTGTCAGCTACAAAGCAGCTCTGCCGAAGGGTTAGGAGGGCGTTTGGGATAGTGAGCCATTAAAATGCGGTTCCATTACTTACACTCAGTTAGATTGAGGAAATGGAGGGTAACAAGTGTGAGAGTTGTCCCATGGGATCCATTTTCTTTGTTACACACCCAGAAAAGAATAATCAAGATGACAGCAGAAACAGCAAGAAGCTCTCTTTACGTGGGATGGCCACATCTTGTAATTTCTCACTGTGGGTGAAAAGTGCTTATTTGGGTAACCTCACAGGCAACTCTGGGAATTCTATGGCCTGGCTATATCCTGCATGATCAGCCCTGATTCTTATAGGGAACAGACTTTGCATGGCTCTTTGGTCTCCTGGAGGCAGAACAAGGTTGCCTGAAGTCTTCTGAGCCTAAGAACAAACACTATCATCGCATATATTCAGTAACACACTGTGATTGGAAATATTCAAGATATTTTCAAGAATATTTTAAATCCCTAATAGCCTAACGTAAAATTACCTTTATGGTTTTAATTATTAATTAGCCACTGTGTTCACAAACACCATATAGCACAAGGTAAAGCAACTGATATCTACAATGATACTGAAAAATTGATGATCGTATTCATGGTAATGCTTTCTGAGTTTATTTCTTTTATGTTCATGTAGGAGGTAATACTTATGGTTCAGATGACCCAAGGATGTAGATGCCTTTGGGGATTTCTTTCCTGAAATCCAGTATAATCATTTATTGCACCAAGTAGTCTACTAGATGATAGAGAAATAGTAGTTTTAAAAAAAAGCTTATAATCTATTATAGTAATTGACCTTAAATCATCTTACACACAAATCCATACCATGTATTTTGTTCATTTCAAAGTATTTCTGAATTATTACTTTTTCTTTTCAAGATACTGTTTTGGGAATTCTGACTGATACATATGGTAAAAACACCACCACTCTCCTAAACCAACCAACAAACACTCATCACCTTCTTGACCTGCATAATGATTATAGTCTTTTAGGAAAGAAAGACATGTAAAGAGATCATACAATATTTTGTAATATATTTTATGAAGCTGTGATTCTGTCACATTCGCTTCCCTTCTTTTCCTTTCCTTTCCTTTCCCTTCTCTTCCTTTTTCCTTCCTTCTATTTAATTATCAAACTAATTATTAGGTTGATAATACACATCAGAGACTATGTGCCAAGTGCAGTTTGATAAGATCAATTTCCGCTTATTATGTAGCAGACACAATGAAAATTATTTTATAAGCATTAACTCAAGCAATTTTAAAAATGGTACTATTATTATTTTTATTTTATTGATAAAGAAATTGGGACTCAGAAAGATTAAATAATTTGTGCAAATTGATGGAAATGTTGGCTTTTGAGCAAAGATCTACGTGATTTCGTAGTGTATATTCTTATCCACTATATAATTATACAGGAGATCTGTGTTATATTGTGAAGTGTTTTTCAAGGAAAACACAACTTTTAGCCAAAACTGAATAAAGATAAATTATTTCCAAAAAATGAAAATATTTATCCAAACCCTTGTCACTTAAATTCATTAACAATATCCCAAAATCAAATAACACTAATAATATATTTTAATGCCTTTTATTAAATAATAGTATAAAACAGTGTGTATATGTACAATTACATGTATATGTATGAACACGACAGAAAAACTTTAGTAAAAATATTTTTATCTTTAAAATCTTAGCTCTGGGCCTAATGGAAAATTACTGGGACCTGGTAATTTGCTGCATCAAAAACAATGGTTTTAAAAGTATAACTCAGAGAAAGTAGGACTTTGGGCAAGTAGTGGCATGTACCGGGGGAATATCCACAGTCACCTCTGTCAACTTAGCATGTACATCCAGGAGGGTGGAGGGAGGAAATTTGAAGTTAGTTGAAGATCTGAAGTATCTGTCATTTCCTTAACCTTTTTTGAGACAGTGAAGCAGGATGGAAGGATTATGTTTTCCATTATCCCACTTAATATAGAGGTCACATGATATTATACATTAGCTCTCTTTAAGCCAAATTTTCAGCATAGTCATGCAACTGTGAAGTGTAATGACTTAGAGCTCTGTCAGTGATGTTTGAGGGAACAAAATTGGAAATTATCTACATAAGCCATTGGCTCTTATGTAGTGCTTCTGAGGGAGAAAGTGAGTGGAAAGATAGATTAGGTGCTACTTCAGGAAACATAGCCTTTAATAGGGTTGAGCTGTTACTTGACACCTATGAGGACCACAGGGTCTGACTAAATGTGGCATTGGCTGCTGTAATGAGTTTAGGCCACTCCTGTGTATTTAAATTCTCAGAGCTTCCCTAGCTAGGCCTGTTCCTCTACATGCACTGTGGACTCTGGCTTTAGAAACAGCTCACTCACCCACTTGCTTGGCTGTGCACATCCATCCCGCAGGACAGGCCATTCATATCCCCTTACCCCTTATAGGCTCTTGTAAGGTAAACAGGAGAACTGTTCACTTAAGGAAAAAACTGGATGTCTAAACCCCCAAGATAAACTATTCATCTCTGTCTTAATCAAAAGCCTTTTTGGTTCTTAGACAAAAAGCTTGTAAACAAGCTTAAATTTGTAGTCCTTATTTTTCAGTGTCATACATAAAATAATATGATACCCCCAAATACGATTACATGCACCCAGTGTTTCAAGAATTTAATCCCACTATACCATCCTCCATATTAATCTCTAAAGCTTTTTTTTTTTTGTTCTTACATCCCTTATTCAACTGTATTCAGTTAATGTACTCCATCTACACCCTTTGTTCCCTATATATGTGACTGCTGGCTATAGAATAAAGTCTGTAGTCTAGAATATTAAGGACAAAATATTTAAGTTTCCAGAATTTTTTCCCCATAAAAATTTTCATGAGTTCAAAGATTCTTGAGTACAAGGATATTGTCTATTTTTTTTAATTCCTCAGTGCAGTATCTAGTATGATACCTCAAACATAATACTTAACACTTAACTTCATTAACACTTAAAAATACTTGCTTTTTTAATATTTATTTTTTCTGTTATCAAAGCCACATTATTTTTAAAATATTAGTTAAGTTACTTATTTGGAAGTAAAGAGTATTATTAGCAAATGAGGATCATTTGTCCTATAATTTTTTAATGTGTATTTATTTATTTTGAGAAAGAAAGAGAAAGAGGGAAAGTGAGTGCACAAGCAGGGGAGGGGCAGAGAGAGGAAGAGAGAGAATCCCAAGTGAGCTCTGTGCTGACAGCAGGGAACGCATGAACACATGAGATCATGACCTGAGCTGAAATCAAGTGTCAGGTGCTTAAATGACTGAGCCGCCCAGGCTCCCCAGGTCACATATTTTTTTTTTTTAATTAAAATATTTCTAACATTTAGCTATGCTTTCTCTGTGCAATATCATGTTCTATTAAACTTTCATGATTCATTTTTAGCTATCCATATTTTTCTAAGAATAGGAAAATGTCTATTTGGTACTAGTAAAATTTTGCTGAAGCTTAGTATTTTACACAACAGAAACATTGTCTCTTTTCTCCCTTTAGCACAGCTGGTGTTTTTAAATACTATTTAGCCATTCTACTCTTTAAGTACCACAGAACTACGCTCTCAGGGATTTTTTTCTCCTTATTTTCATCTCAAGGGTAAAGGACACTCATGTTTCCTCTGTATGTTTTCCACAAATTCCCTATATCTTTCTCTAACTGCCATAACCTGTCCTGGCATTTTCAACATTTCCTATTGAAAAATGAAAACTCTAGGGATGCCTGGCCAGCTCAGTCAAAGGAGCATGTGACTCTTGATCTTGGGGTTGTGAGTTCGAGTCCCACATTGGGTGTAGAGATTACTTAAATAAATAAAAATTAAAAAAAAAAAGAAAGAAAAATGAAAACTCTAATAAAAATCTATTAGGTTTCTTAAGTTATTTTTATTTTCATAAAGCAAGGTGCAACTTAAATTAGTCAGATATTAATATTTTCTATTAATGTCTATAATATGGTATTATAGATGTGTATGATTATAATAAATAGCTAACTATATGCTGAAAAGTTTCATGTGAAAATAGCTATATTTCTGAAAAAGTTTAAGTCAGGTGAAAATACAGAATTTAGAGACATGCTCTGGCATTATTTGACAAAAAAAAAAATAAAAAAAGAGAAAAGAAAGAGAGGGTCATTCTGCCTCCAGACTCCAACTGCATGCAAATGGCAAAATTTTGCAGTGACAGACAGTGACAGAGAGGAGAAATTAGGAATCTCCAAACCTAGGTTTACTCCAAATCTGACTTTTCTTAAGTATAAGAAACAAAATGTTAAATAATAGCGCATAAAACTAAGTGCTATATTCTCATAAATTAACGTAACCAGAACAAACATTTCATTTAAAACATCACCTGAATCTTCAGTATTTATGCTTGTGGAATTATTATACAAGTTACTTATTTTAAAAATACTATAAGTGTTTTTGTAATAATTCCATCTTAATTCCATCTTATGAATATTATCTATACTGCACAGTGTGCACTTAATAAGTTTCACGGATATCTTGAATGTCAAGACAAAGTGCTGAGCTCTTAATTCAAAGACAAATTACTACATTCTAAAGCTGGGATCATTAAACCAAGGAGTTGGTTACTTTTTAATAATTGAGATGAATAAATAGATGTATGAATTAAGAATTCAGAGGTTTTATTTCTCTTTTGGACTTTTCACATAAATTCTACACTTAAGTTATATGTATGTATATATATATATATATATATATATATATATATATATACCCCTAAAGCTTTGAATCACTCTGTATTTTATAGCCCAAATCTGTTATTTTATTTATGCCAGCTCAAAAGCATTGTGGAAAACCATATGAATTCAGTGACACAATTGTCCATAGTTCTTCTCCAAACTCACTGATTAAGAGACAAGTGGTTATTTATCCCAATGTATCAGGAAGATTGTTCTGTTTCTTGTTTTGTGGTTTTAATGGCTCTGTACTCATAGTACTCATAAGACTCTAGTATAAACATTTATAAATTATCATTCTCCCATGCTATTATTTATACATAAGTATTAATAAAAGGCAAATTATTTTTTTATTTCAAATATTATGGTATTTTCATTACATATACTAATAGACTGGGACATTAAAATACCACATGAAATGTACAAACTACACAAATGGTAGTAGCCAAATTAATCCTGTTAAGAGGGATACATTTCAGCAAACCTGAAAGAAAAGAAAAAAAATTAAAAAATAACACAGATTTTACTTCAAACTGTCTAAATGAATAATGAGGACAATAAAATGAACCTTAATATATACTCAGTGAATTTTCATCAATCAATTCTTAAAGTGTCTGTAACTATAAATCAGTAGTTTCTGATAGCAAATTGTTTGAAGGATCAGGTCCACAAATGATAGCATTTTAAAGGCAACATAATGGTGAGTTACTGTGTATAAAAGATGTGGATCATGCAGTCACAAGTCTTGTATGCAGACAGCATTGATAGAGTTGGGGAAATGGGGTTAAAGGAAGTGATTGATCCAGCAAAGGAAGCTTCTATATCCAGATAAGTTATGTCCTAGGTTGTATGAAAAATGTACAGTGGTGTCTTACTAAATCAACTTCCAAGGACGTCATATTGGATGGTAAAGGTATTCAAACATGGAAGACCACAATTTTGTAAGTGATATAAAAAGTGGGTATTTGACAGTGACTGTCCACCTAAATAGTAAAATAGACTGACAGACGATCTAAAGACTTAGTTAAAAACCCACTCACTGATCACTAGGAGCAAATGTGAGTTTACTAAAAGCAAGTCATCCCAAATCACCTTACTTCTTCCTTTGTGGAGTCTGTCTCAGTTGAGAGAAAAGCAGGGCCTAAGCAGCAGGTCTTATTTAAATCTTTGGAGTCAGAGAATCTGGGGAGAGAAAACAAGCCAATGTCTAAGAGACTGCTGAGTAGAATCAAGTCAGACACTTTTCTCAATAAAAATCAGGTATCATTGTTGCCTCAGCCCTAAGATGGAGGACTTCACGAGGTAGTGTTTGATACCGCAAGTCACTCTTCAAAGAACTCTGCCCTTTAGCAACATGGAGTTGAAGAAGTGCAAACGTTTTTCATCGGCACATAAATGAGATAATACATTACAGATGCCATTTCAGTTTAGTTAAGAACAAAATTCTGGAAACAAGTGCATGAAGTCCCATTTCTGATGAGATTTAAAAGCTAGTGTTCTTGTTCTTGTTGTTTTTCCACTAAATATACATTGTAATAAGTTTAAATCCTATGGACATTAAGGTTTAAAATGAATTAGTCTCAATATGAAGATGGTTTTAGGAGTCACCTTGATTTTATAGACAGCATTATCTAAAATTTCAGGATGATTTTTGCTGTTTTCTTAACCAGTTCTAACTTCAACAGAAGCTGAAAACGATCAAGAATCACTCTGTTTTTATCCTAGTTCCTCCTCACTCTAAACTGCAACAAACTACAGACATTTTTGCAACTCTAGTGTATTGTGCATGGTTTTAAGCCACACAAAAATAGAAAGTGTTAGTTAATAAAGATCATAAAAAGCACAGAAGAGTTTGGTTACTTTCTGGAAAATGTGCAGAAAGGTGTTCTTCAAAATATAGCATTTAAGGCAAAACATTTACACAAACCAGCTCTGATTTGATCTCTGTCAGAAACATTGTGTCATCTCTTTGATTTTTATTTGCTAGATTAAATTTCACTGAACAAAATATATGAGTAGCAGTAATTTCCTCAGGAACATTGTTATTTGAGAAAAGCATAACCACAAAAGGACTGAATAAATTCACAATAATCAAACCCAAGCTGATTACATTTAAATAAATTTGTTAAATTATCTCACTTTTAAATTAACTGAAAACTCAAAAAATACCTATATGAAAATCGAGATTTTAAAAATAAGGACATCTTTTCATTAACTTAAATTTATCAGCTTGCCAAAACAGTGAAAATATTAGACAGTAAGCAAATTTTATCTGAAGCTTATATCTCTGGACTCTGTCCAAGAATATAAATCCAATTAATTATTACCATGTGTGCACAACATCACTACTTATTTCTTAGGCCATGAATAAATTGCAGGGTGGGAGTAGGGTTGAGTTTACCCTTGATCCACAAGAACTCTTTGGAAATATCAAGGAACTAAACATTGTGTTTCCTTGGCCTTTCTGCTCTGGTCAGAAGAGAGAATACCTCTGTTTTGCCTCTGGTTTAGGCTGAGCATTGAGAAGAATACAAAGCATTCTGAAGCAGGGGTGCCTGGGTGGCGCAGTCGGTTAAGCGTCCGACTTCAGCCAGGTCACGATCTCGCGGTCCGTGAGTTCGAGCCCCGCGTCGGGCTCTGGGCTGATAGCTCAGAGCCTGGAGCCTGTTTCTGATTCTGTGTCTCCCTCTCTCTCTGCCCCTCCCCCGTTCATGCTCTGTCTCTCTCTGTCCCAAAAATAAATAAACGTTGAAAAAAAAAATTAAAAAAAAAAACAAAAAACAAAGCATTCTGAAGCAGCTCTTTGGAGCAAAACTAGAACTTTTCTCTGTAGAGTGACAAAAAGGTTGTGGCATCTATACTAACGGATCATAGTCTCTAAATAGCCCTTTAAAGGAAGCCTAGCCTTCCTGGATAACTTGTAAGGAGGTAACATGTGCCGCTTGACATCTTGCTTAATCTTTTATAAAACCTGAATGTGACAGGGCGCCTGGGTGGCTCAGTCGGTTAAGCCTCCGACTTCAGCTCAGGTCACGATCTCACGGTCCGTGAGTTCGAGCCCCGTGTCGGGCTCTGTGCTGACAGCTCAGAGCCTGGAGCCTGCTTCCGATTCTGTGTCTCCCTCTCTCTCTGTCTCTCCCCTGTTCATGCTCTGTCTCTCTCTGTTTCAAAAATAAATAAACGTTAAAAAAAATTTTTTAAAAATAAAAAATAAATAAAACCTGAATGTGAAGAGTGAAGAGGAGAGATGGAAAATGTCAGAAAATGCAATTGTATCATAAGTAAGAAATGAGCAATCACATGAAGAATGTTATTCTTTCTTACCTCACCTGTAGTGACACTCATTATTTTCTCCTATCATTGTGTCTTCTCCCTATGCTTATTATTTACTTTTAGTGTTTTCCACATTCTGTCCTTATATGGCTTCTTGTTTTAGTTGACTTTCTCTGCCTATGGAATCTTACTTACTGTGTACTTTTTTTCTCTCTATCTCATCCTTCACCTTCCCAAATCCTTCACCTTTGCCTTCTGTCATTGATAGTGCAGCAGTTGCACAACCCTTCAAACTCCCCTTTGAACATTCAGCACACCTTCTTGATCTGTAAGAGAACTACATCTCCACTAAGGACACTGCTTCCCCTGCACACCACCCAAGAAGTATACATTTTCCCTCAAACCCCTGGGCCCCAGAGTGAGATATTTCCTCATTTCCATTGTTAATGACCTCTTGTTTCCCTTTTATTAGAACTCCTGGATCCCAAAAGTATATCACCTAGCTCTACTGAATCTCATGTCATACCCCTGATTTCTGGGAGTACCATTGCCATTCTTTTGTGTGTGTGAATTCAATATTCAGGCAGATTAGTCCCAGCACTCTCACCTCTAAATTATTTCAGCATGTCTACACTAATGATATGGTCAACCTCATTAACTTATTCATTCACCCCCTTTGGTCAGTATTCTTTTCGTCCTCCTTCAGTAGTTGAAATTCCATTGTCATTCATTACATTTATTCTCTTGTATCTCTATCTCTCTTGCCCCTCTCTCCTTTCATGACACTCTCTTGAGCAAAACTAAAATCCTGATTAACTCAGTCTTTCTTTTTCATACCTATATCTGTACAGCTGAATACCATAAGGAAAATCTCAGAACACTATTCACTGCTCTCTCCTTAATGTTATGGCCACAAATGTCAAGTTGGCTCCTAATACTGCCTTTCAGTCATACCACACTTCAGGAGTCCAGGTACTTTCCCACTTTCTTGGATAACTATTTCACACCTTATTTCTTTTTTAGCCTCCAATATCTTCTCTCTCAGCTTCCCATTCATTGATGATTTGGTTTCTAATTTCACCAAGAAAGCTCGAGCATTCAGAAGAGAGCTTCTGAAGACACCCGTTCACCTTTCAGCATCTGAACCCACATGTCTGCCTTACTGTTTGTTACACAGAAGAGTATCCACAGTCCTGTGTACACTAGAACCCACCCCTATTGCCTCTCCAGAACATTGTGCTGACATTTCTCTCCTCTCTTTCTAGATTATCAGTATTTTGCTCTCTATTGGCTCATTTCTCTCAGCCTACAAATATGTTCTCCCTACTCTTAAGAGAAAGAAATCCTTCTCTTGACACCTCTTCCCAATCATCTACCTCCTTGTTTTTACAAAATCCTTTTCACAAAAAAATCTACAGAAGAGTAGTTTATATTTT
This sequence comes from Lynx canadensis, assembly GCF_007474595.2. Taxonomy (NCBI): domain Eukaryota; kingdom Metazoa; phylum Chordata; class Mammalia; order Carnivora; family Felidae; genus Lynx; species Lynx canadensis. The sequence continues at coordinate 160,025,140 of NC_044303.2, forward strand.
CTAATACCTGTCCTTGATCCTCTTCAGGCCTCACTCTAGAGACAATGTTTGCTTTATACTCCATAAAAAAGGTGCTCCTTTCAAGTTCACCAATCCCTCCATGTTGTAAAATCAAAGAGTAAGTATCAAAATCTCATCTTACTTGACTTACTAGACAGTATTTTCCACAGTTGGTCACTTATTCCTCCTTGACATACTTTCTTCTCTAATGCTTTAGGACATTACAAACTACTGTTTTCTTTTGTTTTGTTTTCCTAACATGTCAATCATTTCTTCCCTTTGCTGACTCTGCCTCTTCTCCCTGATCTCTAAATATTGTAATGCCAAAGGACTAAGGTCTTGGATCCTCTTATCTTCAATAGCTACACTCATTTCTTTGGTTTCTCATTCAGTCTCAAGGTATTATATCTGTTGAGATATATATATATTATATCTATATTATATATAGATATTATATATATAACTATGTATATATTTTTATATATATACAAAACTATGTATATGTATATATGTATATATATGACATCCCATATTCCAGGCTTATATATCCAACTGCAGCCTGCTGGACATCTCCACATGAGTGTCTAATTGACACTGAAACCTGAAATAGCCCAAACTGAACTCTTAGGCTGGACATCTCAACCTCATTTGATGGCAACTCTATTTTCCAATTGTTCAGGTCAAAATCATTATAGACATCCATGACTCCTTTCAATCTCCCATATCCTAACAAAGCCTGGTAGCTCAGACTTTGAAAGATTCAGAACGTATCACTCTGCTACCCACTGCTACCATGGTGGTGGAAGTTATTTTGTACTCTTGCTTGGATTACAATGGCAATTTCTAATTGTCTCTTTCACACTTGCTTCCTACATCTATTCTCAATCAACCAGTAAACAGGAAAGTTCTAAAATGTGACTCAGGCCATGACAGAATTCTGCTCAAATTCCTTTAATATTTCACTGCTTCTATCTGAACAAGTCAAGGTTCCTAAGGTGGCCTACAGCCCTACATCTTCTGCCTGCTATGTGATGACTTCCTAGTCTATTTCTCCAACTCTCCTCTGATGTCCACATCAGTATTTCTAAAAGGTTCCTAGATATGTCCATGTGCAGGTCCTACTTAAATAATGAATGCTATAAAACACACTTAACTCCATACTACCAACATCAGCCTCAGGTTTGGTTACTCTGTCACAGTGTCCCCCTACTCCTAAGGACAGAAGTCATTGTGTCAGCTCAGCTTCTTCCCTGTTATGCACAATTTACAAATTTACCACTGAGCTTCTTGCGTCTGCATTCTTTTTGCATCTTAATGGCAAGTATTTCAGATAAGACTTTGGTAATTTCTTTCATGGAAAATTACAGTAATCTCTGAAATACCTTGGAAAAACATTGCTTGTCAATTTTAATCTTTCAACTCTATTACTATATTCCCAGAATGATGATTTTTAAAGCACCAATCTAACTGTATCATTTCATTTTTTGTTTAAAAGTTTTTGATGACTCTTGGTCTTTTAAAGAATATATTTTCAATTCATTATTGTGGCATAGAAGACCTTTCCTTTCTGACCACAGCCTTTCCTTTTCAGGCACTCTTCAGTTTAATTCACTTATCAATTTATTTAATGTATGCTAGAGGGACTACTCTATGCCATACCCGATGCTAAGTACTATTACTTAAGAGTATCTTTCTTTTCTGACATAGGCCTAAAGTAAATTCTTAATATATTTTTAAAATATATCAATTCTTAATATATTATATTAATAAATATAATTATTATATATTATATATAATATTAATATATATTAATTACTAATGTATATATAATATATAAAACTATTATAGTCATATATATAACAAATCAAAAGGTTTTCTACTATTCATAATAATGAATAACATCATATTTTAACTATGTTGATGTGATTGAAAGAAATCACACCTTCCTCGCCCCATTATTACCTTCCAGGTGCAGAAATATTTGGTCGTGGTGAAACTTGATCGTAACACCTAGCTCATTTGAAATGTATTTGATTATTAGATCCCACTCCATACTCTGATAATATCAACATAACAACCTAAGCATTACTCAGTTTGTTGAAATGTGTGTATTTTATTTTTATTAAATCATATAGATCTTAATTTGATTAATAATGATAAAAAGTAATAATCTTTGAATCCTGTTTCCTATGAAAAGAAAAGTAGTAATTTTAAGTTTTCGTATGTGAGGGTAGGAGGCATGTTTCAGCATTATAAAGAGGAATTTGATGAAGGACTTCTCAGAACAAGTAAGCAGTTGTGAAAAAGACAGATACATATTCTTATACAACTTTTTGTTTAGCTGAAATGATAGAAACAACAAGCAAACAAAAACATGTTTAACTGCACAGAATAACTAGGAAAAAAATAGGTAGAGTCCTAGTTAGATGGGGTGGTCAGAGAAGCCCTCTCTGAGGAAGAGTTTGAGTTGAGACCTGATGTGGAGAAGGAGCCATGTGAAGAATGAATAGGTAAGCATTCAGGACACAGGGAACAGTACTTTGTTGGAACGAGTTTTTATACTCAAGACTCTAAGAAAGTTTCTATAGCTGGGGCACAGTGTATTGAAATGAATTTGGAAACAAAGATGGACACTGGATAAGAAAAAAAACCTAGAGAGCCTTGTTAAGGAGTCTGCATTTTATTCTTGGTACTGTGGGAAGCCTCCAGAAGGATTCCTGAAAGGGAATTATTTAAGTCAAATATTTAAACAATATGATTCTAAATTCTGCGTGGAAACAGATTGTAAAGAGACAAGGGTGAAAGCAGAGAGACCACTATAAGATGTCTATAAGATTATTTACAAGTGGGGGTGTCAAATGGACTGCTGGATATTCATGTCTGGTATTATAGGATATATTAGTCTGCTTGAGCTGCCCTAATAAAATGCCATAGATGAGGTGGATTCCACAATAGAAGTTTAACTGATTATAGTTCTAGGGGTTGGGAAGACTGAGATTATGGTGCCAGTAGGCAGATTTGTTTCTAAGGCCTCTTCTCTTGCTCTTTAGGTGGGTGCCATCTGGCTGTATGCTCACATAACCTTGTGTGTACAAAGAGAAAGAGTAAACTCTCTGGTGTCTCTTCTTATAGGGGCACTAATTCCATGGGACCAGGGCCACACCTTCATGACCTCATCTACCCCTAATTACCCCCAAAGGTTTCAACTGCAAATACCATCATATTGGGGATTATACCTTCCACATATGAATTTGGGTAGGGAGGGGGACACTATTCAGACCATAATACAGGTCTGGCTAAACACCTGAAATTAGGCAAGAAATTTCTTTTTTATAAGAAAATTCAGACTGTAGGATGAATGAGGTTTCCAAGGGTGAGAACACTAGGGCTTTCATTTTATAACTTTATGATTTTACATAAACTCTTTCTTCCATAGAACTTAAATCTGCTTTCTACTTTGGCTTCCGTTAAAGATATTCTTATCCTTTATTGAGTACTACCCATGTGCCAGGCACTTTATATACATTAGCTGTAATCAAAACTTTGTTGGGTGGGCATTATTTATTTATTTATTATTTTTTTTTTTTTAACGTTTAATTATTTTTGAGACAGAGAGAGACAGAGCATAAATGGGGGAGGGGCAGAGAAAGAGGGAGACACAGAATTGGAAGCAGGCTCCAGGCTCTGAGCCATCAGCCCAGAGCCCGACGCGGGGCTCTAACTCACAGACCTTGAGATCATGACCTGAGCCGAAGTCGGACGCTTAACCGACTGAGCCACCCAGGCACCCCTGTTGGGTAGGCATTATTATCTTCATTGCACAAGTGAGGACCATGAAGCCTAGACATATGAATAACTTGACCATAGTCCCATAACCAGGATTCAAGCTCTGCTCTAAAGGACTCTAAATTCCTCCATTTCATCTATCTTCCTTGATTCCCTAAACCATTCCCACAAACCTCTAATCAGGTGGTGCTGTCTGCTAACAAATATTACTCACAATTCTTTTCTCAAGCTTCCTGAGTGAATTTAACTCTAATTTGTATTTATGTAACATTTTGACACATCTCCATTTAATAGGTTTCCTGTGTATTTCAACTAACCTTGAGAATGACTAAGTCATGTGGTATAGTTTTGTACCTCTCCCACCAGAGTGAAAGCAGGCATGCAGTAAATGAAATAAGTATCCCAAACAAAATTAATATTTAAAACTTGCAAATGAATTTTTGAGAAGATAACTTATCTGTGCAACATTTTCATTTGATTTTATTTCATTTACTCTTCATAAGCTCTGCTTTTTACTTTTTAATTATAATTTTAAAAATTTATCAAAATAAATACTACTTTTGCCTATAGAATTTTGAATTTGACTGTAGAATAGGAATTTCTCCAAATGTCCAAAATTTATCAAAATGAAATGAATATGACAGTTATAAGCCTAAAAACTTGATTTACCATTTCTTCAATTTCATCATCTGTAAAATAGTAATGACAATATATATTCCTAAACAATCTGGCAAATTTCTTGAGCTGTATGTTAATCCAACAAGGGCAATTACTATTAATGACCACAAAAATAATTAAGTGTAGGCAAATTCTTCATTTGTGTAGGGCTTGCATTTCTATTATACATACACATCAGTTCAGCATTAAAACCCAAAAAAAGCATCCTAGTGTTTTCAAACTTCTGAATTTATGTATAAAGCTGATTTTTACTTTGAAAAAAAAAAAAAGAATGCTCAGAGCTTCCAACAAAACTGAGCACCAAACAAATATTCCTCCAATAATGTCTCTCAAATGAGATAATGTGATATGGAGAAAAGAGCAATAGAGTGATAAGCAGAACTCTATTCTATAGCCCTGATGCTGTAATATCTTTTTTATTTGTCTCAATTTCTCTATGGCTCAATTTCTTCACCAGCAAATAATTTAATTGTGTTAAATCTTAAACATCTTAAAGTTCTGAGATTCTAATGTTCTGTGATTATTCTTTTGAAGGGGGAGCTCAAATATCCCAACCATTTCTTCAATACAGTGATTCAGCTTCAACCTAATACCCTTTATAGACCTTTATAATAATTAAGTAATTCATAAGTGGCTTTATAGTTACGGTAGAATTATTTAAAATGAGGTATTCTGTGTTCACATTGCCATTTTTTCCATATTTGTGTGAGTCACTTGGACTTTCTGTCTAGTATAATATTTTCTTATCTTTAAAATAGAGATTATTGTGAGATTAAAGGAGTTTGTCCACACAAATTCTACCTACAACAAGTAGTTTTGACACAGAGTGAACACTCAACTAATGACAACCATTTTATCCCTCATCAGTTGCCAAAACTATTTCCAAACATCCTTCCTTCCATTCAGCCTCATGATAAAAATAGTATGTTGTTTTTTGGTTTTATTTTTTTAAGTAGGCATCACACCCAGTGTAGAGCCCAGTGAGGGGCTTGAATTCACAATCCTGAGATAAAGATATCAGCTGAGATCAAGAGTTGGATGTTTAACCAATTGAGCCGCCCAGGTGTTTCCAGAATACTATGTTTTATAAGAGGGAATTGAGGTACCATTCTCTGTGGCTTTCAAGTTCTTTTTTTTTTTTTTTAATTTTAATTCCTATGTAGTTAACATACAGTGTTATATTAGTTTCAAGTGTACAATATAGTGATTCAAGTTGCATATATTACTCAGTGTTCATCCAGATACATGTGCTCTTTATTTCCTATCACCTATTTCACTCATTCCCCTCACCTACCTCCCCTCTGGTAATGATTTGTTCTCTATAGTTCAGAGTTTGTTTTTTGATTTGTCTCTCTTTTTCATTTGTTTGTTTTGTTTCTTAAACTCCACGTATGAGTGAAATCATATGGCATTTGTCTTTCTCTGACTGACTTATCTTCCTTAGCATTATACTCTCTAAATCCATCCATGTTGTTGCAAATGACAAGATTTTATTCTTTTTATGGCTGAGTGATAATAATCATATATGTATGTATATATATGTATATATTATCCATTCATCCAGTCCAGACACTTGGACTGCTTCCATAGTTTGGCTAATGTAAATAATGCTGCAGTAAACATAGGGATACATATATCTTTTCAAATTAGTGTTTTGATATTCTTTGGGTAGGGGTGCCTGCATGACTCAGTCAATTGAGTGTCTGACTTTGACTCAGGTCATGATCTCACGTTTTGTGGGTTCGAGCCTTGCCTTGGGCTCTGTGGTGACAGCTTGGAGCCTGGAGCCTGCTTCAGATCAGAGTCGCTCCCTAATGCCCCTCCCCCACTCATGCTCTCATTCTCATTCTCATTCCCTCTCTCTCTCTCTCTCTCTCTCAAAAATAAATAAACATTAAATTTTTTTTTAATATTCTTTGGGTAAATACTCAGTAGTGTGATTCCTGGATCATAGGGTAGTTCTATTTTGAATTTCCATTCTATTCTGCCTTCCTCATTGGCTGCACCAGTTTGCATTCACACCAACAATATGTGAGGGTTCTTATTCTCCACATCCTCACCAACACTTGTTGTTTCTTAAGTTTTTTTTTTTTTATTATTTTAGCCATTCTGATAGGTGTGAGGTGATATCTTATTGTTGTTCTGCTTTGCATTCCCCTGATGATGATGAGTGATGTCAAGCATCTTTTCATGTGTCTGTTGGCCATCTTTACTCTTCTTTGGAGAAATGTCTATTCAAGTCTTCTGCTCATTTTTAATTGGGTTACTTGTTTTGGGGGTGTTGAGTTGTATAAGTGTTTTATATATTTAAGATACTAACCATTTATTAGATATGTCATTTACAAATGTCTTCTATTCAGGAGGTTGCCAGTTAACTTTTGTTCGTTATTTCCTTTGCTGTGCAGGAAGTTTTTATTTTGATTTAGTCCCAATAGTTTATTTTTTTAAATTTTTTTAAAGAATACATCTTTTTTTTTCAATTTCTTTAATGTTTATTGATTTTTGAGAGAGAGAGACAGAGTGCGAGCAAGAGAGGGGCAGAGAGAGAGGGAGGCACAGAATCCGAAAGAGGCTCCAGACTCTGAGCTGTCAGCACAGAGCCCAACGCGGGGCTGGAACCCGCAAACCATGAGATCATGACCTGAGCCAAAGTCAGACGCTTAACCGACTGAGCCACCCAACTGCACTGTCCCAACAGTTTATTTTTGCTTTTGTTTCCCTTGCATCAGGAGACATATCTAGGAAAAAGTTTCTACAGCCTGTGTCAGAGAAATTATTTCCTGTTCTCTCTTCTTGGGTTTTTATGGTTCCAGGTCTTATATTCAGGTCCTTAATCCATTTTGAGTTTATTTTTGTGTATGATATAAGAAAGTGGTCCAGTTCCATTTTTTTGCATGTTGCTCTCCAGCTTCCCCAACACCATTTGTTGAAGAGACTGGTGTTTTTATTTTCCCATTGCATATTCTTTCCTGCTTTTTTGAAGATTAATCGACCATATAATCATGGATTTATTTCTGGGCTCTCTATTCTGTTCTATTGGTCTATGGGTTTATTTTTGTGTCAGTAGCATACTGTTTTGATTGCTACAGCTTTATAGTATAACTTGAAACCTGGAATTGCGATCCCCTCATTTTGTTTTTCTTTTTCAAGATTCCTTTGGCTATTTGGGATCTTTTGTGGTTCCATACACACTTTAGCATTATCTGTTCCAGTTCCATGAAAAATGCTGTTGGTATTTTCATAGGGACTACATTAAATGTATAGATTTTTCTGGGTAGTATAGACATTTTAACAATATTTGTTTTTACAACCCATGAGCATATGAATGCCTTTACATTTCTTTGTGTTGTCTTCAATTTCTTTCATTAGAGTTTTATAGTTTTCAGTGTACAGGTCTTTCACCTGTACACTGGTTAAGGTTATTTCTAGGTATTTTTTTTTTTGGTGCAGTTATAAATGGGACTGTTTTCTTAATTTATTTTCTGCTGTTTCATTATTAGTGTGCGTAAGTGCGGTGGATTTCTGTATATTGATTTTGTACCCTGAAACTTTATGGAATTCATCTATCAGTTCTAGTAGTTTTCTGGTCAAGTCTTGTGGGTTTTCTGTATATAGTAGCATGTCATCTGCAAATAGTGAAAGTTTTACTTCTTTCTTGCCAATTTTGATGCCTTTTATTTCTTTTTTATGTCTGATTGCTGTGTCTAAGACTTCTAATTCTATGTTGAGTAAAAGTGATGGGAGTGGACATGCTTATTTTGTTCTTGACCTGAGGGAAAAAGCTCTCTGTTTTCCACATTGACTATGATGTTTACTGTGACTTTTTCATATAAGACTTTTATTATGTTGAGGTATACTTCCTCTAATCCTACTTTCTTTTGGGTTTTTATCAAGAATGGATGTTATATTTTGTCAAATACTTTTTCTGCATCTTTTGAAATGATCACGTGGCTTTTATAGTTTCTCTTATTGACGTAATGTATCACAATGATTAATTTGCAAATATTGAACCATGCTTGCATCCCAGGAATAAATCCCACTGATAATGATGAATAATTTTTTGAAGTATTGTGGAATTTGGTTTCCTAACATTTTGAGGATTTTTGCATCTATGTTCATCAGAGATCTTGGCATGTAGTTCTCTTCTTTGTATGATATCTTTTTCCAGTTTTGGTATCAGGGTAATGCTGGCCTCATGGAAAGAATTTGGAAATTTTTCCTCTTTTTCTATATTTTGGAATAGTTTGAGAAGAATAGGTATTAACTCTTCTTTAATGTTTGGTAGAATTTGCCTGTGAAGCCATCTGGTCCTGGACTTTTGTTTGTAGGGAGTTTTTTTTTTTTTTTTTTTTTTTTTTTTACTGATTCAATTTCATTGCTGGTAATAGATCTGTTCAAATTTTCTGTTTCTTCCTTCTTCAGTTTTAATAGTTTATATGTTTATAGGAATTTATCCATTTATCCTAGGTTGTCCAATTTGTTGGCATATAACTTTTCATAATATTGTCTTGTAATTGTTTGCATTTCTGTGGTGTCACTTATTTCTCCTCTTTTATTTGTGATTTTGTCTGCGTTCTCTTTTTTTATGAGTCTGTCTAGAGGCTTATCAATTTTGTTGATCTTTTCACAGAATTAGCTCTTGGTTTAATTGATCTGTTCTATTGTTTATTTTAGTTTCTATATTATTTATTTCAGCCCTAATCTTTATTATTTCCTTCCTCCTGCTGGTTTTGAGTCTTGTTTTTTCTTTTTTTTTTCTAGCTCCTTTAGGTGCAAGGTTACCTTATTTATTTGATATTTTTCTTGTTTCTTAATATGGGCCTGTATTACTATAAACTTCCCTCTTAAAAAGGTTTTGTTGCATCCCAAAGATTTCGGACTGTTGTGTTCGCATTTTCATTTGTCTCCATGTATTTTTTTTATTTCTTCTTTGCTTCCTTTGTCAACCCATTCGTTGTTTAGTAGCATGTTATTTATCCTTCATGTATTTGTGATCTTTCCATATTTTTCCCTTGTAATTGATTTCTAGTTTCATAGCATTGTGGTCAGAAGAAATGCATGGAATTACTTCAATTTTTTTTCAATTGTTGAGACTTTTTTTGGACTAATATGTAATCTTCTCTGGAGAATATTCCATGTACACTTGACATGAATGTGTATTCTGCTGTTTAGGATGCAGTGTTCTTAATATATCTGTTAAATCCATCTGGTCTAGTGTGTTCTTGAAAAGTCACTGTTTTCTTGTTTATTTTCTATTTGGATGATTTGTCCAATTGTCCATTGTAAGTGAGGTGTTAAAGTCCCTTACTGTATCCTATTACTACTGATTAATTTCTTTATGTTTGTTATTAACTGTGTTATGTATTTGGGTGCTTCCATGTTCAATGCATAAATATTTACAATTGTTATATAGTCTTTTTGGATTGTCCCTTTTATTATTATATAGTGTCTTCCTTTGTCTCTTGTTTTAGTCTTTGTTTTCAAGTCTATCTTGTCCAATGTAAGTATTGTCACTCCAGCTTTCTTTTAACATTAATTTGCATGATAAATGTTTCTCCATCCCCTCACTTTCAATCTGCATGTATCTTTAGCGCTGAAACGAGCCTGTTTTAGGCAGCATATAGATGGGTCTTGTTTTTTTTTAATCCATTCTGTCACTCTATGTCTTTTGATCAGAATGTTTAGTCCATTTACATTCAAGGTAATTTTTGTTAATTATGTATTTATTTATATTTTGTTACTTGTTTTTGTGGTTGTTTTATAGTTTTTCTCTGATTCTTCTCTTGCTCTCTCTTTTTAAAAGTTTTTTTTTCAACGTTTATTTATTTTTGGGACAGAGAGAGACAGAGCATGAACGGGGGAGGGGCAGAGAGAGAGGGAGACACAGAATGGGAAACAGGCTCCAGGCTCTGAGCCATCAGCCCAGAGCCTGACGCGGGGCTCGAACTCACAGACTGCGAGATCGTGACCTGGCTGAAGTCGGATGCTTAACCGACTGCGCCACCCAGGCGCCCCTTCTCTTGCTCTCTTTCATGGTGTGCTGACTTTCTTTAGTGATACTCTTGGATTCCTCTTTTTTCTCTATGTCTATTGCTGCATTTTGATTTGTGGTTACCATTAGATTTGTATTTAAATATCTTCTGTGTATAGCAGTCTATATTAAATTGATGATCTTGTAAGTTTTAGGTTTATGGTGTCATATTTTACATCTTTTTTATAGATCAGAAAGGAGTGGCAGGGTATATTCTGACTTATTTTTACAGATATATTTATTTTTATTGCTTATGTGTTTTCTACTTTTCAAGCTCTTCCTTATTTATGGTCTTTCCTTTCCAGTTAAAGAATCCCCTTTAACATTTCTTGTAAGTATGGTTTAGTGATCATGAACTCCTTTAGCTTTTGTTTGTTTGAGAAACTTTTTATCTCTTCTTCTAATCCAATTGATAGTCTTGATGCATGAACTACTCTTGGCTGAAGATTTTTTTTCTTTAAACACTTTGAATATATCCTACCACTCTAGGATTTCTGTTTCTGCAAAGTTTCTGCTGAAAAGTTACCTGATAACCTTATGGGGTTTTCCTTGTATGTAACTGTCTTCTTTTATTGCTTTTAAAATTCTCTCTTTATCATTACTTTTTGCCATTTTAATTACTATGTGTCTTGGTGTGGACCTTCTTGGATTGATTTTATTAGGGGATTTATGGACCTCCTCGATCTGGATGTCTATTTCCTTCCCCAGACTAGGGAAGTTTTCAGCTATTATTTCTTCAAATATATTTTCTGTCCCCTTTTCTCTCTCTTCTCCTCCTGAGATCCCTATCCTGTGAGCATTATTATGCTTGATGGAGTCACTGAGTTCCCTAAATCTATTCTTATTTTTCATAATTCTTTCTCTCACCTGCCCAGCTTGATTATTTTCCATTACTCTGTTCTCCATGCTGCTACTTTGTTCCTTTGCTTCCTCTAGCCTGCTATTTATTCCATTTAGTGTATTTTTAGTTTCATTTATTGTGTTCTTCATTTCTGATTGGTTCTTTTCTATCTCTTTGTTAAGGTCTCACTGATGCTCTCCACTGTTTTCTCAAGTCCAATAAGTATTTTTATGATCATTAATTTAAATTCCCTATAATGTATATTACTTTTATCCATTTCATTTAGGTCTCTCTCTGTGGTTTTGTCCTATTATTTCATTTGGGGCGTTTTCTTCTATTTCCGCATTTTTTCTAACTCTATTTTTCTGTGTTACAAAAGTCAACTATGTCTTCTCTCTTGAAAGTAATGACCTTATAAAGAAGAGGTCCTGTAGTACCCTGAAGTGCAGTGTTTGCTATTAACTAAAACTTGGTGTTTCAGGGAGCGTCTCCTATGTGTGTTGCATTTGCTCTGCTGTTGTGTCCTGGCTGCTTTTTCCTTCAGTCCAGTGTTCTGCAGAGGCTCTCTTTGCCTGTGTAGGTAGTTTTGTTCCCTGGCTAGCGTGGTGCACACAATTTTAACAAGGTATGTGTGGGTCTGCTTGAGAAATGAGACCAGCAGTCACCACTGCGGGGACTGGGGCTATGTAGGCAGTGTCAGCACATTTTTAACAAGGTGCACCTCAGACTTCCACAAGCCCCGCTGTTGCATCTGTTGCCACTAGCACCACCAGGACTAAGGCCCCACAAAGTGCATGAGTCAGGAGACATGATGTTGACAAGGTTTCCAGAGGTCTTATAGAGGAGGAGACCCACAGCACTGGGACTGAGGCAGAGGTGGCTGGAAAGGGTAGATCCACTGAACCATGGGAGTGTGGGGCTTGGTATAGGCATATTAAGTAGTGAATATCAGTATTTCCCTAGTTCCCACAGGTGGCTTTGTGTTTATCCTGAGGGGCAGGAGAGGGAAATGGCACATGCCTGATCCTTTGTTCCTGGAGAGTTTTTCCTGTGATCCTTACCCCTCTGAGACAGGCCCTGAGATGAGTAAATAGCCCTTTCTCCTGTATGACCCAGGTATTTTTCAAACTACCACTTCTACATTGTATCTCCATACAGTCCACTTTGCTCCTGGCTTTCAAGTTCTTTTTAAGATAAGAATATTCTTCCAATAGCCTTCTTTCTTTTTTCCACATTTATGAATCAAAATCAATGAAAAAGTATCTGATATTTAATAGTCTGGGTTTTTCCAGTAAAATCTCTGGCATATGTAATGCATATCTGTATATGTGTGTTTATATGTGTGTATACATATATACCTGTTATATCTTTTCATTGGCTCTCAGTTTTCATTTTTCATCTGTTATCCCTAAATACCTTGAAAATTGAGTCTCTTCTGTTTTTAGGTTACATATTTATGAAACTATACCTATTTTTTGGTTAATTAATTTGTATGTTAAAATGTGGTTCTCTATACATCATGCTGATAATTCTCTCCCTCACGCATTTCTGGAGAAGGCAAACAATTTACTTGTCTTTCAGGCCTGATTCTGTTGAGAATTGCCCACCTGCAGCCAAACGCCTTAATATATACCCTACATTCACAGTTATATCTCCACACGGCACCAACTTCCCCTCCTCTTTTCTGCACAGGTATTGGATGTCAGTATCTCATTTACCACCATATGATTGCAAACTGCTCTCTTTTGTAAGGGTTACATACTAAAGGCTCTTATCTTTGCATCCACCATAATGTAACTCCCTTTCCTTTTCTTAGTTTATAATAAACTTTCTCTCTTTTGAAACTTATTTTGAGAAAGAAAAATATATTAACATATAGTTCCTGAGTATATTAATGGCTAGGAGTGTAGCTATTTACCCACTAGTATTCAGATTTGTCAAATTCAAACTGGAGGTATTTGTGGATATATCCATATGTATATCTATCTATCTATCTATTTTTAAAATACACATTCATATATTACATATTTGTATATCCACATGTATGTCTCTTTATATATTTTAAAAATACATATACATGCATATATATTTACATATTTGTCTGGAAAAATTAGGAAATATGTGCTTTGAGTTTGCCTCAATAATGCAAGCTCCTGTTTTGTCAGGTATCTGGAAAATAACTTCTATTCTTAAAATTGTTTCCTTCAGTGTATCATAGTATAAATAATATAAACAATACCTTACTGTTTCCTTTTTCCAATTTCACTGGATAGTCAAGTTTTTCCACATTCATTTTCAGGCTCAAGTTTGTTCTTTTTCATCTTTTCTCTTTAGCCTCAGCATGGGAAATATGTTCAAATAACATTACTGTTTCAAAAATGTAACTCTAAAAGAAGTAGGCACTATATTTTTTATATACCTCACATATAATTAAACCCACCAGGCAAATCTGTCAATTCCTGGTAAACCCTCCATTGGTGCAGGACCTCACAGCATATGTGTGTGCCCAAAAGGACACATCATATATCTACTCATGTTCATGTGTGTTGCCAGTTCTTTGAATTACAAAACATCTCTTTTATATTGTTTTTCCCCATTCAGAATAGCATGTGGACAAGGTGAAGATGTAGCTACATTTGTGTTTCAGACAATCACACATGATTCATGTATTAATGCAAAGATGTTCAAGATAGGAACTTTCCTCTTTCTAGCATCTTTCCTCTGAAGTAAATTACTGAGTGAAAATTAAAACAACAACAACAACAACAACAACAACACAAGAAAACAGAAAGCAATTATAATCTTTATCTAGCCCCATCATATATCACCAAAGGTGGAGAAAGGCAAGTGGAGAATAATTGGATCTCAAATACTCTTGCCACATCAGGTTTTCTTACTTCGAAAGGACCTCCCATCTCTCTGGATCTGCTGCCTGTGGGTCCCAGGTGTGGTTGAGATTTAGATTAATAAAGACACCTCAAGGCACAAGAAGACATTCTGAACATGATTAGTAAATGTCCATTGCTTTCCTGGGCAGACAATATATAGTCAGTCAATTTAAGTCTGCACAAAAATGACCTCTGAGGCCCTTTTGCAGTCCTGAAATTGTATTATGAGGATACAATTAAGCTGAGCGAGTTTCTAGTGGGTGCACCTGCTCCCCTTCTCTTAAGGGAATGGCAACAATAGAATGGACTAACAAATTGACAAGTTGAAGGTGGTATTGGTGCAATATTTTGAATGCTTTGCCTCATAATTTTGCCTATTAAAAACACAGCTGGTATATAAGGGAGATTTGTAAGAGCACATGTTTTGAAATTCAGGTTTGGTTTACATGTAATATATGAAATCATTTCAGTTTGTGTATATAAAATTGTGCATGGAGTGTATACAAAGATGACGTGATGTCTCAGAGGTAACGTTTATTTTATTATTTGAAAGAGATATCCCAATATTACTAGAACTCAAGGATAAAGTAATACTTTATATTTTAGTGGTTGGGGCAAAAAGTATGCATCTCTTTGCATGTGTAAAATAAACCTGAATCTGAAGTCTGAGAAATAGTTCCCAAACACAAGTGGACCCTATCTTGTCTCTGCTCTCTGGTAATTAAGTCTAACATGCAAAATAGATTCAAGTAATAAATGACTAGTCCTATCTAATGAGCTGCTCATTTCATTGTTTGCCTCAATTCAAAGGTGACTGACGTAAAATACAGGCCAAAAGGACATATCAAAGCAAAATTGCGTCTCTCCATTGATATCGCAATTTGTGGGGCTCCTAGTCAAAGGGGAGATGACTTAAAGCACTGAAGATTAAGATGGGTCATTTCCCTAACCTTTAAAATAACTGTGATTGAAGAATTGGCTATCAGGCAGCTGGAAAAGAGCAATGTCGTATTGTATTGTTGCTCTGAAAAATGGTGTTAAGGGAGTATTCACAGAAATGTTTGAAGGCTGGAAGCTAGGACATCTTGAGAGCTTTCCCACTCGTGACCTTTCACTGTGCCCATTATGGACAGAAAGGAATGTCAGGATGCACCAAGGGCAATTTTCTAGAGAAAAGTCAGAAGGGGTTGATAGGAATGGAAGTTGACCTTTTCTACAGCACCATTCCCTTGTCAATGCTTCATAAATACAGATATACCAACCTGCTGCTGCCCTTCTGTGACACGCTCTGATTTAGAAAAAAAAAAGGTTATTTATCAGTTTTAATTTCAGTTCAGAGTTTTTAATTCTTTGTGATGATTAGTTCATACCAAAGTATTCATTGACGTTCTTTGAGATCCCCTAACATAGTCATATATATTTTAAAAAGAAGAAGAAAGGGAGGGAGGGAGGGAGGGAGGAAGGGAGGAAGGAAGGAAGTCATCTGTTTCTACCAGTTGTGTGTTTGCACACCGCCTACCTGGAAACCTATTCATCCCTACAGATGGTCACATCGTCACACTTGGGTGTTAATTTCTCTGTTCTCCTTGTTCCAGCTGTTATTTTCTAGGAGGGCAGAAAGTCTCTCAGAAACAAGTACTATCAAGACATGTCTTCCCATCTGTAGTACATAAAGATGTATTTATATCTTGCTATTAAGTGTGCTGTTTACTAAGCATCCCTCTTGTAAATTTTACAATCCTCTGGGAGAAATAGAGTTCTTTTCTGTATTTCATTCACTCTGTTACCATCTCTAATTCACTGAGGCAGGCAGATAATATTAGAGTGACAATTTTAATGCAGATAGAGCATTCAGACAAATATGGTACAGATCTGAAACAGCCAAACATTGTTTCTGTCCTACTACAGACTTACATCGTTCAGGTGAATTATATCTTTTTACCCATAAACCCTTATAAATGTTATTTTGGCATCAGATTATAAATTCTCTTTTGCTTACATCATCTTTCTAATGAATTAGTGAGATTAATGAGGCACACAAATAAAGAGTCTTGGTCTTAAGATATTATGAAGTGCAAGTATTCCTCCATGAGAGCCAAATGGAAAATTAATTTTCCTTTTTCAGAATTGGCAAAGCAGAAAACAAGACTGGAACATCACCTCAAGGCTTGTTTAAGCAAAGTGTCTCATGCATTCTAACACTGTTTCCTGCTCCATTAATGCTTTAATATGAAAATCTCTGATGTTCAGCCTCATCCTATTTTATCCCCCTGCCAACTCCCTTCTTTAATGGCAGATTCCAAAATGTTCTCTCAGGTAGGAATGCTGCCATCCAGGCTGAAACATCAGGGATATTTTCCCCAGAAGAAACAGGTAACATCACATCAAGGAGATTATTGGACACAGAGCAGTTAGCAGCCAGTTGCTGGTTGTATTAGTTTGCTAAAGCTACTATAACAAAGTACTACAGACTGAATGCCTTACCAAAGCATAAATTTATTGCCTCATAGTTCTAAATGCTAGAGATCTGAAATCAAAATCTTAGCAGGGTAGGCCCTTTGTGAGGACTGTGAGGGAAGGAATTGTTCTAGGACTCTGTCTTTGGCTAGTGGATGCCCATTTTCTTTCTGTATCTGTTCACCTGGAATTTTCCCTGTGTATGTTCTATGTCCAAATGTCCCCTTTAATAAGGATACCAGTACTACGGCATTAGGGGCTCACTGTATTCTAATCTGACCTCATCTTAACTAAATATATCTCTAACAACTCTATGTTCAAATAAGGTCTCAATCTGAGATCCTGGGGGCTAGGATATCAACATATGAATTTTGCCAGACTAATTCAACCCATAATACTTATATATTTTAGGGACATTCCTCCTGCTTCCAAAAGAATATGAAAGGGGTAGTCAACATTATATAACCTTGAAAAGGAAAATTGAAGCCACAGAGAAATACATTATATCCCATCATAATGGCTAAGGACCCACATGTCTTTCAGTACTAGAATAGATACATGAATTGTGAAATATTCATTGCAGTAAGGCTTTGGAGCAACCAGTTTATAAAATGGTCCAACCACGTTGAGAAAATGCTTCGTGCTATCTACTAAAATCACTTATCCTATAACCGCAAAATTTCAATCATAGACAGGTACCAAAGAAAAATGAGGGCATATGTTCAGCAAAAGGCATATACAAGAATGTTTACAGCAGCTTTATTAATAAAACCAAAAAAATTGGAAACAACCAACATATCCTACAATAGTAGAATGGATAAGTGAATTTTGATATGGTCAGTGGACTACAACACAGTGATTAAAAAGAACAACATGCTACATGCAACATCAAAGCTAATCTTATAGACACAATGTTAAGCAAAACATCCTATAAGAAATAAATACATGCTATAAAGTCCTACTCATATGAAGTTCAGAAACAGTGATAAAAATCAGGATAAAGATTACCTCTGGTGGAGTGGTATTGACTGTGGAGCAGTAAGCACATGAGAAAAAAATCTTGTGGTATATTTACTGTTCTATATTTGATCTGGGCAGTAGTATGGTAAGTGTATACCATATTTTTGTATATGTGTTATACCTCAAAAAAAGTTGAAATCACACAAAAATACAATAAAAACTAAAGAAGAGATCAAGTAACTTGTAAAATACTATTCCCATAAAACCATTAATACAGAATTTAAAAAGCAAAAACTTGTAGTAAAGACAGAATCTGGTCTTAGCCTCTAGTTTTAGGATTTTATGATAAATGGCTCCATGACTTGGCTGTAACAAGTAATGGGGAAATTCCCACTTAACCTGATAAACACAGCTTGCTCCCTATTTGTTTAACTTAAAAAGTAGTGGCAGTGTGATGGTTTCTTCCTCCTGTTCTGCCCCATCCCACCCTTCTCTCAGACATCATGCCCACACTATGTTCTCCTCATTTAATATATATCAGGAAATTTCCATTTAATAATGGGCATTTATGGAAAATATAGGGCTCAGGGGGATGATTAAGATGTTCCTATATGATACATTTATTTTCAATCTTTTACATTTGAATCAAAAGTCAAGGCCCAGGCCTGGGGCATGTTCAGCTCATGCCAAAATACCAGAAGGGGAATATTTCCATTGGAATGACTCAGGCTACTCACCAAATATTTACACATCCTTTCACACCCTTAACTCTGCAATGAAGAATTTGTGAATTTGGAGGTATTCCAGAATCATATAAATCCCTCTATTTTGAATTCAAAACCAACTCTCTTGAAAAAGAAGACTAATCCTTGTTGAAAGCATCAGAAACATTGTTTATAAATGTCAGGAAATAAGGATTCTAAATAATTTCCCTGGCATTTCCTATGGTTCTTCATAGGAAGAATATATACTCACCAGGTTAAGAAGTTGAATCTTAAGGAACTCCACAGGATTTTAATACTGGGTTGTGCATAAAGGAAGGAACCTTTTCTTGGGTCCATCAAATAGTAAGACGATATATGGTTTTAAAGTGTTACAGGAAGTCCTCTTTATTGTCTTAATCAATTACCTAATTAATTGCTTTCTTAGCAGTAAGCCCTAAGGCAAGCAATCACCTCTGACTCTTAGGAGAGCAGTAACTTGTAGCCTTAATTCCTCCTGAGCCCAAGTATCAAAACTAGCAGGTCAAAGACAATAAAGAATTGTTAAAAAAGATTAAATATTTCTATTAACAGACTATTAATAACATAAAAATAGTTTTAGTAGGGTGATATTAGAATTAAATCCTTAAGGTTTTAGTGGTTAAAATTTGTATAAATGACTAATATCATTGGCTGGGCTAAGTATGAACTCCACATAGTAATTTCAAATACTGCTGCCATGTATTTTGGATATTTTTCTCCTCCAAATCAGTAAAATGACTGTTACCACCCTTGGTGAATGCTTCTAGTCAGGGTGGAATAATGGTGAGGTTTGGTCCAGTCACTCTTCTATTTCCTTCTTGCTCTAAAACCCAGGAGCCTACTTGTCAAGGATGGCCTCCCTGGCAGGAACAGCCCACTGTGCCATCTCTCTGGTGAAGGGGAAGCCATGCTCCTCAAATCAGACTTTTATAAAGTAGTTAAGGAAGAATTTAATATTGGGAAATTCAGACAACTTTAAGAGACAATTGAAGGTAAGATCCATCTCTTAATCTCCACCTAATCATATCACATAACTGTTTGCTGGCTTTACTTCTCTAATGCTGGTCTTGTCTAGAGTATTAAGACAAAAATGGTAAAAGAGTAGGGTGGTGGAAATCATCCATGAATACAAGCTTTGCTTTCTATGAATCTAGGATACAGGGCTGTGATATTCTGTTATATCTCTGGTTTCAGCAGCTGTGGAAGTGCAGGTGTATGTCTTCTTGATACTGAGAAGTAGATATGTTGTTAAATCAATTCCTTCTCTAGGGGTTTCTTCCGTTGAAGCTTCCTGTGACACATGTAGGAGATTTATGGCAGGAAACAGTTTAGAATTGGGCCCGGTGTGAATACTTTTATTAGGCCCAACATGCACTGAAATAAAGTCCTATGGCTGCTGGGACAGTTTGCAAACACTCTTACTTATGAGTGTGTTTCTAATTCCCAAGAGCCCATCTCATTCCTGCACACAAAGCTGCCTGGGAAGAAGTCAGCTGGATTATGTAAGTAAACCGTGATTGTATTTTATTGTGCATGGCCAGTGGATTAAGAGGTAGATTCATTATGTACTAGAGATGAAGGTATTTACCCCCTCCCTCAGTGCTCTGACATCTAAAGCACTAACACAGGTTTTTAAATAATATATGAGCAAGTACTGGACCTTTTCCTCTCCCAGGACTCTCCTCAAAATCAGATCCTTGATATTAGAGCATGTGGAATTCCCCATTGACTAAGTCCCTGGACAGCATACAGGAGTGAATACCACCAAAATCACTTTCCTTTGCAGCTGCAAAATAATGACCACAAAATAGTTTCTCAAAACAAAGAAAACATGGACTTACAAAAGAGCACTTGAAGGAAAAAAAAAATTGTCCTCACCATGTCAAAACTTTTAATTAAAGAAAAATATTTAGAAAATTAGTGATGTATAGATTTCCTATCCTCAAATGTCAGTTTGTTCATTCTTCTGTGTTGATATTTTATCAGGACTCCATATAGCATGGCAACTTAACAGTATAAATACTTTTGTTGTTTACTTTTTTACCATGTGCCTGAAAAATGCTGAGTAATTGAGGTCAGAAAGTGTCAGTTCTTAATTCATTTACTAATTGCGATATTATTTGGGAGAACTTAGATTGTACCTAATTTTTTTTGTTAGATACTAGAGTTCTGAAAGGAGAAGTGGGAAGGGCATTGCTTATAAACACTGTTTTTGTTGTAGGAAATACCTTCCTAAATCTTCTTATTTCTTGCTAATAATTGGTAGATAGATAATAGGTAGGTAGGTAGGTAGATAGATAGATAGATAGATAGGTAGATAGGATTATAACTATCTGGGACACCTTGGCATTTAGAAAAAATGTAGGCAGCACCAAAGTTTTGGTTGAGACTTTATCTAGAATTAGTGGATGAAAATAACCATGTTTCTCATATAATTTTCTGAGCTATCAATTTAGAAATAATTTCTTTGGATTAAAACACAGGCTGCTTCAGTCAGAGGAGAATATAATTAGAAAATGTTTAATGCTAATAGAAGCAAGGTAATGAATTTGAAAACTTGTCCATTATCTTACAAAATCTGCATATAGCATGTGGTTATTTGCACATAAAACAAAGCTATATAATCAGTATGATGAAAGATCCACAATCACAGAAGCAGGAAAGGCTTAGTAAAATATTGTCCTACTGATGAGAATAGTAATTATGTGCCATAAAGAATTATGTAAAACCTACAAGGCCAGCTATGGAAATTCATGTTATCCCCAAAGTATAAGTCACATAATGATTATTGTAATGTTCTAGCCAAGAATTTTGGGAATAAAACACTTAACAAAGCATGGAAATCTTCTCAGAGCATATTCAAGGCAATTTTTCCATTCTGAACTTTGGAAGACTGAGAAATATAACTAGACGAAAAGACAGAGATAAAAGCAGGGAGGCCTCCCAGGACAAACGATGAGTTTGTTTTGTATAATGCAAAATAGAGGCAGGAAAAAAAAATCTACTCTCAGAACATTAAGTATTTAATCTTAAAACAGGAGTCCTGTGATGTACCATACAAAGACAAAAAAGTTAAAACACATTCATATACAATATCTATTGTACTATTAATTATAATCAGTCATATTTTGTATTCAAGTTCCTTTATTGGTAATATTGTTTTAAATCATATCAAAGTAAAACATAGTTTAAATTGGTCCTGATGGGGCATCTGGATGGCTCAGTCAGTTAAGCATCTGACTTTGGCTCAGGTCATGGTCTCCTGGTTTGTGAGTTCGAGCCCAGCATCAGGCTCTGTACTGGCAGCCCAGAGACTGGAGCCTGCTTCAGATTCTGTGGCTCCCTCTCTCTCTGTCCCTCCCCGATTCGTGCTCTCTCTCCCTCTCTCTTAAAAATAAGTAAACATTAAAAAAAATTGGGACTGAAAAGATAAAAGTAAATATTTTGTCACTTTGTGATTCATTCTGTATAATTATAGTGGTATCACACTTTAAGAAGTACCATCTTAATATGTAAAAAACACATTTGACACATACTTTTGCTTCTTGTCTTTTTTTTTCTTGCATCAAGAAAACTTTGTTTTAGAATTGAGAGAATACCCTAATTTCAATATCTATCTGTAAATCACTTAGTCATACTTTTTGTTCATATGTTTGTTTGTTGTTGTTTTTGTTTTGTTTTTTACTGCCATGTAACGGGAGAGATATTCAGGTTGTTGAAAAAAGTGTGAACTTATCACCTCTGGTAGAACTTCCTTACCCAGTCCTTACTTGAATCTTGTATACACTCAACCTTGTTCCTGAATTATTCCATAATTCTCAAAATTACATTAAGTAGATCCATGAAGGAAATTAAAAAAAAATGCTGTCAGCTTATTGGTGAATGCATTCCTGAATTATTACCTTATTTTAATGATAGTTTTCCCCCAAATTCAATAATCACAGAGTATTTATAAAAAAAAAAAAAAAAGCAGCTGCCAACTCAGTACCACCATTCAGTGAAAAATTGCCCTTACGAGAGCAGGTCTCTCCAAAGAGTGGCTCTGTGCTTATTTGAGAAACCCTAAATTATGTTGAAATTACTGCAGATGTATGTGAAAACCATAGGAATATCAGACAAGTTCATTGTAAATAGTGATATTGTTTTCTTAGTTTTCTGAATTACATTTATTAATTCTTAACTCTAAAACAGCAACAGAGAAATGATTTGATTCTAAGTGTGACTTCAGTCCACATTTGAGCTTTCCTGTCTGTGATGTGATGTTTCAGTAACCAACATTTTGTTTCATAAGGGATCAGAACGAATTCTGCAGCATTCAATGCCATAATCATTGTTCACTTATAGTCCTTCCTTTGTTTTAAATAAAGAGGCTCACAGATTTGCACTGTGCAGTTAAATTTGAATAAACACATACCCAAAGATTTCATGATTTGATATTTAAACTGTTTACCTTAGGTAATTAGAAACAGTGTCATCATATTCCTTGAAATATTTAAACACTATATATTTTTAAAATAATTTCCCTGAACATTGTTTGGATATGTCTTAATGGGAAAAAGTCAGATGTCAGATATGGTAGAAAGATACTTTTTACTGTGACTTTTAACTGTGAAGTCTGTATATGTGAAAAGGCTCAAATTAGAAAGAACAAAGTTGCTATAAGATGCACCTCATTTTAAATCTGGATACATGCTTTATTCTTTTCCTTTAAAGGAAGGCTCCATTTGCAGTCTATGTTTACCGTGAGAAACACTGATCAGTACATTTTACAGATTCCTTGATGGAGTCCATCAGTTTTTCTCTGCCCCGTTTTTCAGAGCTATGTTAACTTGATCTAGATACATAAACCCAACACTGAAAGAGTTTGTACCATTGACTCGTGGATTCAGGTTCTAGAAACAGTCACATATTCATTCAATAGCTGTTTATTGAGTATCTGCAATGGACCAGACACATTCTAGGTACTGTAACACAACAATAAACAAAATAGACAAAAACCGCTGCCTGCCTTCATGGAGTTTGCATTCCACTATTAGAGACAGATAATAAATAAAGAAAAAAATAAATATTTAGTACATTAGATGTAAAATTTTTAAGAAGGAAGAAAAGCATAAGAATAGAAAAGGAAAATATATGTTGTGCGTGTGTGTGTGTGTGTGTGTGTGTGTGATTTTACACACATTGGCAAAGGAAAACTGACTCCAAATAATTCAAGAAATGCATTGAGCTAATTTCAGTATATGCTCTGAGAGAAATAAACCATTTTATTGAAGAATCAAAATGGATGACTTTTCTTTCAATGAATCCTCATGAAACTGTTACAAGAAGCATTCTATTCAAGAAGTACATTGAACATAGTATAATGCAGAATATATTTTTTATTATAATATGTATTGATAAATATAGGTTAGTTTGATCTGTCTTCCCCATGATCTTTTACAAAACTGGAAGGTTCTGAGAAACAACAAGTAAGTTGTTTCACCTAAGTTGGAGGTCTAGAATTGCAAATGAATTAACAGTAAGGGATAAAAAATATTTTGGCTTCAAACTTAAGTCCACGTGTGTTAAGAGTGGATTATAAAACACACAAGAACAAGTGATCTTTCATACTGCTTGGCAAACTAAATGTAAGCATCTTAATATAGGAACTGTAAAATAATATTGCACATTTTTGTTGCTCCAACAAGTACCTTGCATTATTTTAAATAAAATTTTGACTGAAGGAAAATGATTACATCAATGCCTCAAAGCCTACTAAAGAAAGGGGGAATATTTTCCACAGAGAGACACTGGAAGTACTTGTTCCTGCCTTTGAAGAGACATCTGTATGTCATGGTGAAGTCATCTAGGTTTTAGGAAGAGATAAGACAGCTTATAGTTCCTGTAAGATATCTCATATTCCTCTACTATTTCCACAATAGAAGAATTTATAAATCTCTTTAATCCATGTTCAAACCACTTTACCCCATACAGTCTTTAAGACATCTGCTTACCTCTAGTAACAAATGAAGAGAAGGACCCCTTGTGAGCATAAATCAGGACTCTCATCATTGGGGATTATATGAGGAACTAAAAGAAAAGATTTTGACATGGGTACTGAATGCATTTATGGAGGAGTCAGAGATTGGAGCAACCAGCCCCTTGCCATCAGTCCCCTTCCTGAATGGTCCCTGTCCCGAGATCCTTTGGGACGAAAGTCCTCATGGGGTCAAAAACTGCTTTCTTGTATGCAGTGCTTGGACATGTTTTCAGCACAAGCCACCATTCCCCTGACATGCTATCTTTCAGATTCTGGTCTTAGCTAAACCACCCCTGGCAAGGAGTGATCTGTACGTGAGATATAATGAAGTTCTCTGAACAACTGGCTTCTAAAACCCTGGTCCTGCTGGGTGCAGTTGAGTTTTTTTAGCAAGACATTAAGTCACTGATTTTGCAATTTTAAGAGCATCACTGTAAGTTGTTTACAGAATTACTTGCTGTTTTTCAAAGAGTCAAGGACCAAAAGTTGAATGCTTCAGAAGTGTTTTATCTTTCAGACATGATGATTCCTGCTCAGCG
Source organism: Lynx canadensis (assembly GCF_007474595.2). Taxonomy (NCBI): domain Eukaryota; kingdom Metazoa; phylum Chordata; class Mammalia; order Carnivora; family Felidae; genus Lynx; species Lynx canadensis. The sequence continues at coordinate 160,050,082 of NC_044303.2, forward strand.
TACCCACTTCCCTCTCTAAAATCAAAGGAAATATTACCCGTGGGTGTAGTGTGCCTCTGCCAATTTCATTTTTCATTAGAGCCAATCAAAAAAAGATTATGGCATCTTTTCTTTTGAGCAGAGTTCTCTCTTCTTGAACATGGGTCTACTTAGCCAATTATTGTGAACATACAGATCTTTACTGGATATGATTTAATATCAACAATGACAACCTATCCCTGAGAAGCTGACTCATGTAAAAGAAATTCTTTTAGATTTGGATTTTTAAGAAAGGTAGCAAAGACATCCTTCTATAGGGAAAAATCCCCTTTAAATGGCCTACACAGAAGTTGTGTTTTCTAATTGTGTGGGAGACGTACCCAGCAGTGCCTGACACCTGTGTCAGTGGGGAGGGCCCATTAGTGTTGTTGTGGTGACCAGGGTCAATTGACCACGTAAGAAATACCAGGTGTACATGCCCCAGGCCAGTCTCACAGGCAGGCTCTGTTCTCTCAAATAAAGCTGAGAACAGAATGTCAGTGATGTACAACCTTGAGGGAGCTAGTTCTAACAGTGTTGTGTATCCAACTGTGTTGGAAATTACCCAGGGAAGCCTGTTTCAACAGGACTTCTAGCTGCAGTTGTAGGTCCAAAAGGTTCAAGGGAGTCTTTGAACTTGAGGATGCCTATCATTCCCAGGTTTTGAAAGCTTCTAAGAACTGCTACCTGCCAGTTGCCAGGAAACTGAGAAAGGAAGTTAATAAGCTAACTCACTTCAGGTATAATTTATTGCAGTTCATGTTTTTCCCTGTCTTTTTTGCACATTTGGAATGCAGTGTTACCTCAGGAAGATCTATTCCCCAGAATGTATTTTGAATCTCTTTTCTAATTCTTGCTTCACAGAGTTCCACAATCTCTGAAAACTATGTGCCTTTAGTTATTCTTGTTTTTAAAATTTGTTTGGGATCTAGCCATAATCCAGCTCATAGTCACACCTATGGAGTAATAGATATGTAGTCTAATAGGTTCACCTTACTGCCTACTGACTATTCTAGTGGTGTACCTAGATGGTTGCCCAGTATGACAAGTGAAGAAATTGAGTACAAGAATCAGAAACTGGAATGTGAGGCTTCACTCCACAATTACTACTGTAGGAATTTTCTCAAACTCTCTAAGCTTCCATTTTACATGTAAAAAATGGACATGATAAAGTATGCCCTATATCTCCAGAAGCTGGCATATGAATCGAAGAGCAAGTTATTTAAAAGTACTTTGTTAGAGGCAACATATTACAAAAGTGAACATTTTTTGAAGGTACTGATAATTCTGGGGCTTTTTCAAATTTAGGAGTCTTCCATTAAAGATCTTATCTCTTGGGCCTCTTGTATCTACATGATTATATAATTTTCTTGTCTAGATGATTGTTATATACATAGGAAGGAAGGCACTTGACATAGGGAAATAGCAAAATGAAAATATTTGCCTCCCTAATTCTTGCTCCCCTGGGGAGTGCACTGCCCAGGTGACAGGCCAGATAAGAAACATATAGTAAAAATTGCAAAAAAATTGTTTCATGATTTTGAGCCTCTATTCTGAAAAAAAAAGTTATTACACTATGGGAAACATGTTATCTTGAAGAAAAAATCCATTACTTAAAAGGATCCATTAAATAAAATAGAAATGGAATAACTTCTAGTGGGGGTAAGGCCATAGAGGTAGTTAGAGAGATGTTTTCAAAGCCTCTGATGTTCTATATTCCGTGAAACATACATAAGTCACAGAAAACATGATTCTTGCCCTCAAGGGGTGTACAATTCAGTGTACCGAATACCTTTGATCTAACTTAACCACAAATTGGCCAATGAAATGATTGCTAATAAAGCAAATGAATATTAGCTATGTTTTATGTTATTACTGCATATTACTTATGAGTTAATTATGGATGAAAAGGAAAAGTATATGACTGCTGAGTTGACCAATGTGGTTTTAAAATACTACTGATTTTCTGCTTTCATTTTTGTATCACCCTAAAGTTATCTTATACAGTTTTCCTCTTCATTTGAATGATCTAAATAATTTAATCATAATTGGAAATTATTTCTATTATATTTCTTGCTTTTTATTTGAGTCCCAAAATGTCAGTTTCTTTACTAAAATTATTTGAAGAATCTAAGATACTTCCTTTTCCCAGGTAGGCCTCCAACTTAAGAGTAATCTCTCCTAGCTCATAGCTATTTCCTTTTTGCTACTCAAGGTTACTTTTTTTTAATTTTTTGGCTATTTCTGCATTTTTTAGTCTTTCAAGAGTACTCAGTTGTAACTACAACTTACCGTGAAGATAGAGTATTTATTCTTTTTCTGTTTCAAACACTTATAGACCCAAAGAAAGAACATTGTGAATTCTTAATTTAAAAAAAAGCATCCAGAGGAATAAATATTAATTACAAAGTAAAATATTCCCTGAAAATAACACAAAAACTGAAGCTTGCAAAAAACAGATAGAAATTTTTCAAAAATGAACATAAATCTAAATTCAATGCATTAATAATGGAGAAAAAGAAACTTTTTAAAAAGTAACTAAAGGTAAGGGGCACCTCGGTGGCTTAGTTGGCTAGGTGTCAGACTTCGACTTTATGGACTTTCCAGGACTTGACCTGACTGTCTTTCCAGGATTTAGCACAAAAGGAGCAAGCAAAAAACACCAATCACCGAGTTTCTCCCTGGAAGGATTCTAACTCCATGATCTTCCAGCTGCTCTCTGAATGTCCAGCTTCCAATCATCCTATATCAAGGTGCTGATTATAATCCTCCCCATTGGGACACTAACAAATCTTGGCACAGCCTCAACTACCGAGAGCCACTAAGAACAAAGAGTGGCTTTGATGAACATGGATCATCAAAAGGTTTGAGAAACAACCAAGACCTCGGCCTGGGCTGAGTGATAAAGTTAATCTCCTGTATGAGACCACTCTATCAAGACTAAGAAAGGTGACTTTTAATCTTAGGACCAGAAACCACACAGATTAAAAAAGAAGAACGAGAAGGAGAAGGAGGAGGAGGAGGAGGAGGAGGAGAAGGAGAAGGGGGAGGAGAGAAAGAAGGAGAAGAAAGAGAAGAAGAAGAAGAAGAAGAAGAAGAAGAAGAAGAAGAAGAAGAAGAAGAAAAGAGAAAAGAAAAAGAAGAATATCCAAAAAAAGAACAAAATAAAACTCCAGAAGCAGACCTTATTGAAAAGGACAGAAGTGATTTATCTCATAAAGAGTTTGAAATAATGGTGATTAAGATGCTCACTAAGGTCTGGAGACAACGCATGAACAGAGTGAGAATTTCAACAAAGAGAAAATAAACAAAAACAAATTACATGGCTGAAGAATACAATAACTGCACTGAACTAGTCAATAGAGGGCTTCAAAAACAGACCAGATCAAGTGGAAAAAGAGGGATCAGTTAACTCAAATACAGGGAAATGGAATTCACCCAATCAGAAGAGCAAAAAGAAAAAAAAGAATGAAATAGAGGCAACAAAAGCAAAAATAAACAAGTTGGACTATATCAAAATAAAAATCTTCTGTACAGCAAAGAAAACCATCAACAAAATGAGGCAACCTTGTGGAATGCGAGAAAATATTTGCAAACCACATATCTTAAATACATAAAGAACCCATACAGTTCAATAGAGAGAAAAAAAAGAAACAAGATGCCTGGGTGATGGAGTCCATTAAATGTCTGGCTCTTGAGTTTGGCTCACAGGTTCGAGGCCTGCATAGGGATTCCATTTGGAATTCTCTCTCCTTCTCTCTCTGCACCCCACCCAAAATAAATAAATATACATTTAGAAAAAAATCAATCTGATTAAAAATGGGCAGAAGAACTCAGTAGACATTTTTCCAAAGAAGACATACAAGTGGCCAGTAGATACATGAAGAGGTGCTCAACATCACTAATCATCAGGGAAATGCAAATCAAAACCACAATGAAATGTTACCTCACACCTATTAGAATGGCTATCCTCAAAAAGACAAGAGATAACAACTATTGTCAGTGATGTGGAGAAAAGGAAATACAAATTGGTGCAGTCACTATGGAAAACCATATAGAGTTTCCTTAAAAAATGTTTAAAGTAAAAGTATCATATGATCAAGTAATCTCAGCTCTGGGCATATATCCCAAGAAAATGAAATCAGCATCTTGGACAGATGGCTGCACTGTTGTATTCGTTGCAGTATTATTCACAATAGCCAACATATGGAAACAACCTGTGTCCATCTTGGATAAATGGATAAAAAAGATGGGGTGTGTGTGTGTGTGTGTGTGTGTGTGTGTGTGTGTGTGTGTGTGAAATCTAAAAATAAAAACATAAAAAAAGTCAAACTTATAGAAACAGACTAGGAAAGTGATTGCTAGGACAAGGACATCAGGAAATGAGGAGAGTTTGAGAAAAGGGTATAAACTTTCAGCTATAATATGAATTAATTCTGGGAATCTAATGAATATCATGGTGACTATAGTTGATAATGCTGTATTATATAATTGAAATCACTAAGAAAAGAGAAATTAAAATTTCTCATATAATATATACACATACATAAATATTTGAATACATGAATATGTTAAGTAACTGGATGAGAGGAATCTTTTCACAATGTACATCAAATCATCACAATATGCATGTTAAATATATTATGATTTTATCAGTATAACTTCAGTAAAGTTGAAAAAAGTGAGATGCATAGCTGAGATAAATGAAACCAAAAGGATCAGATAAATTATAAACATTCAAATGGGATTAGCAAAAAGTAAGAATTTTAATGACAGTCTAAAGAGTTCAGTGCATTTCAGAGTTAATTTAGTAGGTATGATGAAAACTCAAATTTGTTTAAAGATATATTAAATAAGGTACAAAACTTTTCATATATATGTATGAAGCTAGCATCTTCATGTGTACATTCATTTCAATACCTGAACATAGAGAAACAACATTAATGTGAATGGATAATTATGTAAAATTGCAGCATCTAACTAATGCAGCATTTTGAAAATGAGTGTTTTGGAATTCCATGGTCTTAAAACCAAGACAATTTCTAGTCTTTCTTTCCTTCTTTCTTTCTTTCTTTCTTTCTTTCTTTCTTTCTTTCTTTCTTTCTTTCTTTCTTTCAAATCCAAGTTAGTTAATGTATAGCATAATCATGGTTTCAGGAGTAGAGTTTAGTGATGAATCACTTATATATAACATCCATATATGTTGGGTCATCCCAACAAGGTCCCTCTTTAATGCCCATTATGCATTTAGCCCATCCCTCCATCCAACATCCCTCCGAAGACATTTTGTTTTCTTAAAATTAGGTGCTTTTGGAAACTAATAATAGCTTCACATATAGACGTAATCAAGGTATAAAGAATAGTATTTTTCAAACATCTCTACACATTGGAATCATATGTGGAATTTTTGAAAACACTAGTGCCTAGAACACACATCTAGAAACTCAGATTTAACTTGTATGAAGATAAGGATTTTTTGAAATTCCCTCAGTGATAACAATGTACAATCACATTTGAGAACTAGTGATGCAGAAAGAATAGGAATATCAGTTGATACTTGTTTACATGACTACAATAAGCTAGCTTAGTACAATCACTTTCTCAATGCACTCTCAATTTATTTTCCAGCTGGGACTGAAATTATTGGCCAGAGAGTGTTTATGCAACTAGTAACAGTCATTCCAATTAAACATTAGCAATGATTTTCTTTCTATAGGGTTACACAGTAGTGTCTGATATTCTGAACAGGTGCCTGCATTAATGTGAATTTGCAGTGACAAATATCAACAGAGCTGCTGATTAAATATGCCAATGCTACTTACTGACGATGGTTGCCAGGTCTGTCCTTCGGGACTGACTGTCAGCCACCAAAAACAATTAATAATGAAAATCTGCTACTCAAATTTGCTACATTAAGATTTTCAAAGCGATTTTAATATTCCTAGTGATAACAATACTCTTTTCATCAAACAGAAAACATACTTAGGCAAACATTAACTTTAAACTAATGAATACTGTTGAGAATTTCATAAAATCTGCAAGATATGCCTCAGAGATCATATAATACACTATAACTCTTTCACTGATGAAGAGTCCCAAGAGATGACAAAATTTCCGTATTGGCACATACCCAAATGAGGAGAAAAAGTCTCACCTGATATGAACATCTCTCTATTCTTTCTGTAATAGAACACCTACTCTTGGAGATTTTCAAATACTACAAGTAAAAAGTCATTAGTTGCTGGAATCAAACATTTCTATAAACCTAAAGATCGTTTAACAGCCTTAATGAAAACATAAGTTAATTTCTTAGAGCTCTTAGTTTTCTCATAGCTGAACTTTAGATCAATCCAAGTTAACTACTAAAATTAAGTGACTAACATTTGAATTTCTCGAAAGCTTGCATCAAATTTCCCCAGATATAGTTCCATTAATTGAATGCATTCCTTTAAAATTGTTGACTGGGCATATTAATTTCCATTTCTTAAGGAAGATATTTTTTAAGTATACCTCCACTTTGGATCAAGAGTTCCAATATTCCATCTATCTAATGGGAGGCAGGGGAGCCAGTCCAAGCCCCAATTTCCATTTATGGAACAGGGTTCATGAAGCATGGCTTTCATCCATGGAACAGCTTACACAGCACTATTGTAGGGCTGTTCTTTATTGTAGTTTGGAGTGTTCTCAAGGTCTCACCAATACTCAGGCCAGTGTGGTTAGCCTCTAAACTTCTATTTTAGTTACTAGTGTCTCCCTTTTGCCCCCATGTACCATTATTTTTGGCCTTAGTTAATGCTTCTTGACAAATATTACTATATTCACAGCTTCATATTGAAACAAAATTCTAGTCAATGCAGCTGCCTTTACAAGTCTTTATTTGACCTTTCCTGTGACTATCTTTCACTGGTAGAATTATGGAACAGCAAAGGACCTTATTTCTATGTGAACCTCCAAAATCTCAAAACCAGAATAGGGGATTCCTCTATACATTTTAATGTAGTAAATTGTATGGTCTCCCATAATCAGGCATTGCTATCTGTTGTGCTATTTCTAAATATATGACTCCATATTTCTCTAATATCCTGTCCTTGCTGTTCATTGATTTTTTTCAAGTATTTTAGAAAATAAGACCAATTATAAAAATGAAATTCCTATATAACATTGAAGACTCAAGGTTTTGTTTATTTTATTTTGTTTTCCGGAACAGTCAGCCTCTAAGTCTTTTTCTTATTTGCTGTTTTAGTTATTGGTGGCTTGTTTGACCCATTATGTCATTCTTGCCTCAATTTAATTTTCCTGGCACCCAAGACCTGAGTTTGAATTTCAGCACGCCATTTCCTAGCTGTGTGATTCTCAGAAATATATTTATTTAAACTCATAATTTCAGGGTTCCTCTTAATACAAATGAAACTAATAATAGTACCAGTCCCAATGAATTATTGTTAGGGTTAAATGTAAAGCCCACAGCATGATGTCTCGTGCAAAGTAGAACTTTTAAATGTTAGTTATTTTTATTGTTTGTACATTTGGAGATAATTGTAACAGTGAAGAATGGGCCACTACAGAGGAAAAAAGGGGCCAAACTGAGGTCAAACTCCAATTTTGACTTCTATGACCGGTGAAAACCTTATGTCCTGTTCCAGGGGAAAGAAGGATTCTAAGTTTTTAGTTGTCTCCCGTCACTAAAACAAGAAAAAAAAATTAGTCATTGTAATCAAAAAGGTCAGTGCTACTCTGGGTTTAATGTCCATGGACTCCACACTACTGTGCTAGCTACATGTTGTTAAAGCAATGAGAAGTTAGCACAAAAAAGCAGCAAAGGGTAATATGCTCTCAGTAGCTCTCAGTTTGTGTTTTGTTTTGCTTTGCTTTGTTTTGGTTTGTTTTGTTTAGGAAACTCATGTATTTCATTCATAATTTTCAGTTGTTTTTGCTGAAGAAGATTTTCTAGCTGTCTGATGTTTTTAGGGTGTGTTCTCTTTTCTGTTCAAAATGTTTAATTGATATATACAGAGCCTGCTGTATTATAATAGTATAAAGACCAAAACCAAAAAAAATCTAGGTTATCCTTTTCTAGCAAAAAAAAAAAAAAAAATCAAATAGTATACCAATGGCTTTGTTTCTTCCATATTATAACCTCAAGTATAATAGGAGACTTCCATATACTTTTCATATTTTTAAGGTTATATAATGTTTTACCAAAAATTTATATTGTCTATGAAAGACAATGTGAAGTAAATCACAAGTCCACTGTACTACCCTTTGTTTTGCACATTTGTGTAACTATACAATGTGACACATCCCTTTTTAGAGGGTATTGAAATTGCAGGTATCTTCATCATGATTTCAATTCTAATACAAATATATCTACATCTTTTCTTTTAAAGGATAATTTAAATAGACAATACAAAAACTTGATATGTTTATAAGTTTTCTTATACTCTTCATAAATAAAAAAGCCTCAGGTAAGAAGACAAAGTCAAAACCAGAGAATTAATAAGCCTGAAAACTAAATAATTCCTCAGGTAAATGAGATATGATACACCATTATTAAGGATTTACCTAAAATAAGAATTAAAAGAACATCTGAGAAATAGTGCAGAAAATCAAACTAGAGAGGAGTTAGTTAGGCCCCAAAGTGAAAGTAATAATCCTCCTCCATAAGTCAATAAAGGAGGAGATTATAGTAGTTCCGAAAAGAGGTCAGAAATCCAAGAAATCCAAGAAAGATAAAAATAAGGATTTCGGTGTGATTCAGTTTAGCACCTAAACTGAGAGAAAAAAAAAAAAACTATAGTCTTTCCTGATGGACATTCAGGTATCAAAAAAATAAATCATTTATTTGCACTGCAGGCCAGAAAAGTTGAGAGGTAATATGCAAAGTTGACAGTTTGACAGGCTTACGTAGGTGTGGGAAACTTGGACTAAGAATTCGAGACTTCTTAATTGATGAATTTATAATTAAGGAAAATGGGAGGAAATTCACAATGATTTATGGCTTTACTGTCAGAGTTAGGCTGAAATAGTTGCCAATATCAACAGGAGGTCAATATAATGAAAACACTACATATTTCTTTAAAGTTTCCCAGGTTATGAGAATTTTCTGATACTCTTATTTGAGACTCTAAAGGATTCTAAAGCAGGTGTGACAGGCATTATTATTTCACCTTTACAGAGAATGAATTGAACCTCAGAAAGGATTTTCCTAAGCTAACAGTCATAATTAGAACTCTAACTCAAGTTTTTGTTATTGTTTTAACTAAAAGTCTTACACTCTTTCCAATGTGCTATACACGAAAAGAAGTGGGGGGAAGGGTATATAAATATGCATGTTGTAAATAGACAATTTTTAAGAATGTTACATTTGTGATTCAGTTTATTCCTCATTAACACCCCAACATTAATCAATAATAAAAACTACCATTTATTATGAGCCTATTATTCTATTACGCATCATATACATCTATTATCCCGAAGTGTTTACAATAGCACTGCAAGGTAATATTGGTATTTCTGTTATAAAGGTCAGAAAAGTGATTCTCAAGAAATATTAGGTGACTAGTCCATGATCATTAATCCATCAAAGTATCTTTCCAAAACACACATTTATCATATCACCTGACACCTCTGTTAAACTCTCCAATGGATCTCTAATGATATTAAGATAATGATTTCCTATGTACAATCTTGACCTTCTTCCTTCTCCAACTTCATATTAACACATGATCCTTCTTGCTGTCATTCCTGCCCCCTCTCTTTGCACATAACTCCAGCCTCCTTCATTCAATTAATTCATTTCCTCAGAGAAGCCTTCTTGACTAAGCCAGTCGCTACTATCACTTTCTCTCATTGTTTCTCTCATATAATCTCTTTTATAGCACTTATAATAGTTATGATTTTATATTTATGTGTAAAATTATTGGAGTATTGTTTCTTTTCACCCCCAACTATGAATTGGATGAGGACTAGGACTCTTTTTTTCTTATCATTTTATCCCTAGTTCCCAGTAAAGTGCTGGCCACAAAAGTCTTTTTAAAATAAAGATTATTTATTCTTTTATTCAACATACATTTGTAGAATAGTACAATTTAATGTACCATAATAAAATGATAGAATGTACCAGTATAAAACAAACAGTATTTTGGATGAATCTGCTCTTTGATAAAGTAACTGTCATTCTTGATGTATATCTTCTTAGTTATTCTACCTTGTCTTATGTAGGTGAGGAATTTTTCAACATATTGGTAGAAGAGAGTTTTTCTAAGTCTTCTTGTATGTCTTTAATTTCCTTCATCCTTCAAATATCAATCAAAATAAGCATTATTTACAGAGATGATGATGATGATCATTCATTGCTTTCACCCAACTCAAAGGAATTATTCAATTGTACATACTTCTATGATAACTTGGTTTTGCTAAAATATTTCTGTTTTAAAATATCACTCTTAAACATGAATCTCTTTAGCTAGTAAATTTAGATTCTCCATTGCAGAACCCATGTCGAATTCACCTTTCTGACTGCCATAGTTCTAGAAGAGTGACATCCACATAGTCAGGACTCAAGAAATTCAGATTAACAGAAAGCTAATGATTACAGAGTCATCGTGGTGAGGATTGTCGTTATTTATTTCTATTTCCCAATAGAATTTCGTATTTTGTGATGTGTGCATTCCAACCTCAATTCTCCAACACCAACTTGATGTCCAACAGTTTAATTCAACTCTGATACTTACAACCAGGGTTAGCATCAGACTCCACAGGTTTAAGAATTTAAGGAGCATCTGGGTGGCTCAATGGACTAAGCATCCAACTTCAGCTCAGATCATGATCTCACAGGTTCATGGGTTCAAACCCTGCAACAGGCTTTGTGCTCCCAGCTCAGAGCCTGGATCCTGCTTCAGATTCTGTGTCTCCCTCTCTCTCAGCCCTTTCCCTGCTCACACTCTGTCTCTGTCTCTCAAAACTGAATAAACTTTAAAAAAAAAAAAAAAAGAACTTAATACCACAAGCCTGCCCTCACTTCAGATGACAGGGATCACCTCTACTTCTAACTGATGGCTATAAATTTGGGGTTCCCATGACTGCCCTTCAGGTCTGATGTTACTAAGTCAACAAACAGAACTCTGAAAATCCTCTATTTATGATTACAGTTTCTTAAAAAAGGATACTAGTCGGGAACAACCAAACGGAAGAGATGTTTAGGGCAGAGTTGTAGAGGTTAGAGCTTCCATACCCTCTCCAGGCATTCACTTTCCCAACACATCTATATATTCTCCATTCCAAAACTCCTGGAGCCTCATTGTTTCAGGAGTTTTATATGAACTTTCTGTACATATAATGATTGAATAAATTATTGACCACGTGACTGAACTCGGTCTCCAATCCCTCTCTCCTCCCCAAAGGTCCATCATGAGTTGAGACTAAAAGTACCAACTTCTTAATCCTGTGGTTGACTTGTTATGAGTTACAAAAGGCACTCCTATCACCCAGGAAATTCTGAGGTGTTTAGGACCTCTGTGACAAGAGCAGAGACAAAGACCAAAGGCATATGCCACATGCAGGAATTGGGAGAGAAAGTTGGTTAGAAGCCATAGTCCTGCTCCCACCCTTGCTGCTCATATCACATGTTGAGAAACTCTGGCAAAAATGAAATAGATTGTCCTCCAAATTTAAGAATGTGAGTTCAATAAAATGATCTTTATTTCAAATTATTTTTAATAAACTGTAAAATGTCTTGAAAACAACATAAAAATATTCAAGTACTGATTTTAGGATCAAAAATAACATGTCAACAATTTCAAAATAATTCTCACTAATAAATCATATATATTTTGGGAGATATAGAAAAGGTATAGCATTTATAAATGAGCTGTAATTCTGGAGAAATTCTCCTTCTTTCCTCAAAAAATACAACCATCAACTAAGGGCTACAGAAATACAAAGGTCAATTGTTCCATATCTCCATGTGGCAGGAACATTTTAAAATCCAGTTCAGACTTGACTGATTCTGGTACTTCCATTCTGCTATTTTCTATAGCAGAATTTCTAATTCTATATTTTTTAGAATTATTCTATAATAATATTATATTATTATAATATTCTATAATGTTATTCTATAATATTCTATAATATTATTTCTATATTATTCTATAATAATATATTCTATATATATATATATTGTATATATATAGAATATATATTCATTATATATATTCTATATATATAGAATATATATTCATTATATATATTCTATATATATAGAATATATATTCATTATATATATTCTATAATAATATTATATAATAATATTCTATATTATTCTAGAATATTCTAGAATATATTCTATAATATTCTATAACATATAATATTAATTATTCGATAATAATATTCTATTCTATAACACAATATTATTATATTCTATATATTCTATAATATTCTATAATAATAACATTCTATATTAATATTCTATATTAATAGAAAATATTCTAAAATATTCTATAATCTATATTCTATATAATATATTATTCTATAATAACATTCTGTAATAATATTCTATAATATTCTATATTCTAGAAAATATTCTAGAATAATAACAAAAATAGGCGGGAGAGAGAAAATAGGATCCTCAAAATGTATATGCACGACCATCGCTCTGTGTGAGGGTGGGAGGAGGACACATACTATTAAATGAAAGAGTAGTTAAGGTCCAACTGCATCAAAGTAGGAGAGGGAAACATATATGACATTGTTGTATGACAAGAAAGCTACCAATTAGCTACACAAAGATTTCAAGTCTTGCAAAGCATATATACAAAGCCATCATGTCGCACTTAAAATATTGAATAAACTAAACAATATATTTGAATTGACTGTTTTATTTGACACACACACACACACACACACACAACACTGCTCTTTTCTGGATGAGCTTATATGTACTAAGATGAAAGTTACATATAGCTTTTCCTCATTTCTCTTTGAAAAAAATATGGTATTAGGTGACTACAAAGCTCGGTTGCCATCCAATTCGATGAAGTGAGTCTTTTTTTTTAAAATATAATTTATTGTCAAATTGGCTTACATACAACACCCAGTGCTCATCCCAACAAGTGCCCTCCTCAATGCCCATCATCCACTTTCCCCTCTCCCCCACCACCATCAATCCTCACTTTATTCTCTGTATTTAAGAGTCTCTTATGGTTTGCCCCTCTCTCTCTCTGTTTGAAACTATTTTTTCCTACTTCCCTTCCCCCATGGTCTTCTGTTAAGTTTCTCAAGATCCACATATGAGTGAAAACATATGATACCTGTCTTTCTCTGACTGATTTATTTCACTTAGCATAATATTCTCCAGTTCCACCCACATTGCTGCAAATGGCATGATTTTATTCTTTCTCATTGCCAAGTAGTATTCCATTGTATATATAAACCACATCTTCTTTATCCATTCATCAGTTGATGGACATTTAGGCTCTTTCCATAATTTGGCTATTGTTGAAAGTGCTGCTATAAATATTGGGGTACATGTGTCCCTATGCATCAGGACTCCTGTATCCCTTGGGTAAATTCCTAGTAGTACCATTGCTGGATCGTAGGGTAGTTCTATTTTTAATTTTTTGAGGAACCTCCACACTGTTTTCCAGAGTGGCTGTACCAGTTTACATTCCCAGCAACAGTGCAAGAGGGTTCCCGTTTCTCTACATCCTCACCAGCATCTATAGTTTCCTGATTTGTTCATTTTAGCCATTCTGACCACTGTGAGGAGCTATCTCAGTGTGTCATTGATTTGTATTTCCCTGATGATGAGTGATGTTGAGCATCTTTTCATGTGTCTTTTGGCCATCTGGATGTCTTCTTTGGAAAAGTGTCTATTCATGTCTTCTGCCCATTTCTTCACTGAATTATTTTGCTTACTTTTAAAGTAAGTCTTATCTCTTTACTTTTTAAGATTCTGATGAAAGTTATGAACTTCTCTAGAAAAATATGTTTCATGTAAGTATAATTTTAGGTGGCTCACAGACAACCCAGAGGCCTGGGTAAAATCCTCAGACAGAAGGGAAAAGAATACAGATTCTCAAAAGTACTCATCCTTGGGCAGACCACTTTCTGAAAATATGATGGGGGCAGCATACTTACTCTCCTTTTCGCACTAGAAAAACCAGTGTAAAATGTCTGTTTCCCTTTGAGCCATACAGAAATATCTGATTTATCAATAGGAGAGTTCACTTTATCACATTTTAGGTTATATTATGAGATTATATTTCCACTTCAAATCCTTAAAGCTTTTGGTTTAGTAATACCAAGAGAAAAAGGAATATAAAAAGGTATGTACATCAAGTTAACACCTTTATCCCTAATTTCATCAGGCTCTTAATTTCCATTCCAAAGAAAAAACAGAAGATTCTATATGTATAAATAATTGTTTCCTTTATGATAAGACTCATGCCTTCCATTTAACCAGTAAGAAATATAAAAAGAGTCACTTTTAATGATCCTCATATATTCATCTATTTAGCAGGTGGTGAATTCCCAATTTAAGGTAGATTCACACTGTAACTTTTAAGTAAATAAGGACTGGTGATATTTATCTTTAACAAACATCCTAGGTGATGGATTGATTAGTCACAAACCATATATTTCTTCAATGAATTAGAATGAATTATAATTAGAATTCTAATTGAATTAGAATGAAACCCTTGGTTCATCTATATTGGTTAAATACAGTATCTCCTTTTACCTCAGGGGCTTACTGAAAAATGCAAATTGCAAATAGCTTCAGAGATCCCCTGAATAAGACTCTAAGGTATGAGGTCTGGAATCAGCATTTTTAGGACACTCCCAATGTTATTCTAATTCACACGAAAGTTTGAGACCTCCTTCACTGGAGATTCCTTCCAGCCCTATGATTTTATGATTCTGGTTTGTGACTAATCAGCCTAAATTTTAGTCGGTAGACCACACAACTCCCTGCCAAACTTCCTCCACCAAATATAGCAAGAGTTGACAGATGCCCAAGCAGCAGTGGTCTTTGTGTGTGCCCATCCTAAAAGCAGCTGGGTCTTGTGGCCTTAGCCCCAGCTGTCTGGAACTAGGCAGCAGGTGTTGAGATGGCCAGCTGTTCTCACAAGGCAAGCCTGGCAGCTTGGCTTGCCCAGGTCTTGAATTTTCCCTTGGGTGGCCTTCCATTTGTGGGTGGTCTGGCTCAATTCTAATTCTAGTGAGTGTGCATTCCAAGGCTGAAATACCCGGGCCAGAGCCTACAGAGAGCACATGTGTGTTTTATGTTTATAAATATGTATTCACATATTGAATTGGATGATCACTTAACGTCCCTTTCAGCCTTAAATTCTATGTGTGTTTGTGTGTGTGTATTTATGTATAATTATCATGCAAAATGTTCTCATACGTGATTTTTAATTGCAGATGAAGATGGGCATGGTCCAATGGTCTCTACTCTTTCTCAGCCCTCTTCAATTTTCAAAATTAAGTCTGTTTTAAGAATAACACTAAAAAAGTAAAGCTTAAATACCACCAAAATGCTACCAGAGTAAAATAACTGTAACTAAGCAATCTCAGAGAAAAGGAAATTTTGAGACAATACACTGTCCATGTGCAAAAGACATAAAAATTCATGAAAATGTAAAGGGATAAAGAAAATGCATCTTTTTTTCAAGAGTGTAAGGTAATGTTATGGCTTTAAATTACTATTCTCACATTTATTCCTTTTAAACATATGTTGCAAAATGATATATATTACAACAATATAATAGTATATTAAATTTGTAAAATTACCATAAAATTGAGTTTAAACTTAAAAGTTATATTTTGAGTACATTGTATTTATATATTCTTTACATTTGAATTATTTTCATAGCTCTTATCTTCTTGTTATAGTAATAAACATGAGAAACTCCATAATTTGATACTGTCAGATAAACTTTTGCTGAGTAGATTTACCACCATTTCAATTGATGACTGTCTGATGACTTTATATAATGAATCAGAGATTAAGGTTTCTGAGTAAAGTATACAGTTTTTATACTCTGAGTCAATACAGTTTTAATCTGCTTCACCTACATGTTGAAGACATGATTGAATAGGTTGAAAAACTTTATCTTGTAAAGTACTTGGTTATTTTTCCTTTTAAACTTCTTATGCTAGATGGCATTTAAAAATATTATCACAAATCTTTCAAGAAACAATAACTTTGTTAAACAATAATTTCTAGGAGTACATGTAATATTGAAATACTTAATTATTCTTTTGGAGGAAAATATGAGATCTCTACAGTAGCCTATGTGAACAAAAGTATTTGGAACAATAGTCTCCATGTTGCAGTAGAATGATCAAAGCTTTATCTGGAAGAGGAAAAACTGTACTTTACATTATTTACTGTCAAAAGGAAATGAGGTTTAACATATACATTTATATATGTATATAAATTATACAATTATTCAAACTGCTAATGAATGTCATTATTTTAACCAAATACCTTCCTTCAAATGTCTATAAACCAGTTAGCATAGCTGAAAGAGGCATACACAGATGGCCTGTAAACAGAAGTTATCAAATGAAGAGGAAATTTGATGGTTGGTTATTTAATTTGATCAGTAAGATATGCAAAGTGATGGGAATAAATTGATGTGTAATCCTGAACTGCCCATGGTGTCTACACTGATCCACTTAAGCGGCAAGCCCATGAACTTCATTCCATTTTGTGGGAATTAGGACAGAACTCTTGCTAGGCAAAATGTGGCAAAAGCAGCAGTGATTTGCAGGGCCTCCTCTTGGATGTCCTAGTTCTTACCTTTTATTCTGTTTAGGGCAAGCTTCCTAAGTCCCTAAAGGTTCTTTGTTCTTTTATGCTCTCCCTTTCTACTCCATAAATGTTTTCTTGTTCTGCAGAAATTATCTAAAATGTAGCCACCAAAATGTGAACATAAATTAATATATTTTTATTTTGATAAAAAATATATGACATATGAGGTCTCTCCTAACAATGTTTTGTGTATAGTACAGATTATTGAACTATAAGCACAACTTGTACAGCAGATCTCTAGAATTTTCCATCTTGCATGACTGAAAATCTAAACCCAGGGAACAGTAATTCTCCCTTTTTCCTCTTCCAAACCTTTGGCAACCACTCTTCTACTTTCTGTTTTTAGAAGTTTGACTAATTTAGGTACCTCGTATAAGTGAATTCATGCAATGTTTATCCTTATGTTCCTGGCTTGTTACACTTAGCATAATGTCCTCAAGTTTCATTCACATGGTACAATATGACAGAATTTCCTTCTTTTTTATGGCTGAATAATATTCCATTGTAAGTATATACATACACTGTATATACCACATTTTCTTTATCCATTCTTCTGTTGAAAGATGATTTCTTTATCCATTTACCTGCTGAAGTAGCCACCCCCCACTTTGCTTTATTTTCAGTGGTCCCCAGGTATCCAAACTATTATGGTTCTGTGAGCACATTAAGTAAGTCCAGACAGAAACTATGTCCTTGGACAGTCCTCTGAATAGCTAGAATTTTGGAAGTAGCTCCATTCTTTGCTTTCATCCTAAGGATATGTTGTGGGCTGGGTATTCTTTTTGGTACCAAACTGTAGGCTTAGAAAAGGAACTGATGTAGGTTAAATGAAATTGCTTTTGTTATCCATTTCAATGTGGCTATTCCTAGCTCTCTGCTCACCTACACTACCGTGACTTCTTAACCAGATACTCTAATCCTTATAAAGATATTTTGGTCCATATGACATTGTTAAACCAGCACTTATATTGGAGGAAAATACTGGGACTTCCTATTCTGCCATCTGGCTGATGTCACTGCTCCCAAATGAATGAATATTTAGAACGTTATCTTTATTAAATGTGTTTAAATAATTAACCTTTGATAATCTTAATCATGAAATTCTGAATAAAAGCATTGATTACAAGATTTCATTCAATAATTGAGGGAATGGGACTCTGGGAGAACTTGCTGGGGAGAAGGCCCCTTATAGATGTCTCTACATGTACAATTAATGGTCCATCTCTGCATAAAGCCAGTCTTAGCACACCCATAGCTTTGATGATGTATTTTATAAAATCCTGCCACTCTAAGAATAACTAAGGACTTAGACTTCTTTTGTGAGAGCTTATGCAACAAAGAGTCTAAGAGCAAAGGCCCTGGAGCCTGCAAGCAAGGTTCATGCCCTAGTTTTGCTACTTTCTAATCATGTATGTTCAGGCATTCAAGGAAGGCATTAACTACACTGTGCCTCACTTTTCTCATTTCGCATGACATTGATAACATCCTAGAAGTTGAACCTCATTTGGCTTAAATGAGTATTAAAAGTTTCAATATTTTTAAAGCATTCAGAATATTGCCTGGTACATGGTGTTATGTAGGTATAAGCTATTACTTTTATAAAAATAGTTGCTAAAAAAACATACTGCAACACAAAAATTAAATGTATATTTGTTAAAGATGACATAAGTAAGCTTAGAACAGAGAAAATATTTGTAACATAGGTAACAGATAAGTCATAATAAATTATACATAATATATAGCATACTAATACATAACAATTATATAAGAAATAACAATAATAGCTTTACAAATTAAAACAAAAATGAAATTCAGTTTTACGATGATAATTGGCATAAACAAAAAAGATTAATGATATCCAGCATTAGCAAGAAATCTGTTCTCAAATACTGAGTATAAATGGAATCACCAGGAACATTTTTTAATTTTTAAGTTAATTATTTATTTTGAGAGAGAGAGAGAAAGAGAGAGAGAGAGAGAGAGGGAACATGCATGAAAGCATGAGCAGAAAAGGGGCAGAGAGAGAGGGAGAAAGAGAAAACCCCAAGCAGGCTCTGTGTTCTCAGAGCAGAAAACTATGGGAGCCTCCATCTCACAACTGTGAGATCATGACTTGAGCCAAAACCAAGAGTCAGATACTTAACTGACTGAGCCACCCAGGGTACCCCAAAATTCCCAGGAAAGTTTAGAAAAAAATCATTAAAACAAAAGTATTCATCAAAACATAAAATATCCTTATCTATTAAACAAGAAATCCCATCCTAAAATTCCTGTAGAAATCCTTAAAGGACCATTTAAGTTTGTAAAACATATGCCTATGCATATTGAAACATGCTTTTAATAGGTAACATCTAAAAATAAACAGACATTTGGTTATCAGTTGAAGTTAATAAATTATACTCCAGTTACCCTATGGAATATTAAGCAGCTATTTTATATATCACCCATTACAACCCTTAAATGCATAAGAGAAAATTCACCACTGTGTATCAGACTATTAACTCTGGTTACCCTGGTTACCTCTAGGGAAAGGAAATATTTGGAAGACTTTGACACATTTTGTATTTTATACTCTAATTTTATACCGGATATATTTTAATTTTAAAAAGGCATATTCTAGGGGCGCCTGGGTGGCTTAGTCGGTTGAGCGTCTGACTTTGGCTCAGGTCATGATCTCGTGGTCTGTGAGTTCGAGCCCTGCATTGGGCTCTGTGCTGACAGCTCAGAGCCTGGAGCCTGCTTTGGATTCTATGTCTCCCTCTCTCTCTGCCCCTCCCCCGCTCATGCTCTGTCTCTTTGTCAAAAATAAATAAACATTAAAAAATAAATAAATAAAAAGGCATATTCCAAAGCAAAAATGAATTATTTTCTATTGCTAATCAATCAATAGCGAGGTATAAAAGGCTATATGTAGTAACATTCCAAAGAGAAAATAAGATTAGTAAAAAACACAACAAATGTTGGTATTTATCAACCCTAGATAGTGGGATAACAGGTGACTTTTATTTCCTCTTACATTATACTTTTGTAAAGTTTCCTAATTAACTTGTATTATATTTATATTATTATAGTCAGGGGAAAAAATAAGCTTATGTTCTTTAAAAAACTTTAATGTCCTCAAACCCCATGATTGAAGAATTTATTGGAATAGAGAACATATGACCAATTAAGTCTAGAGTGAAAATCAAACTTCCTCTCACCATTTTGTCCACTTGTAGGACCTGAATTTCTGTTATACATATCCTTGTCCTCCTTGATTTAATGAACCAAAGCACACATTATAAGTAGCAACATAGCAACCTATATGAATTATTCAGCCTGAATACTCCTAACAACATATTGAAATAAATCTATCAATCATTAGGTGGGAGTTATGATTTAGAAAATGTGTTACAGTAAAGTCTCTATAAACATAATATAAGAAACCTGCTGAAAATCATTCATTAAAATTTATATTAAATAATTTGGTGTATAATGTTTCAGCCAATGTATATGTCTTCTTAAATGACTATAGAACTATTGTTCACTTAAAAATATTAGCCTCTAAAATTATGTAGCTTTTTTTACCTTTCAATTTTCTTTTAGATTTTCTTTTTCTATTGCACTTGGCCAAAAACCTCTGAAATTATGTCAGAATTGTAGCTTTTGGAGGTAAAATCTCAAATGACCAAATGGATCAAATCAAATTTAATATGATGTGATTTTAAAGAGGCCAAGATACTATATTTTGAAAATTGATGTTTATTCTGGAAATATTAACTAAATATTTTGAAAAAATTACCAAGGAAGCAACCTTTTTTTCCTTGTACAGCTCTGTTACATTTGGCAGTCATTTCTAAAATCATTTTCTATAACCATATTCAATTTAATGACTATCCAAGAATTGTACCATAGTGACATGGGTGGGAATAGGGCTGCTTATTAAAATTCACAATTCACAAATGGGCTACTCTCAATTATCCACATAGCATGAAATTTGAAATTCAGAAAGAGAAGCCTCATTTTAAACAATAGTTTGGAGCCTCTAAATTTTTTCCTAAGCTTAAAACAAGCAGTCCAATTTCTGATTAAAGTTTTATCTCATTTTCCCGGGGCCCACACATGAAGGGGAAAAAAAGAGGAAGAAAGAGAGAAGGAAACTATATAACTCATAGTTTAAAAAAGGAAAATTGTCAGCACTATAGTCCTCAAGGACTCCCAGTAAAGTCAGCAATGAAGAAAAAATCTCTATAAAAATAAATTAAACAAAATGAGACTGTATGTTCTTGACATCAAGGGCGTTAATTATTGTGAGAGTCCAAATCTCCTTAGCAAAAAAAGAAAAATTAATCTGTTCTCCCTGGAAGACAGGGAATCTCATAGCTTAGAGTCTGAGGCAGTAATGATGTGGCTGTCTCGAATACAAGGTATATTGGAAGAGGTGAACCCTTTTTCCCCCTCCCCAAAAGATTGACCAGCTTTCCCAAAAAATCTATGGCTTGTTGTGATCAGCACCGGGTGTTGTATGTAAGTGATGAATCACTAAATCCTACACCTGAAAATGATATTACACTGTATGTTCACTAACTGGAATTTAAATACAAAATTGAAAGAAAAAAAAATTAAGCCGAATTACAAAATGGGTGTGATACAGAGAAAGAGAGAAATTCAAAGTCCTAAGACATAAATTATTTCCTAAAGCGCTAGTTATTTTAAAATACATTTATTTAGGGGTGCCTGGGTGGCTGTGTCGGTTAGGTGTCTGACTTCAGCTCAGGTCATGATCTCATGGTTTGTGAGTTCCAGCCCCGCGATGGGCTCTGTGCTGACTGCTCAGAGCCTGGAACCTGCTTCCGATTCTGTTTCCATCTCTCTCTGTCCCTTCCCCACTCATGCTCTGTCTCTCTCTCTCAAATATCAATAATACATTTTTAAAAATTAAAAAAAATACAGTTATTTTTACTATTATGCCCTACAGCAGTTTTTCTCGAATTTATGCATAAGTATCATTTGATTACTTTAGTAAAATACAGAGTCTCATTCTGATCCCAGGTGATGCTAATGTTACTGGCCCAAGCACCACACTTTGAAAAGCAATGCCTACCATATACTTGATAATTACAAAGAAATGGACTGTCTTGTGAAAAAGAAATAAAAATAATCCTATTTATAATAGTATCAGAAACAATAAAATGCTTAGGGATAAATTTAACCAATGAGGTGAAAGATCTCTATACTGAAAACTACAACTTTGATTAAAGAAGATGAGAGATATTCTGTGTTAAGGAATCAGGAGAAATGATATTTTTTAAATGTTCATATTACTTAAAGTCATATATATATATATTTTTTTTCAGTTCAATCCCTAACAGAATACCAATGGCATTTTTATAGCAATAGAAAAAAATTCCAAAAATGTGTATGGAACCACAAAAAAACAGCCAATAGCCAAAGTAATCCTGAGAAGGAAGAATAAACCTAGAGGCAACACACTTCCTGATTTCAAACTACATTACAAAGCTATCATAATCAACATATTATGTTACTGGCATAAAAATAGACACATAGCCCAATGGAACAGAATCAGAAGTGCAGAGATAAACCCTCACATTTACAGTAAACTAACATTTGACAAGGGAGCCCAGAGTACTCAGCGGGGAAAAGATAGTCTCCATAAATGCTGTTGGGGAAATTTGATGATCACATGCATAAGGAAATTGGACCCCTCTCTAACACCACTCATGAAAATTAACTCAAGTAGATTAAAGACTTAAACATAAGACCTGAAACAATAAAAACTCTAGAAGAAAACATAGGAAAAAAAAAACTTCTTGACATTGATCTTGGCAATGCTTTTCTTAGATATGTCAAAATTACAAGCAGAAATAAATAAGTGGGACTGCATCAGACAACAAAAAAAGGCTGTATACAGCAATAGAAACAATCAAAAGTGAAATTCAGCCTATGAAATGGGAGAAAATATTTGCAAACCACATATTTGCTAGGGGTTAATATCTAAAATATATAAGGAGTTCATGTAGCTCAATAGTAATATGTATGTATATATATATATATATATATATATATATATATATATATACACACACACACATACATACATATATACATATAGTATACATATACATACATGCATATATTTACATATGTGTATGTGTGTGTGTGTGTATTGCTTGAAGGACCTGAGTAGACATTTTTCCAAAGAAGATGTACAAATTGCCAACAGGCACATGAAAAGATGTTCAACATTACTAACCATTAGGAAATGCGCATGTGAAAAACCACAATGAGATATCACCTCACACCTGTTAGGATAGATATTATAAAAAAGAGATAGTTGGCAAGGATGTGGGAAAAAAGGGAGCCCTGTGTATCTTGGTTGAAAATGTTAATCAGTATAGCCACTATGGGAAACAGTATGGTGGTTCCTAAAAAAGTTAACATTAGAACTACCATGTGATCCAGCAACCCCAATTCTGGGTATAGATCCAGAGGAAATGAAATCAGTATCTTGAAGGGATATCTGCACTCTTGTGTTCATTGCAGCATTATTCAGTTATTCACAATAGCCAAGATATGGAAACAACCTAAGTGTCTGGCTTATTTTTAAGTGTTTATTTATTGTTGAGAGAGAGAGAGCATGAATTGTGGAGGGGCAGAGAAAGAAAGAGAGACCCAGAATTTGAAGCAGCCTTCATATTCTGAGCTGTCAGCACAGAGCCCAACGTGGGGCTCAAACGTGGACCAGTGAGATCATGACCTAAACAGAAGTCAGATGCTTAACCGATAAGCCACCCAGGCACCCTTCTAAGTGTCTGTTAATTATTGAATGGATAAAGAAGTTGTGATATATATCTATATATAGATATATTTATATATGTAAGTCTTCAGGATAGCATGAAAGGGCCAACACGCTTGAAGTGAGACAACTTAACTAAAATTCTGACTTTGCTCAACCAACTCTTCACCAGATAGAATCTCGCTCCTCTTAGAAATGAGAATAATAAAATAATCCAAAATCTCAAAAGGCAATTTGTAGACTACCCAACTTGAGGGGACCTAATGTGATAAAAAAAAATGTATTACCCAGTTTAAACCCAAGGAATTAATTTATATTTTGTTCAAAACATTTTTTCAAGGCATAGTAATAAAGATTCAATGAACTATCTTGCAAAACTTAAGAAACATTCCCAGCTTACCCATTTGCTAATCTTCAGTAGAAAAAAAAAAAAACTTTAAAAATTCAGTGAAATATAATTTCAAGAAAAAAAACTCACTGATTAAATATTGTTTGGTCAAATATGAAAACATATCATCATAAATCATTCATGATTTTCAAAGTATTAGATATTATTTTATTTCTCATAAACTCAAATTTCTATCCTGGTTTTTACGAACTAATATTTAAAACAGAATAGACTTTTAAAAACTGAGAACAAACTAAGGGTTGATGGGGGGTGGGAGGGAGGGGAGGGTGGGTGATGGGTATTGAGGAGGGCACCTTTTGGGATGAGCACTGGGTGTTGTATGGAAACCAACTTGACAATAAATTTCATATATTGAAAAAAATAAAATAAAACCGAATAGACTAGAGAATTTTTAGAGTGTGAAATAATAAAATATTATACTATTTTCTTTCTTCTAAAAATTATGTCACACTGTATTAAAAGTTTTTAAGAGTTTATTTTTTTGTGATTGATTTGAAAATGGAGTTATCTTCTTATTCGGGAAGAATAATACAGTATTCTGGCATGTATGGCAGAAACAGACATTTCTATTTGAAAGAATTTGATTATTCAGTATAATTACTTTTAAACATGTTACAACTTTCCACATTAGTCAAACAGCAACAAAAATAAAAAAAAGAAATTAAACAAAAAGCATTAATGAAAGAAATTTGAACAAAGAATTCTAATCAGATATAACTCCTATTTTAATTTTTTAAACTAGGTATTGTTTAAATCCTACTATATAGATCTTATACAAAATAAAGCAACAAGTAAACTTCATTTTTTCTTCTATATATTTATACTGTATACCCCTTATGATTCCCAAAACTGTTTTAGTGTTGCTACATTCAAAGACACACATACACGCATGAACATACATACACACAAAGTAAATTCAGAAAAAAAGAGATAATAACTATATCAAAAACTAGACTAATGGCATAGCCTAGACTGAAGAATAAATATGAACTTTCTTGAAGTAATGCATAGGTGAGTATTTAAGTAAGGTATGAACATTGAATAGTCTTCAATATCACTTTTATTTAATACACAGAGATGTAAGTTAACCAAGCCTGAAGTAAGAGATTTAACGTGAAAATTTGTTAAGGATTAAGAACATAGAGATAACTAGAGACACCTAAGTGGCTGAGTCAGTTAAGTGTCTGACTCTTGTTCTCAGTTCAGGTCCCCATCTCATGTTTCATGAGTTCAAGCCTCACCTGCTTGGGAAAGTACACATTAGGGTAGCACTGGCTCCAGAAGTCCCCACCAAGAAGAGTTAACTTTAATGAGTTTTCTCAGGTAATTGAATGAATTGGTTTTCCAAGTTGGTTTATTTAGTGTCATTGGTTTGGATATTTGAGAACATCTGCCACAAACTGATATTGGTGTTAGCATAAGTAATATTAAACTATTCTTTATGTATATATTTGAACAACAGTATGTTTTGCTTTGTGAAGCTATTTCTGACTGCCAGTGGTAAAATTATGTCATTGAAAAGGATAGTTGTTTCCTATTGGTTCTGGCAGAAGGGTATACATTAAGTTCATGAAAATGTGGCATTAAATTACTTAAATACAAGTCAAAAAATTAAGTAAAAACTAGAGGACCCTACACAGTTTTATTTTACACAATTTGGGCATGAAATTTGATCCTGATATCATGAAAATAGTTATGTTTAATCTGATTCTCACTGGAATTTTAATCCAAAGCACTGGCATCATGGGTTAAGGTAAAAACAAAACAAGACAACAACAACAACAAAAATAACCCAAAAAACAAAAATAAAAACAAAAGCAAAAAACTTAAAAATGAAATTAAAGGAAGGAAGAAAACTATGTAGAGAAGATTGATAATTAAAATCTCCTTGAGGGCAGAACTTTTTGATTCACTCCTTTGGAGAAGTTGAGTGCAGACTGCATGAGTACTGAGTGCTTTTTTTAAGGCTTTGTTTATAAATTGAAAATTATTTCAAATTAAATATGTATTCATTTTTTGTCCTTTTTTATTCCTTCTCATTTTAGATTACATTGTATCCTTTCCACTCATAATTAATGATAACATAAAGTGATGAGTCAGAATTGAAGTGTTATACTTAAAGTAATGTCAAAATTTTACTTCAGAAAATGCTGTAGGAATGTTTCTGCCCTTTTTTATTAAAATCAAATGTAATTATGTGTTTCTAGCAAAACCCAGCAACTAGTTTGATTCTAGTCTCTTGCGAAGCCTGAGATATTAAATAGCTTTGATCTTGGCAATCAAAGTGTATGCAAATACCATCAAGAGGAAGTGCCTATGTAATAAACTTGCATCTGTGTCTATCAAAAGTCTGCGTTGCAGTGGCCTGGGATTTTTTTTCTTTAACTGTTATTTTTCTCCTTTAAATAAACATGTTATCATTAAACATATTGGCAGGTTCTTACTGGTGGGCCAGATTAATTAGCACAATGTCATGGAAAAAATTACATGTTTTCTAAATTAGGCTTCTTATGCATTCAAAGCATTTGAGGTATTTTAAAAATTATTTATTTACTTATTGAGAGAGAGAAAGAGCGCGAGGAAGGGAGGGAACAAAGGAGGAGAGGGGCAGAGAGAGAAGAGAGAGAATCCTAAGTAGGCTCCACGCTGTTAGCAAGGAGCCTGAGTCAGATGCTTCATCAACTGAGCCACTCAGACACCCCTGAGGTATTTTGATGTTTAACACCATTAATCATTTAACAACATTTATATTAAATAAAATTGAAGTCATTGAAGCAGATTCTAACCTTTATATTTAACTTTTCTGTCTTCATGGATATTACAGCAAAACCTACTAACATATTCATAAATATCTTGAAAGTTTTTATATTTTAGGTACGATGACAAATTACTTTTTCCAAACGCATCACTGGAGTATACTGACTAATGTGCAGAACAGAATCCAACTATTATTTTATATATATATATATATATATATATATATATATATATATATATATATATATATAGATATATATATATATATATATATATATATATATATATACAAAAATTTTTGACCTGTATTTTTTGGTAATGAATATTTCTAAAACTACAAATTTTTAAGTGTTATTTTTTAATGTGTAAATGCCTTCAAGTCAATTAATATAACAGAAAATTCACATATGGAGAAAATGGATTTTAATATGAAAGAAGGTAAATAGAAAACATTTTCATGAATTACACATCATAGTATTTCGTAGTTTTTCAAGTGTGGAAAGTGAATCTTCTTTGATATGGGAAAATACTAGCTACATTTACAATAAAATCTTTGTATTTAAAAAGTTAACATTTGCTTTTTTGATAATTTGAATTAAACTTAAAGATCAATGTTGTGTCTTACGTTGTAATTTTGCTAAAGCACAGACTTGAATCTCAGACAGTTGTAGGGTATTTAGGTGGAACAAATCACTGAGCCCGTAGTGAACCTACTTGGCTAAGATCAACAGTCTTAACTGTTATTTTGTTCAGACTTCTATCATTGGTTAAAAATAACTCCCCACATATATCCAAGTGATATTGTTTATCAAAGAGAACAAAATATGAAAAGGTCCAAAACAGTTATCTTTAAAATAGGCATTTAAGTAAGATACAGCAATGTGTCTTTAAAAGATTGTTAACACCTGATTTTCATTTAAAGGAGAATTATGCAGTAAAGTAATATTTTTGATGGGGAGGTTGCAAAGGTTGAAACGTACTTGCAAAAATCTAGTAATAGCTTATGACTTTAATCCATTTTATTTTCACTCCTGTTCTTTCTTTGTGTTGGAGTGTTTCATTTCCTATTAAAATATAAATTTCTTGATAAATATATATTTTGGATGGCTATTTAGCTGGCCTTAATCAAGTCTTGAGGAAGCTATAAAGACTTCCAAATAAATAAGTCATTCTTCAGGGAAAACTATCTGATTAAAATATTTACAATATGCCCCCTATAAATGCCATGTGAGTAATCCAAAAATAGAACCAAATTGAAACCAAAAATTATGTGTCTGTCTGACTGTTCATTCCATGAAAATATAAATATTCTTGTGGTATAGAAATTATGACATCTAGGCATCTCAAAAACCACATTAAACAAGAAGAGTACATTATGGGAATAAGATCTTGGCCCTGGATTTCTTTGCCCCACAGGATAAATAT
Organism: Lynx canadensis; assembly: GCF_007474595.2. NCBI lineage: Eukaryota > Metazoa > Chordata > Mammalia > Carnivora > Felidae > Lynx > Lynx canadensis. The sequence goes on from NC_044303.2 coordinate 160,078,306, forward strand.
CTGAAACTTTTTCATGGTGGCTTACCTAAATGTCTACTGACTTGGGAAACAAACCATACAGGGCAAGAACTAAGCCATACACTTTACTAAGTCTACAGGTAAATTTGTATGCCCTTGAATACGAGATAATTTTAGCCCTGATTCTCCATCCCCCATTTGTCCCCTTCAACAAATAGGCACCCTGCTGAAACAACTATATTATGTATATTCATTTTTGCATCATCACATGGACCGTAACCACAAGATATTGAAATGCACTCTACCCAAAGTCAGCCTGGTTTTAATCTTGTGGTAGGAGACACAACATAAGAGGCAATGAACATTGGCATTCTAGTCAGTTATAAGTTGGCTATAATTACACTAATAGGGTTCAGTATCAATTGTTTTGACCTCCCAAGGAAAAGCTGTTCATATTTCACATATTTATGTACCAAATCTATAAAGTTTTAAAAATCTTGAATAGAGAAAAGAACCTTTTCAGTGTAATTTATGTCTGCTATGATGATATCTTTTCTACTCTCTCTTTTGATGTTTTAGGATACCATATAAGAAAGCAGACAAGTTTCTGCCAAATGCTGCTTATTTACTTTTACCTAAGATTTTATTTTTTATAAGATCCATATGATTTCATACTAGTTTTTGCTTTTCATACAGTGTTTATATGTTTCACAAAAAGATCACTCTGAACCAGTTTTCAAGTTAATCAATCCCTAAATAATGATGTCACAGAATAAACATATTACATGTTTACCTCATAACATTCAGAGTACATTCTCTACAACTATAGTCTATTATACTTGCCTATGGAAATCCTAGTGAAAATGATTACTTGTGCATCAGTGGGTCTTAAAAATGTAGTTGTAGGGGGACTACTATTAGTCCACAAAGTTTTCCCCAGGTGATCCACAGGTTGGTCTCTTGAGGGCTTAGTTTTATTATATGACAATGTCTAAATGCCCTACTCTGTTATGAACTAACAACTGTGACATTTATTTAAAAATAAACATCGCTTCACATTACCATAGTAAAATACCAATAATATTGCTAATGTTGATGTTTGAGTTGTGCTCGCAGTTGGAGTGAGTGAGATACTTGGTGTGTCATATATTTTCCTAGAGTCACCCTTGACCTGAAAAATGTAGAATAATTGTAGTTCAAATGCTGACAAATTATTGTGTTTGTTCATATGTTTTTTCTCTGAATGGCTGTTTTTTCACAACAATCATCTTTAGTCAGTAGCAATTCTTCTGATCTGAGCCTTTTTGAAAAACATTTCTATAACTAGGGTCAAAGTATCTTGGTTTAATATTTGTTATTCTGGGATATACTTGAGTAAAATTAGTAATTATTTATAATTTCTTGATTATTAGCCTGTCTAGTTTTGCTTCAGTCAATATATACCCCCAAATGCAAAGTAAAATGGAAATACTATAGATTTCAAGCTACGTAACTTGAGTTCAAATCATTTTTTGCATTTATTAACTATGCAAATCTCAGTATATTGATGAACCTTGCACAGCCTGTATCTACATTTAAAAATACCTATCCCTAAAAAAAAGAGGTTAGAGTGGGAGAGAGCCAAAGCATAAGAGATTCTTAAAAACTGAGAGCAAACTGAGGGTTGATGGGGGGGTGGGAGGGAGGGGAGGGTGGGTGATGGTATTGAGGATGGCACCTTTTGGGATGAGCACTGGGTGTTGTATGGAAACCAATTTGACAATAAATTTCATATATTGAAAAATAAATAAATAAATAAAAATAAAAATAAAAATACCTATCCCTCAGGGCAAGTGGGTGGCTCAGTCGGTTGAGCGTCCGACTTTGGCTCAGGTCATGATCTCACAATTTGTGAGTTTGAGCCCCACATCAGGCTCTCTGCTGACAGCTTAGAGCATGGAGCCTGACAGCTCAGAACAGGGAGACACAGATTCTGTGTCTTCCTCTCTCTCTGTTCTTCCCCTGATCACATGCTGTCTCTCTCTCAAAAATAAAGATTAAAAAAAAATTTTTTTAAATACCTATCTTTCAGTGTTCATATGAAGATTAATAAGGCAGCATGGTGGTCTTAATAATAAGCACGTGGTAAGCATATAGTGTCATTGACCGTCTTTCTCCCTCCTCCACCTCACATGAGGTATATTAAATTGATATAGCCACCATGAAGGGCAATATGACGGTACATATTAAAAATGGAAATGTGTGAAACTTATGTCCTAGGATGCTATGACCATCAATTCTACTTATATTTGTCTCCCTTTAAAAAAAGATGCTCACATGTACCAAGAAACATCGTTGTAGTGTTGTTTATAAAAGATGGTTCAATATAGCACAGTGACTCAACCCAGACGCTCAATGTAGAATCTAGATCTGAATCTCAACTCTCCCTATCACTAGCTGGATAACCCTGTACAAGTCATTTTGCACAGATTTTTCCTCATTTGTAAAATGGAAATAGTAATGGTACCTTCCTTGTGTTGTTGGGATTAAATAAATTAATATAGGTAAAACATATAGAACAGCATCTGCCAATAAATGCTAAGCAAATATGAGTATTTCTTTAATACAGCAAAATGTGGCAATATGAAATCTGAAAATATATAAGCATGTGTGGAAATTTAAATGGCATTTCAGTAGGAATCAGCTGATTTGTTTATTAAATGGTATATAATTGGCTCTTGATCCAGAAGAGTGAAGTTCCAATTGCTAGTTCATGCAGTTTACAAATTTAAGTTTCAGATGCATTAAATATTTAAATCAAATAATAAAGCCATTAAAGATATATTACAAGGAAATCAAGAAGGATATTTGTGCAAATTTGCTTGGCATTCTTCCTTCAAGGAACTGTAGTCATTTATCAACATGGCCCTACCTTAGCCCATGACATTGCTAAAGCCTGCTCTATCTGCAGTATACCGTACTTTTGTTTATATGTGTCAAGGAACTTTTGGTATATTAGGGACATTCAGCCATACATATTAAATTTTTTCCACCTAAAAGATTTAATTTCCAATCTTTCTCTTTTATCTGTATAATTGACCATAATTTTTATGATATAGTCAAATTATGAATTTTTCTTTGTTACTAGTTTTCAGGTCTTGTCTGGAAAGGCCTCTTCCAGCCTCTCTCTCTCTCTTTCTATCTATCTATCTATATATATTTTTTAATGTTTATTTATTTTTGAGAGAGAGACAGACTATGATCAGGAGAGGGTCAGAAAGAGAGGGAGACACAGAATCTAAGGCAGGCTCCACACTCTGAGCTGTCAGCACAGAGCCTGACCCAGGGCTTGAACTCATGAACTGTGAGATCATGACCTAAACTGAAGTCAGAGGTTTACCTGACTTAGCCACCCAGGCACCCCCATCCAAAATATTTAAAAATTCACCCATAGTTTTTCTTGATTAATTTTGTGTATGTGAATCTTTAGTTCATATGAAATTAATTTTCCTAAAAAAAATTGAAAATTCAATTTTATTAAAAATATCTGACAGATTTTATCCATGTTATTAAATAATCCAGTTCTCCCTAAGTGATTTAAATTGCCCTCTCTATCTTTTTATCTTACACAAAACTTGATATGTATTTTGTTGCTAATACTTATCCTGATCCATTGATTTGGTGCCAAGTCTTATACATCAGTATTTTAATTTCTGTGGTTTATTATTTTCAATTTATATCTTCTATACCCAATTTTACCTCATTAAGCTTCTTTTAAAAGTATTCTTCTGGGGCGCCTGGGTGGTGCAGTCGGTTAAGCGTCCGACTTCAGCCAAGTCACGATCTCGCGGTCCGTGAGTTCGAGCCCCGTGTCAGGCTCTGTGCTGATGGCTCAGAGCCTGGAGCCTGTTTCTGATTCTGTGTCTCCCTCTCTCTCTGCCCCTCCCCCGTTCATGCTCTGTCTCTCTCTGTCCCAAAAATAAATAAAAAACGTTGAAAAAAAATTAAAAAAAAATAAAAGTATTCTTCTGGCTATGCCCTCTCATGACTATAAATCTAAGTGTTGCTTAAAAACATTGGTCTGATACCACCACCACTCAACTTCTACACCTGTATAGTCCTCTCCATCCCTAGATGACCTGAGCATTACCTTGAATTCATATAGCCTTTCTGTATACAAATGGAGTATCGATCCATTTATTCAAGCCTTCCTTTATATTCTTCAGTTAACTTTAAAAAATTTTTAGATATCTTTTGAAGATTTTGTTACATATGTTTTGCTGGTATTGTGTTTATTGCACTTTCTACCATTTATATCATACTTTGTAATTAAAATAAGTGGGCAAATTAAAAATTCATTGACTTTTATATATTAATTTTATAAAAAGCTACTATACTGATCTGTCTTCTAGTTTTTATGACTGAGTACAACTGAATCCTCCTTTCCAATGTTTATACTTTTTTTTTTGAAAGAGAGAGAGAGCACGTGTGAACAGGGGAGGGTCAGAGGGAGAGTGAGAGAGAGAATCTGAAGTAGCCTCCACACTCAGCACAGAGCCCAACACAGGGCTTAATCCCACAACCCTGGGATTATGACCTGAGCCGAAATCAAGAGTTGGATGCTTAACTAATTGAACCACCCAGGCATCCCCCCAATGTTTATACTTCTTATTTAATGGCCCTATCTAGTGTCAGTCAGTTGCATTTCAACGTTTATTTATTTTTTGGGACAGAGAGAGGCAGAGCATGAACGGGGGAGGGGCAGAGAGAGACGGAGACACAGAATCGGAAACATGCTCCAGGCTCTGAGCCATCAGCCCAGAGCCCGAAGCGGGGCTCGAACTCACGGACGGCGAGATCGTGACCTGGCTGAAGTCGGACGCTTAACCGACTGCGCCACCCAGGCGCCCCCAGTCAGTTGCATTTCTAGAAAAAAACAATAAAGTTAAAAAACACTAGTGTTTAGAGGGGCATCTGGGTGGCTCAGTCGGTTAAGCGTCCGACTTCAGCTCAGGTCATGATCTCGTGGTTAGTGAGTTCAAGCCCCACGTTGGGCTCTGTGCTGACAGCTCAGAGCCTGGAGTCTGCTTCGGATTCTGTGTCTCCCTCTCTCTCTGCCCCTCCCCTGTTCATGCTCTGTCTCTCTCTGTCTCAAAAATAAATAAAACATTAAAAAAAAATAAAATAAATAAAAACACTAGTGTCAGAAACCCAAGATCTATTTTGGGTTAGAGTTTTTAATATAGATTTTATTAAGAATAAGTGTTAAATTTTATCAAATGTACTTTGACATCAGCTGAAATACTAAATGATTTTTCTGTTTTAGACTCTTACATAATTTTTGTCATAGATGTACTATTATTAAATCTTCTGGAAATATTGTATTAAATTTTCACCCAGATATTAGCATCAGACTCAAATTCTAGCTATGTTACTTTATACTCTCTGGTTTTCATTTTCCTCTATCTGTAAATGGAGATAATGATAGAACTGAACTTATGTTTTATGAACAGTAAGTTGAATTAATGTATTTAAAACACTAAGAACAAATTCTTGAAAAAAGCTTATGCTCAAGAAGCATAAGCAATTACTAATGGTGTTGATTTCAGATGCTGTCTCTGTCAGATTTAGGAAAGTGTTATGCTGCTTATGTACAAAATCTTAGGAAATATAACTGCCCATCCATGAAATCATATAACACTTTAAAAACAGCTTTTTAATTTCTTCCTTTAATATTGATTTAGTTGGGTTTCCTATCTCTTTTTGTAGCTAATTTGGGTATTTAATAATTTATATTAAAATGTCCATTTTAGCTGGCTTTCTAAGTAAAGGATTCTCTTTAATTAATTTTAATTAATTTTTAGTGTATATTTTCCCTTTCTAATGGCAAATTTTGTGTATGTATATATTTTTGTTGTTGTTCAGTTCAGCTAGTGCTTCATTTATTTGATTGCCCCTTCTCACAAAAACAAAACAAAACAGCACCTGCACACCACTCAGTGAGAGTTTCTATTTGTGTGTTTGTCATCTAATTCATTATTTGTTTCTCTGTCTTTATGTAAAAATTCCTTTCTGTCCATTCTTTTATCACCTTTATTTATTTTGATACCCACTCTGTCTTACTTTACCAGCTTGAGAACAGAATGAGGTCACTTTCCATTTAATAATTCAAATCAATTGTTCAGAATCCTCATCCTGCCCATCTTGAGAGAAGCTTTGTATTTTCTACTGGAGATTCTCAATTCTGTGAGAATGTTCTGTACCTAAAGTTTCAGTCCTATTTACTATTTCTTTCAGGAATAAAAATACCTGTAAAATCTATTCAGATGCATAGAAGCCTTGTGCTCTTCCAGTGTTACTGCCATTGCTCCCTCAGGCACTCTTGATGGATGGGTAGTCCTGGTCCTCTGCCCTGTCTAAAGCAAGCACTACCATCACTGGTCTGTAGTAGTTACCCAGGGGAGGTAAAGGTAAGTGTTAGAGAGAGGGGAGAAGAAATCTGTCTTCTCCAGTACTTTGTTCAATCATGGTTGATCACACACTATTTCTTTTTTTTTTTTTCCTTTGTTTTAAAAGATTGAATTCCAAGTTAGTTAATATACAGTGTAATAATGGTTTCAGGAGTAGAATTTAGTGATTCATCACTTACATATGACACCCCATGCTCACCCCAACAAGTGCCCATCACCCATTTAGCCCATCACTCCTCCAGCAACCCTCAGTTTGTTCTGTATTTAAGAGTCTCTTATGGTTTGCCTTCCTCTCTTTTTCTATCTTATTTTTCCTTCCCTTCCCCTATGTCACACTATTTCTTTATAGGAATTTATTTCTCTCCAGTAATACACACAAATATATGCACAAGCATATAAATACCTGCATATAGATGCCTAGTGGTCACTAGCCTACCATGCCTTGGTGAAGTGTTACAATAATTCTAGGAAAATCTTATGATAGGCTCTACTGCAGGTGTAGCAGAAATCAGGGCAAAGGACTAGACATATGAAATTATTTGTAGTAGGATTATATTTGGAAAGTGAAAGAAAGGGATAATGCTAGGTTTCTGGCCTGAATAACTAATTGGAAGGGTGGTAATGTACTTTGTTGATATGGGTTAAGGCACAAAAGGAAGATTTTCTGAGCAAACAATTAAAACTTTTTTTTTTTTTTTTGAAATGTTAAGGTTGAGCTTACCTGTGAATCTAAGTGAAAAAGAGCAGAGTCCTGGGTCCTTTCTTTGAGAAGCTCAGGAGGGTAGCATTTGATTAGACTACAGAAACCAGAAAAGGAGATGAGAAACAGCAGATTAAAGAATAAAAGGAATAACAGAAATAAATGGAAACCAAGAGAGAATGTTTCAGGAAGGAGGGCAGAAACATTTGTTTTTGTTGGGCTAGACAGTACCCTGGGCCAGTGCACACCTCTGAGCTCTAGGCCAAAAGACAGGGCACAGTAGATTAACATTAACTACCTTTGTGTCTTATACTATTGATTCCTTTGTTAATATAAAGGCATGTTAGGATTACCAAATCCTGACAGGGAGTCACACATCCCATCTGTAGTGTCTATCTCTAGAAAGAAAGTACTATAATTAATACAACTTCCTAAATTAAAAAACAACAAATTTAAAAACAAAATAAACAAAATCCAAGAACCATTATGTAAAGATTATCCCTCATTAACAGATTTCTGTGAAAAATTCTGGAATGTGGCTCCTTATTACCTTCCTCTTGCCTTCCAATGTTAACTTCAGTATTCTCCCTTTCCTGAGTTAAACGGTTTCTTAGGTATATAGTCAGGTGGGTGCCAGTGAGATTAGGGGCCTTTTGGTTAGTGCCTTGGTGAGAGATTTGGTATAAGGATTTCTCTCACATAAGCAGAAGAACCCTAGAGTTTCCAGTTAGTGTCAAATTCTAGGAAAAGCATAGACTTCAGAGAACCCTGTTTTTTCTGGGAGATCATTAGCTTCCCATGAGTGTGCTCATTCTTCCTGGGCCCCAGGAGACTGAGAAGAAGCCAAATAGATAGAATCATCCTAGCTTCTAAAGCTTGGAGATAATGGGCAACTTTTCCCTCATGCCTCAGCAAGGGACTGGAAACCTATACTTTTTGAAGCTCTTAATTATCTTTTGCACTCTCCCCTTCTCACCCCTTTATGTTCCCCACCCTTATCTCCCTCTCCCCCCAACTTGAAACATTTGCTTGCTGCATTGTATCTAATAGTCCATGCTGCTAATGAGATATCTGATGCCATGCTCATGCTTATTCCCAGGCCGTTAACATCTTTCTTTCTCCTTGAAATCTTACAGAATTTTCTCTTTGTATTTATGGTTCTGTCATTACATTAGATAAAGCTTGTATTAGCCTTTCCATTTGAAAACTTGTTTTTAGCCCAGGCAGATGTGTGGTGTTAGATCTTTAATGGTCTCCACCATTTTAGTATCGCTATTTTCTTGAAGTTCACATTGGATAAAATTTTACATTTCTGGATTCATTCTCCAGATGACTTCATTTTTTTTAGTTCTTGTTCTCTTTTTGTCTGTCTTCTATGTGAGTAGCTATTGCTATAACAAACCACCCCAAAATCAGTGGCTTACAACAGTAATTATTTAGTATTGCTCACAAGTCTGTGTGTCAGCTATGTAGTGCTTCTGGTCTTGGCTATATTCATAGATATTTCTGTGGCTGTTTGTAAGATTGAAGCAATAAATGTGCATTATGAGTATTTTAATGATTTTAATATATCAGCTGTCAAGGAAGTTATTAAATACTAGTAGGATATTTAGAGGAGTCAGAAGGCAAGTTGAAGATACTCCTAACGGCCAAGATGAGATAATGTGAACATCAATAGTGGCAATAACTGCAATGTATCAAAGAACAATTAATGTGTTCAAACTCACGAGTACATAATGATGCTAAGAAAGAAAAATGAAAAGCCTAATCAGTTACTTTTGAATGAGATTAAGAAATTTAATTCTGAAAACTAAAAGTAAGGAATCAAGAATTTATCATATCTCTCCTGTACAAACTACATCTCTAGGTAACAAAATAATAGATAAAGTGACATTTTTCTTCATATAGGCATTCCAATAAAGAAGTCAAGAAGAAATGGTCAAATTAAACATCACAGTTGTGCAACTCCTAATGGATTGATGATTGAAGCAATGCACATCAGTGTCTGCTAACATTACAAAAAAGACAGCAAACCAGATTGTGCAGTATTCTCATAAAAACACAAGCCTCTAAATCCAAGTCAATTTACAGAAAATGTAGAAGGACATTTTAAACTATACCATGTGAACACAAGCAACCAAGTTCAGACTGGGAAACTCACAAGACCAATTCTCCAGTTTCTCCAGCAAGTAAATTACAAGGGATAAAAGAAAATGATAAAGAGGGCAAACTCAATTATGATATTTAGGGATGCACACCTGATGATAAAATCATAAAGAAAAGCAGAATAAGTGTTTACCATAGAATTTATCATAGTGGCTACTTTTGGAGGGAAAGAGGGATTGTGTTTTGAAGGGAGCACATGGTGGTCACAAAAATTATTCCTACTTGGGGAGTTGGTTAAATGATGGTCAAATTTCAGTAATTGAGTAAGCTCCATATACGTTTAAATATTTTATTTTTATGTATTTGTACTAAGTTTAAAAGTATTTTTAACTGAATGAAAAAGCAAAGCTTGTGGGATGAAGTTAAGCAGTACCATGAAGCTCACCATCCTTACTTATCTTAACCATAAAAAAAGACCAATAGATCAATGCAATCCAGAGCTATACCCTGACAATCTGAACAAATTAGACCTCTCTGCCAGGGACCAACGCTTCCAAAGAGCTAATAGTCTGGCAAATGTCCTAACAGTTTCCCAGTCTTGCTGGGAAAGCTCTATGGAGTCCTGATCTTTTCCAGGATACAAAGCAAATATGTAATGATACATTTAGATTTAATGGGGAGAATTTTTTTGCTTATATAGGATATTTAAGAAAGAGCTGCTGTAGGAAACAAATGAGTAAGACATATTTCTCGATCATTTCGCATAATTTCCAAACACAAGATATGTGCCAATTAGAATCTGAAATCTTTCATATAAACGTATCTTTATTCCATATTACATAATGCTTGTGAATCCAAGAACAATGAGATAATAATTTTCATTTAGAATGAAAAAAAAAATTATTACTCTGAGCAATCATTGTTTTTTTTCTGTTCTTGTAAAAGTTTTTATTTAAATTCCAGTTAGTTAGCATACAGTATAATATTAGTTTCAGGTGTACAATATACTGATTCAACACTTCTGTACAACACCCAGTGCTCATCACAACAAATTCGCTCCTGTTTAACCCATTCCCATATGCTACTTTCTTCTCCTAACCATCAGTTTGTTTTCTATAATTAGAGTCTCTTTTTTGTTTTGCCTCTCTTTTTTCCTTTTGCTCATTTGTTTTGTTTCTTAAACATATGAGTGAAATTAAATGGTATTTGTCTTTCTCTGACTGACTTATTTCATTAGCATTATACTCTCTAGCTCTATCTATGTCATTGCAAACGGCAGGATTTCAATCTTTTTTATAACTAATACTCCATTGTATATTTATACCACATCTTCTTTTTTTTTTCAATATATGAAATTTATTGTCAAATTGGTTTCCATACAACACCCAGTGCTCATCCCAAAAGGTGCCCTCTTCAGTACCCATCACCCACCCTCCCCTCCCTCCCACCCCCCATCAACCCTCAGTTTGTTCTCAGTTTTTAACAGTCTCTTATGCTTTGGCTCTCTCCCACTCTAACCTCTTTTTTTTTCCCTTCCCCTCCCCCATGGGTTTCTGTTAAGTTTCTCAGGATCCACATAAGAGTGAAACCATATGGTATCTGTCTTTCTGTGTATGGCTTATTTCACTTAGCATCCCACTCTCCAGTTCCAACCACGTTGCTACAAAGGGCCATATTTCATTCTTTCTCATTGCCACGTGGTAGTCCATTGTGTATATAAACCACAATTTCTTTATCCATTCATCAGTTGATGGACATTTAGGCTCTTTCCACAATTTGGCTATTGTTGAGAGTGCTGCTATAAACATTGGGGTACGAGTGCCCCTGTGCGTCAGTACTCCTATATCCCTTGGGTAAATTCCTAGCAGTGCTTTTGCCGGGTCATAGGGTAGGTCTATTTTTAATTTTCTGAGGAACCTCCACACTGTTTTCCAGAGCGGCTGCACCAGTTTGCATTCCCACCAACAGTGCAAGAGTGTTCCCATTTCTCCACATCCTCTCCAGCATCTGTAGTCTCCTGATTTCTTCATTTTGACCACTCTGACTGGCGTGAGGTGATATCTGAGTGTGGTTTTGATTTGTATTTCCCTGATAAGGAGGGACGTTGAGCATCTTTTCATGTGCCTATTGGCCATCTGGATGTCTTCTTTAGAGAAGTGTCTATTCATGTTTTCTGCCCATTTCTTCACTGGGTTATTTGTTTTTCGGGTGTGGAGTTTGGTGAGCTCTTTATAGATTTTGGATACTAGCCCTTTGTCCATTATGTCATCTGCAAATATCTTTTCCCATTCTGTTTTTTGCCTTTTAGTTTTGTTGGTTGTTTCCTTTGCTGTGCAGAAGCTTTTTATCTTCATGAGGTCCCAGTAGTTCATTTTTGCTTTTAATTTCCTTGCCTTTGGGGATGTGTCAAGTAAGAAATTGCTGTGGCTGAGGTCAGAGAGGTCTTTTCCTGCTTTCTCCTCTAGGGTTTTGATGGTTTCCTGTCTCACATTCAGGTCCTTTATCCATTTTGAGTTTATTTTTGTGAATGGTGTGAGAAAGTGGTCTAGTTTCAATCTTCTTCATGTTGCTGTCCAGTTCTCCCAGCACCATTTGTTAAAGAGACTGTCTTTTTTCCATTGGGTGTTCTTTCCTGCTTTGTCAAAGATGAGTTGGCCATACGTTTGTGGGTCTAGTTCTGGGGTTTCTATTCTATTCCATTGGTCTCTGTGTCTGTTTTTGTGCCAATACCATGCTGTCTTGATGATGACAGCTTTGTAGTAGAGGCTAAAGTCTGGGATTGTGATGCCTCCTGCTTTGGTCTTCTTCTTCAAAATTCCTTTGGCTATTCGGGCCTTTTGTGGTTCCATATGAATTTTAGGATTGCTTGTTCTAGTTTCGAGAAGAATGCTGGTGCAATTTTGATTGGGACTGCATTGAATGTGTAGATAGCTTTGGGTAGTGTTCACATTTTGACAATATTTATTCTTCCAATCCATGAGCAGGGAATGTCTTTACATTTCTTTATATCTTCTTCAATTTCCTTCATAAGCTTTCTATAGTTTTCAGCATACAGATCTTTTACATCTTTGGTTAGATTTATCCCTAGGTATTTTATGCTTCTTGGTGCAATTGTGAATGGGATCAGTTTCTTTATTTGTCTTTCTGTTGCTTCATTATTAGTGTGTAAGAATGCAACTGATTTCTGTACATTGATTTTGTATCCTGCAACTTTGCTAAATTCATGTATCAGTTGTAGAAAACTTCTGGTGGAGTCTATCGGATTTTCCACGTATAATAACATGTCATCTGCAAAAAGTGAAAGCTTGACTTCATCTTTGCCAATTTTGATGACTTTGATTTCCTTTTGTTGTCTGATTGCTGATGCTAGAACTTCCAACACTATGTTAAACAACAGCGGTGAGAGCGGACATCCCTGTTGTGTTCCTGATCTCAGGGAAAAAGCTCTCAGTTTTTCCCCGTTGAGGATGATGTTAGCTGTGGGCTTTTCATAAATGGCTTTTATGATCTTTAAGTATGTTCCTTCTATCCCAACTTTCTCGAGGGTTTTTATTAAGAAAGGATGCTGAATTTTGTCAAATGCATTTTCTGCATCGATTGACAGGATAATATGGTTCTTATCTTTTCTTTTATTAATGTGATGTATCACATAGATTGATTTGTGAATGTGGAACCAACCCTGCATCCCAAGAATGAATCCCACTTGATCATGGTGAATAATTCTTTTTCTATGCTGTTGAATTCGATTTGATAGTATCTTATTGAGAATTTTTGCATCCATATTCATCAGAGATATTGGCCTGTAGTTCTCTTTTTTTACTGGGTCTCTGTCTGGTTTAGGAATCAAAGTAATGCTGGCTTCATAGAATGAGTCTGGAAGTTTTCCTTCCCTTTCTATTTTTTGGAATAGCTTGAGAAGGATAGGTATTATCTCTGCTTTAAATGTCTGGTAGAACTCCCCTGGGAAGCCATCTGGTCCTGGACTCTTATTTGTTGGGAGATTTTCGATGACTGATTCAATTTCTTCGCTGGTTATGGGTCTGTTCAAGCTTTCTATTTCCTCCTGATTGAGTTTTGGAAGCGTATGGGTGTTTAGGAATTTGTCCATTTCTTCCAGGTTGTCCAGTTTGTTGGCATATAATTTTTCATAGTATTCCATGATAATTTCTTGTATCTCTGAGGATTGGTTGTAATAATTCCATTTTCATTCATGATTTTATATATTTGGGTCATTTCCCTTTTCCTTTTGAGCAGCTTGGCTAGAGGTTTATCAATTTTGGTTTTTTTTTTTCAAAAAAACACTCTTGGTTTCATCGATCTGCTCTACAGTTTTTTTTAGATTCTATATTGTTTATTTCTGCTCTGATCTTTATTATTTCTCTTCTTCTGCTGGGTTTAAGCTGTCTTTGCTGTTCTGCTTCTATTTCCGTTAGGTATGCTGTTAGATTTTGTATTTGGGATTTTTCTTGTTTCTTGAGATAGGCCTGGATTGCAATGTATTTTCCTCTCAGGACTGCCTTCGCTGCGTCCCAAAGCATTTGGATTGTTGTATTTTCATATTCATTTGTTTCCATATATTTCTTAATATCTTCTCTAATTGCCTGGCTGACCCACTCATTCTTTAGTAGGGTGTTCTTTAACCTCCATGCTTTTGGAGGTTTTCCAGACTTTTTCCTGTGGTTGATTTCAAGCTTCATAGCATTGTGGTCTGAAAGTATGCATGGTATGATCTCAATTCTTGTATACTTATGAAGGGCTGTTTTGTGACCCAGTATGTGATCTATCTTGGAGAATGTTCCTTGTGCACTCAAGAAGAAAGTATATTCTGTTGCTTTGGGATGCAGAGTTCTAAATATATATGTCAAGTCCATCTGATCCAGTATATCATTCAGGGCCTTTGTTTCTTTATTGACCATGTGTCTAGATGATCTATCCATTTCTGTAAGTGGAGTGTTAAAGTCCCCTGCAATTACCACATTCTTATCAATAAGGTTGCTTATGTTTGTGAGTAATTGTTTTATATATTTGGGGGCTCCGGTATTCGGCGCATAGACATTTATAATTGTTAGCTCTTCTTGATGGATAGACCCTGTGATTATTATATAATGCCCTTCTTCATCTCTTCTTACAGCCTTTAATATAAAGTCTAGTTTGTTTGATATAAGTATGGCTACTCCAGCTTTCTTTTGACTTCCAGTGGCATGATAAATAGTTCTCCATCCCCTCACTCTCAATCGGAAGGTGTTCTCAGGTCTAAAATGAGTCTCTTGTAGACAGCAAATAGATGCGTCCTGTTTTTTTACCCATTCTGATACTCTATGTCTTTTGGTTGGCGCATTTATTCCATTTACATTCAGTGTTATTATAGAAAGATACGGGTTTAGAGTCATTGTGATGTCCGTAGGTTTCATGCTTGTAGCGATGTCTCTGGTACTTTGTCTCACAGGATCCCCCTTAGGATCTCTTGTAGGGCTGGTTTAGTGGTGACGAATTCCTTCAGTTTTTGTTTGTTTGGGAAGACCTTTATGTCTCCTTCTATTCTAAATGACAGATTTGCTGGATAAAGGATTCTCGGCTGCATATTTTTTCTGTCTAGCACCCTGAAAATCTCGTGCCAATTCTTTCTGGCCTGCCAAGTTTCAGCAGAGAGATAGGTCACGAGTCTCATAGGTCTCCCTTTATATGTTAGAGCATGTTTATCCCTAACTGCTTTCAGAATTTTCTCTTTATCCTTGTATTTTGCCAGTTTCACTATGATATGTCATGCAGAAGATCGATTCAAGTTCCGTCTGAAGGGAGTTCTCTGTGCCTCTTGGATTTCAATGCCTTTTTCCTTCCCCAGATCAGGGAAGTTCTCAGCTATGATTTCTTCAAGTACACCTTCAGCACCTTTCCGTCTCTCTTCCTCCTCTGGAATACCAATTATGCATAGATTATTTCTCTTTAGTGCATCACTTAGTTCTCTAATTTTCCCCTCATACTCCTGGATTTTTTTATCTCTCTTTTTGTCAGCTTCTTCTTTTTCCATTATTTTATCTTCTAGTTTACCTGTTCTCTCCTCTGCCTTTTCAGTCTGAGCCGTGGTTGTCTCCATTTTATTTTGCAGCTCATTAATAGCAGTTTTCAGCTCCTCTTGGCTGTTCCTTAGTCCCTTGATCTCTGTAGCAATAGATTCTCTGCTGTCCTTTATTCTGTTTTCAAGCCCAGCGATTAATTTTATGACTATTACTCTAAATTCACTTTCTGTTAAATTGTTTAAATCATTTTTGATCAGTTCGTTAGCTGTTGTTATTTCCTGGACGTTTTTTTGAGGGGAATTCTTCTGCTTCGTCATTTTGGATAGTCCCTTGAGTGGTGCGGGACTACGGGGCACTTCCCCTGTGCTGTCTGGAATAACTCGCATTGGTGGGCGGGGCCGCAGTCAGACCTGATGTCTGCCCCCAGCCCACTGCTGGGGCCACAGTCAGACTGGTGTGTACTTTCTCTTCCCCTCTCTGAGGCGCAGGATTCACTGTGGGGTGGCGTGGCCCGTCTGGGCTACTTGCACACTGCCAGGCTTGTGGTGATGGGGATCTGGCTTATTAGCTGGGGTGGATCAGCAAGGTGCACAGGGGCAGGAGAGGCAGGCTCAGCACCCTTTTCCTTCCGTGATCTGCCCCGGGAGGGGCCCTGCGGCACCGGGAGGAAGTCAGACCGCCGGAGGGATGGATCCACAGAAGCACAGTGTTGGGTGTTTGCAGGGTGCAAGCCAGTTCCCTGGCAGGATTGGTTCCCTTTGGGATTTTGGCTGGGGGATGGGAGAGGGAGATGGTGCTGGCAAGCGCCTTTGTTCCCGGCCAAGCTGCGCTTTGTCGTCTGGGGCTCAACAGCTCTCCCTCCTGTTGTCCTCCAGCCCTCCCGCTCTGAGTATAGCTGTTAACTTATAACCCTCCCGATGTTAAGTCCTGCTTGCTTTGGAACACACTCCGTCTGGCCCCTCTGCTTTTGCAAGCCAGATTCGGGGGCTCTGCTTTGCCATTGGGCTGCCCCTCTGCCCAGGCTCCCTCCAGCCAGTCCGTGTAGTGCACACAGCCTCTCTGCCCTTCCTACCCTCTTCCGTGGACCTCTTGTCTATGCTTGGCTCTGGAGAATCCATTCTGCTAATCTTCTGGCGATTTTCTGGGTTATTTAGGCAGGTGTGGGTGGAATCTAAGTGAGCCGCAGGACACGGTGAGCTCATCGTCCTCCTACGTCGCCATCTGATTTGTCCTTGGGTGAAACTTTTTTCCTCCTAGATTGCAGAGTAGAGAGGAAACTGGCTCTCACTTTATAGTTCACCTCTATTTCTTCTCAAAAGACATTTTGGTATGGGATATTATGCCAGTTACAACCACATTAAAACCGGGTATATCCACTCCACGATGCCGGCGCGCTGTGTTCGGGCCCTGGTGGCTGCCCAGCCTGGTGGCTGCCCTGGGGCTGCGTTCGGGCCCTGGTGCCTGCAGCCGCCAGCCGGACCCGCAGAGACTGCTGTTTCCTATACAGCCGCGCTGCCGCTCCACAGCCCCACATGTTCTTTATCCATTCATCAGTTGATGGACACTTGGGCTATTTCCATAGTTTGGCTATTGTAGATAATGGTGCCATAAATATTGGGGTGCATGTATCCCTTTGAATTAGTATTTTGTATTCTTTGAGTAAATACCTAGTAGTGCAATTGCTGGATCATAAGGCAGTTTTATTTTTAACTTTTTGAAGAACCTCCATACTGTTTTCCAGAGCTGTACCAGTTTCTATTCCTACCAACAGTGTAAGATGGTTCCCTTTCCTCCACATCCATGCCAACATCTGATGTTTCCTCTGTTGTTGATTTTAGACATTCTGACAGGTGTGAGGTGATCTCTCATTGCAGTTTTGATTTGCATTTCCCTGATGGTAAGTGATGTTGAGCATCTTTTTATGTGTCTGTTGGCCATATGTATGTCTTCTTCGGAAAAATATCTGTTCGTGGTTTCTGCCCATTTTTTAATCAGATTATTCATGTTTGGAGTCTTGAGTTTTTTAAGTTCTTTATATATTTATCTAGTGCAGGCTTAAAACTTCACATAGTTCATAAGCCCTACTATTTCTTTGTAGGAATATGCTATATGGAAGCCAGAAATAACTGTGTAGGCAATCATAGAGGATGACAATATTTTTATTCTTAAATGTGTATTTAATCTGAACTGGGCACTCTGGAATGAACATTTTCTTTTCCTGAATGAGGTCTGTCATCAATGAAACCTAATCATCAGAATATTAATCTCACAATATTATTTGTCATTATGCCATTATCAAGTCTACTTAGTAACCTTTAGCAGAAATAGTTCAATCCTTATTACTCTTTAATATGCTCGAACATTAGCTCTATTTTGAATGTGGAATGAGCATTGGGGTAGAGAGGATCATGAAAAGAGCCAACAGCAAAGGAAGAAGGGATTCTCAGAGGCTAACACCATTAAAAAATGCCTTGATAGTTGCAAACTTAAAAGGTGCAAATTGAAAGGGTTTTACATGTAAAATCCCAAAAAGTGGACAAAAATCAGACAGAAAAGTCAGCTGCCTCCTCATGGCACTCCCATTGAACTTATTGAAGATGACTTGATTTCTAATTTCAGCATTAACAGGAAGAGAAATAAATTTAATCCTACATAATTATAATAATTTAATTTTTCTGCCATCTGGATGTAAAATTTGGAATTATTGGGGTGGTTTTAATTAAACCAAAAATACCATTTAACATGACTAATAACAACTCCCTTATTGTTGGTTGGCTTATAAAACAAACTCAACCTAGCTGTATATGTACAAAAGGTACATTTAAAGTTAAAAGAAGAGTGGAAAATAAAATTCTGTGTAAATACATAACAGGAAAAAAAATAGATTAATCATGTTAATACCAGATAAAATGGTATTCAAAGCCAAGAGTAAAAATGAAGACAAAACATTATCATTTTTTTAAGTTTATTTATTTTGAAAACGAGAACGAGAACACAAATGGGAGAGGGGCAGAGAGAAGGAGAGAGAGAATCCCAAGCTGGCTCCACATCATCAGCACAGAATCTGATGTGGGGCTCAAACTCCTAAACCATGAGATCATGACCTGAGGCAAGATCAAGAGTTGGACACTTAACTGACTGAGCCATCAAGGTGCCCCAAGACAAAACATCTTTAAAATAGAATCGTTCTGCTGCACCTGAGTGGCTCAGTCAGTTAAGCAAGCCAACTTGGGTTCAGGTCATTATCTCACAGTTCCTGGGTTCCAGCCCCGCATTGGGCTCAGTGCTGATAACTTGGAGCCTAGAGCCTGCTTTTGTCTCCCTCTCTCTCTGTCCCTCCCCTGCTCATGCTCTGTCTCTCTCTCTCTCTCAAAAATGAACCTAAATAAATAAATAAATAAATAAATAAATAAATAAATAAATTGGAATCTCTCCAAAAGCAATATACAGATTTAATGTAATTCTCATTAGAAACCAAATATTGCTATAGTTTCTGTTACTTCTATAAAAATGTTTTTTAAATTTTTTTACATGTTATTTATTTTTGATAGAGCACAAGTGGGGAGGGGCAGAGAGAGACAGAAACATAGAATACAAAGCAGGCTCCAGGCTCCGAGCTGTCAGCACAGAGCCTGACATGGGGCTGGAACTCACAAACCAGGAGATCATGACCTGAGCTGAAGTCAGACGCCTAACTGACTAAGCTACCCAGGCACCCCTGAATAACTGTATTTTAAAATAACTAGCGCTTAACTGAGCCACCCAGGTGTATCTCTATTAAAATATTTTTAAATTAATATGGATGACTGAATGAGTAATAATTACCAGATATATTTTTGGTGAAAAAAAAATTAATAATATAAGGTAACTGACAATACAAGATAACTGAAACCATTTTAATGTTATCATAATAAATATACAAACACAATGTTGTGTTTTACTAATGAGATCAATAAAATAAAAACAGGGTTCATAAATAGATGTCCTAGATGTGGAAAGCATATGAGAGAAGTGTCAACTTAATTCAGAGGGAAATGGATCTTTCCCTTAATAAATAATACAGGCATAATTAGTTAATCATCTGAAAATACAAAAACTTATACACTCTTTTTTTGTACTATATAAAAATAATTCATATAGAGATAGATATCTAAATATAAAATAATAATAAACATGTTAAAATAAACATAAAGAGAATATTTGTAAACCTTTAGATGGAAAGATCCTTCTGCAAGACACTAAATCTGAGATCTGGGAAGAAAGAGAAATAGATTTGAATACTAAAATATTTGTAATTATAGCACCATAAACAAAGTTGAGAGGAAAAAAGAGAAAAATAATTTTTGAAAAATATAGGATTAATTTTCTAAGTACCTACAAAATATAAAAGTAATAGTGTTTCACAGAAAAATAGATAAGAGGAAATGAAAATTACCAAAAACTTAAGAAAGCATACTCAATCTCATTAGTAGTCAATAAAATGCAAATAAAATAACAAAGGGACACCACTTTATATTCCTTTGTTGGAAAAAATAGTTTTTTTTAAAAGCTAATATCCAGTATTTTTGAACTTGTACAGAAATGTTGACTGGTTTATGAAATTGAAATCTTCATAAATAACAAGAAATATTATAGGAATTGTTAAAAATTGAAGAGGAACATAACTAAATTCAGAACATGATCCTACACTGAATCTTTTTTTCTATAAAGGACGTTAATGTGACATCTAGCAAAACTTGATACAAGATTAAATAGTATTATGAATCAGCATTGATTTCTTGATATGGATTGTTGTAATTTGGTGATGTTGGAAAATGACCTCCTTTGTAGGAAATGCAAGCTAAAGGATTTGGGGATAGAGGAACATCATTTCAGCAACTTACCCTACATTCTTTGTTTTGTAGTTGCAAATTTTCTCTAAGTTTCAAATTGTTTTATACTCAATACTCCTTAACACAGAAAACAAACTTTTAGAAATCTATTCTGTAAAAATATAAAAACAGAAAGGACAAGATTATTTCTAATGGAAATTAGAAAAAAATCTATTTATCCTTCTATTAATTAAATTGTCATATACCCACGATATGTAAAACTTTGTAGCCATATGAATGAATTAATAAAGCTTTGTGCTTAATTTGCACATCTGACCATGCATAGACTTACAGAGGACCAATGTGAGGAAAGGCCTCTGCTGAGTGTCATTGTGGTCCTGTTGGTTTTCTTGGTTGGCCTGTAGAGTGACTATGCAGATGAACAGAAAAATGCTAACAACCTATGCACCTAGACACAAAAACCCATCAAGAGAAACCTCATGTTTTTCATTCCAATAAATCATTTGAAGGCTTTTTTTTTTTACTTTTTTTTTTCGGTAGTAACAAACTAAACCCATTCAACATAATGTAATTTTCCTTCTTACATTGAAAATTTTCAGGCCACCACAACATAACGATGTGTTCCCATTCTTCAGATCCATACATTCCCATAAAATCAGGAACCAGTGTCCTAACACTGTTGATCCTAGGCTTTTACTTATTTTATTAAAGTTATGATCTCCACAAGACAAATGGGAATGATGAACTGAAGTTAATTCTAAGTGTAATTCTAAGTAGAAAGATGAAGCAGAAATACCAAAAAACAAAAAAAAAGTTTATTGTCCTTGAAAGAGTTACAATTACCTTTTTTATAATGAGCTGCTATTCTTTAAGAAAGCTCCAGGTTAAATATTTGTTGTTTTCAAAATTTAGTTTGTTGATGTTGGTGTCATTGAAATGCAGATAATAAGGGAAAGAGACACTGCTCCCCAAGGGTGGAGAGAACAGAATCAGCACTCTAGGGTCAGAAAATAATTCACAAAAATTTGATCTAAACAAATTTAAAAATCACTTTCTAAATACTTAAGTTAATAAGACATTTCATCCCCTCCTTTTTACATTTCTCTACCAAACATCAGTTTGGAGCTTCTACTCACTTGAGTGCCTTTGGGAATTTGAATTAGAGCCTGAGGAATGTTGGTCTCAGTAGGGCATGCCAAAGCCCTAAGGGCCACTTGAGCTTTATTTACGCTGACTCTAGATTGATCATAGCCTCATATTCAAGTTTTTGCTTTAGTATACACTCTTGACAATGGCTTATTTTGCCTCTTTGAAAAATAGTATTGCCATTCATTTCAAGCTAAGTCTGTTCTTTGATTCAGAGGCCTGAGAAAATTTTCTTCCACTATGAGAAGGAACAATACAGAAAAATTACCAGAGTGGGCACTGGATTTCTCCACCCTAATTTGGTGTAATTCATTTCAATATGGTTATGTTGAGCATTTACTATTAACCATGTTGTATCCAGCAAAAGGAAATATGTGACAAAGTTCTCACTCTCAAAGGACACATAGGGAAGTCTTTCTAGATCACTCCCTAACCCTGAACTGCTCTAGGTATTTGAAGTACCTAAGTTCTAAGATGAAGTACAAAATATTTGAGACTTTCTGCTAAAAATAATTTATATGGGTAAGGTTGTAATTTTATTGTTTTCCTCTTCAAATTACATTGTAAGTTCCTCAAAAATAAGAATTATCCAGTATCATATAATTCTTTTCCATCCCACTGCTATGTCCTACTCACAGCACATATACATGCACACACACATATTCCTCAAAAGCTCCTCTTCAGATGAATTGCTCACTGCAAAGGTGAAATGATTTTTCATTAACATAGCCTTCAAGAGTACTATTTTTTGATTGCTGATTTCCTTTATTTGAGAAGTCAGATCAGATATCATTTTTTTCAGTTTACCAATTTTCCCTCTAAAATATCGGTTTAACAAATATAAACATTCTTGATTAGTAATTACTGCAAGAGATAAAGCAGCTTCTCTTCCTCCTTGAAGAGAAGCTCTAACACTTACAATAACTCTTAGCTTTATAAAGGGAAGGATCTTCCTTTGTACTCTTCTCATCCTTCATACTACATCCCCTAACCCCAGCCAGCAATGGAAAATGGCCAGTAATTATATGCATATGGTTAGGATGGTGTAAGGACTGTGTTCTACACTTATGCAGTCTTCATCATACAAGTAGTTGATACAATTAAATATAGAAATATTTATTATATACCTTAGGTATTAGTTTTCTAGAACTGCCATTACAAAATACCACAGACTGAATGGCTTACACAAGAGAAATTTACTTTCTCATCGTCTGGAATCTAGAAGTCTTAAGATTAAGGTGCTGGAAGGGTTGGTTTCCTCTGAGGTCTCTCTCCTTGGCTTGCAGACGACCACCCTCTGGCTGCCTCATGAGATTCCCTTTGCACGCACACATTCCTGGTGTTTCTCTGTGTCCCCTGATCTCCTTTTCTTATAAGAACAGCAGTCATGTAGAATCAGAGCCCACCCTAAGAAACTCATTTTAACTTAATTACCTTTTTAAAAGATCTGCTTCCAAATATAATCACATTCTGAGGTACTGGGGAGTAGATGTTTCAACATATGAATTTTGGAGGTCACAATTCAGTCCATAACACCTTATTAGCAGCTATTCAATGGATATAAAAGTGGCACAGTCCCTGGTTTTAATAAGTGGAACATATACTCTATTAGGGAGATAAATCGATAAACAAATAATAATAGTAGGTATGATGTAAGTACAACAAAATTAAGCCTGCAAAATGTTAAGTTTGAAAAGGAAGTGATTATACTAATTTGGAAGGATCAGGGAAGAGTTCAGGGAGCAAGTGACATTTGAGCATAAGACTTGAGGAATCCTTTGGATAGAAAATAAAGATCAGACATTAATTAAATGCCTTCTGAGGTTTTAATCTTCAACACACTCTTTAGGTCTATAGTTCTCTTTTTTAAAGAGGAACAGCAATATTTAGATGATTTTGGTAAGTTATAACATCAAGCAGCTTTCAAATAAAATGTCAGGATCTGTCTTACTCTACTTTCCCTGAGATGATGAGTTGACAAAGGAAGATTTTAAAAGAAAAGAATAGGGGCGCCTGGGTGGCGCAGTCGGTTAAGCGTCCGACTTCAGCCAGGTCACGATCTCGCGGTCCGGGAGTTCGAGCCCCGCGTCGGGCTCTGGGCTGATGGCTCAGAGCCTGGAGCCTGTTTCCGATTCTGTGTCTCCCTCTCTCTCTGCCCCTCCCCCGTTCATGCTCTGTCTCTCTCTGTCCGAAAAATAAATAAACGTTGAAAAAAAAAATTTAAAAAAAAAAAAAAAAAAAGAAAAGAATATTTTAAAAAATGCAAAATGAGTCTATCAAAGTATTATAACAGTTTTTAACATGAAAAAAATCTATAAATATAACCCATTTCATAATATGTTAAAAGAGAAAATCACATGATCACTATAAATAGATACACACAAAATTATTTAATTATTCAACATTTTTATTAAGAAAAACATTCTTAGTAAAAACAGAAAATTTCTTAATCTAATAAAAGAAATATATGAAAAATCTATAGCTAGCATTAGTCTGAATAATGAAACTTAGGAAGAAGTCTCTTTAAAATCTAGAAAGAAAATTTAAAAGAAAAGAAAAGAAATCTAGAAAAAACATAGTTTTTTGTTGTCTTTTTTTAACTTTTTAGTGAACATACTGGCCATAGCAGTGAGTCAAGAACAAGAAATAGACAAATTTCAGGAAAAAAGGTATGAGTGATATGGTCATTGTTAAAAAAAAATTATAATACATGTTCCTAGAGGAGAATAGAGATATGGAATAGGGAAGGAGCCCAGAGATAGATACAGCTGTTGGGATTTTCTTTGTAGGTTGACTGATGAGGTTTGGGATTTTGTTTTGTGCATTTGCGTCATAGCCTACATATACACTGAATTCATTTTATATATTAAATATTATAAAATGGTAATTGTAAAATCTGCAAAATGTGAGCTTTCATTCTAATAACAAACTAATGTTTAAAAAGTTTCTCCAAAGTAACCTCCATGCAATATCCATGGTTTGGGCTTACACATGCAAGCCACTTTTATTAAATTCAGTGATATTTTTTCCCAAACTTAGTTCTCTTGAAAACAATCACACAATTGCTAAGTAAATATAAGCTACTGGAATAACTTATTTATATAAACAATATTTTGTACATTTTATACATAATGCAATGTCTGTACTCCTATACTTTTTTAAATGAATCATATTGTCTCTCCCAACCTATTTTTCCCGTCTTTTCATGTTAATCTAGAATTTCTAAACGGGTTACCTATTAGCACCATGTAAGATGCTGTTAGAAAGAAAGCACCATAGCAACAATATGTTTTCTATGTTTTTTCTACCCAAATAAGTATGTTCTGTGTGCTTGAATGATACAGGAACCATGGAAACTAAGCCTTCCTTTATTATTTAAGAAGACACAGTCACCAGTTCTACAGAGGAAGGAAAGGGACGCAAGTAACAACCCATCCTGATAGTTTTCTTAAGTCATACATCATTTGTAGATGCTGTTTTTTAGAACTTGTGCTTATTAAGAACTCTATTTTCCAGGCACTGATCTGGTATACACTACTAAATAATGTATCATGTCTAGAAGGACAAGCAAAAACACCAGAAATTACACATTAGACTAAATGCTGGGGTAGAGATGCTAAAGGAGCACAAAGAAGAGGCATCTTTCTTGAGAGTGTTAGAGGAAAAGTATTTAGAATACTACTAAAATGTGTACTGTATGGGCACCTGGGTGGCTCAGTCGTTTGGGCATCCGACTTTGGCTCAGGTCATGATCTGACCATTCGTGAGTTCAAGCCCTGTGTCGGGCTGTGTGCTGACAGCTCAGAGCCTGGAGCCTGCTTCAGATTCTGTGTCTTCCTCTCTCTCTCTCTGCCCCTCCCACACTCACACTCTGTCTGTCTGTCTCTCTCTCTCTCAAAAATAAATAAACATTAAAAAAATTGTTTTAAAATGTTTACTGTAGGGATTTTATATATGCTGTAGTCAGCAGAATATCCCCCAAATCTGCCCATGCCCTATTTCCAGGTCCCTATGAATAAGTTATGTTACGTGGCAAGGGAAAATTAACATTGCAGATTGAATTAGCGTTGCTAATCAACTGATCTTAATGAGATTATTCTAAATTAACCAGGTCAGCCAAGTGTGATCACAAAAGTCCTTTAAATATAGAAGAGGAAGGCAAAAGTCATATCAAAATGAAGCAACATGAGACATAATTGTCTACTGATAGCTTTGAAGATGGAAGTGGGCTATCAGCAAAGGACTGTAGGCAGCCTGTGGAAGCTAGGTACAAAAATTGGATTCTCCTCCAGGGCTTAGCCTTGATTAGTCTGGTGATAAACATTTTGGACTTCTAAATTACCAGAACAGTAAACTAATATAAATACATTGTTTCAAGCCACTAACTTTGTAATATTTTCTGACAACAATCACAGAATACTATAATGCCCTTTATCAACTTAAGGAAGTGTGGTTGATTCCTAGCTTTCTAAGAAATTTTAATGATGAAAGAATGTTGAACTATGTAAAATGCATTTCTGTATCTACTAATATGGTTATGTTTTTAACCTTTGTATGGTGAATTATACTGATTGATTTTTTAATATTGAACTAACTTTGCATTCCTGCTATAAATGACACTTGGTCATAATGTATTATTCCTTTTATATACTGCTATATTTGATTTACTAATATTTTGTTGTAAGACATTTGTATCTATGTTTATGGGAGCTATTCGTATGTAGTTTCTTTCCTTGTAAGGGATTTTATTTTGATATCGGAAGAATGAGATGGAATTAAGAAATGTAAAAAATTCTATAGAGTTGGTAGAAATTTTCCCCTAGACCCTCCTGAGCCCTCAGATAGTTGCTTTTTGCATTGTCTCTGTTGATTTTAGTTGTGACTAGTGTAACTAATGTAGCTTTCCCATAGTGGTCTCACTCAATATTTGCTGATAGTAGAAGGTGTGTGTAGTATTTGGTTTGGTTTCTGTTTGATGCATTGTGCTTCTCATATCTGGGCATTTGTATCTTCTATTATTTATGGAAATTTTTCAGTCATTTTTTTCTTCAAATATTACCCTCCTCCTTTAATTTTATCATCCCTTACTGGGTTTCCATTTAGACGTATGTTAGAACTTTTTTTGCTCTGTCTTTGTTTCTTAACTATTCTTTCAATTTCCATTTCCTTGTATATCTGCATAATTTCTTCAGACATATTTTCCACTCTAATAGTTTTCAATTTAATTCTGCCCATTTTGCTGCTCACTTCTTCACCAGTTTTTAAAATTTCAATAATTTGTACTTTTTTCCTTTTAAAAGTTTATTTTATTTGTTGTGATATTTAATTTTATATATCAAACTTGGCTAGGCTATAGCAACCAGTTGTTTCATCAAAATTAAGTCTAGGTGTTGCTATGAAAATATTTTGCACATGTAATTAACATTTGCAATCAGTTAACTATATGTAAAACAGATTATTCTTGATAATGTGGCTAGGCCTCACTTTATCAATTGAAGGTCCTTTTTTATTTTTTTAAATTATTTTTTAATGTTTATTTATTTTTTGAGAGAAAGTGAGAGACAGAGTGCAGGCAGGGGAGGAGCAGAGAGGGAGACAGAGAATCCAAAGCAGACTCCAGGCTCGAGCTGTCAGCACAGAGCCTGATGCAGGGCTCGAGCTCACAGACCATGAGATCATGACTTGAGCTGAAGTTGGACGCTCAACCGACTAAGCCACCTAGCTGCCCCTAATCAGTTGAAGGTTTTAGGAGTAAAACCAGATTTTTTGAAGAAGGGATTCTGTATTAAGAATGTATCATAGAAATCCTGCCTAACTTATGGTCTGCCACCTTGCCCTATAATTTATAAACTTGTAGTCCTCCACAAGCACATAAGCCAATTCTTTAAAATAAATTTAGATGGCTAGAGCATTCAACTAATAGATAAATTATAGGGGTGCCTGGGTGGCTCAGTAGGTTGAGTGTCCGACTTCAGCTCAGGTCATGATCTCATGTTTCCTGAGTTTGAGCCCCATGTTGGACTCTGTGCTGACAGCTTGGAGCCTGGAGCCTGGAGCCTGCTTCAGATTCTGTGTCTCCCTCTCTCTCTGCCCCTCCCCTGCTCATACTCACTCTCTCTCTCTCTCCCAAAAATAAAATAAGCATTAAAAAATATTTTAAAAAATAGGTGACAGTAGATAGAATAACATCTATCATAATATCCATTATTAAATATAAGATATGTAGTATGTATAGATTTATATATAGATATGTATAAGACATATATAGATTTATATATATCTAGATAGATAGGTATATAAGATATGTGTGTGGGGGGAGATAGATGGATAGATAGATAGATCCTATTAGTTCTGTTTCTCTAAGAACCCTAAATGATACAGTGATACCAAATGATTTCTTAACTTTTCTGTAGTTTCTTGTTAATTTATATTTTTATTATCTCATTTTTATTTTGGTAAACATTTCCACCTTAGGGATTTAAAAGTTTATGTCTGGGGCGCCTGGGTGGCGCAGTCGGTTAAACGTCCGACTTCAGCCAGGTCACGATCTTGCAGTCCGTGAGTTCGAGCCCCGTGTCAGGCTCTGGGCTGATGGCTCAGAGCCTGGAGCCTGTTTCCGATTCTGTGTCTCCCTCTCTCTCTGCCCCTCCCCCGTTCATGCTCTGTCTCTCTCTGTCCCAAAAATAAATAAACGTTGAAAAAAAAAATTAAAAAAAAAAATAAAAGTTTATGTCTGATTTTTACAGTTTTTTAACTCCTAGGGAATCTAAATTTCTTGCTTATTGTTTTGATGGCTATTTCATAGTGATTTGGTTCTGTGTGTATCTGGTGATCTTTAGTTGTAAGCTCATATGTGATGAGTTTTATTATATGAATAATACACTGACAAAAATTGAGATTGTTTCCTTCTTGACAGGATTTTCATTTGCTTCTGCTGGGAGCCAGGCAGTGTTACCACACTGGGTCACTTCTGCCCCTTTTATGTTTTCAAGTTCCCTTAGAGTCTCATATCAGCTCTACCTATTTTATGTTATTGGTCTCAAACCAAATTTTGGGACCATTCAGCTGATATTGACACCTGATCTCAGATAACCATATTTTTTGTGGGTTTTTTTTTTAATTGTTGGCTGCATAAGAAGTATCTTACTCCCTGTTGAGTGTTCATGAACATAGATACATGAATACACACTTTATGTAATATCTAATCATTTTGTGCCAGGAACATCCTTTCTTAATATTTGGTCTGACATTGCCCACAGCATATTGCCAGTCCTGAGGATTTTCTTAACTAATTCTACAGGTGATTAACAGATAACTGGGTAGTTGTAGAAATAAAATATTATTTTATTTGAAACCTACAGAATTTGCTTAAAAGAGTGCTTTCAATACACTAAATTATTTTTGTATAATGCTTTGAACTTTGTTTCTAATAGCATATCAGAGAATTCTGGCCTTGGATATAAAATAGGGGTGTCTGAACAAAACATATCTCTAGAATTCTATAAATTCAACTTTCGGTGATTTACCATCTCAAACAGCAATGTTGAGTGTAATATTTATCATTTGGAGCCTTACAGAGTCAAAAAGTCTGCTTGAAACATCTTTATACTTAGAGGAATCTTATTTTTGGTGGCAAGAGGGAAACAGGGATTGGAAGGACCATCAGTCAGGAGCTAAAACAATTTCTCTTATGTATGAATCACAGACTCATGGAAACTAAAGTTTGAAAATGACGCAATAAGTCATCTATTCAATCTCTTTGTCAAAAAAGAATTACTTCCTCAACATTTTAAAATTTATAGTTTTGTTCCATTCATTTTTTTAAACCTCCTTTCAGACCTGTCTTTTTTTTCCTTTTAAACTATCCTGGTTATATTAAGATTTGCTTGGTATAACATTGTTTTAAAAATGCCATAGTTAGAACGGTAATATTCTGAAAAAATGTTTGGAATGACAGGGGCGCCTGGGTGGCTCAGTCGGTTAAGCATCCAACTTCGGCTCAGGTAATGATCTCACACTCTGTGAGTTCGAGCCCTGCATCGGGTCAGCACAGAGCCTGGAGCCTGCTTCAGATTCTGTGTCTCCCTGTCTCTGACCCTCCCCCGTTCATGCTCTGTCTCTCTCTTGTCTCAAAAATAAACAAACATTAAAAAAATTTTTTTTAATGTTTGGAATGACTGATAAATCAAGAGTAAATGTTATTATATGAAAATTAGAAATTTTGTGTCATCTAATATTATGAAACATCCTAAGTCCTAAATAAAATAACAAATGTTCTAAATAGACACTGTTTTAGGTAATAAATAAGTCAAATTCTGCCTAAGCATAAAGACATATTTGAAATTTACAATACACATTATAGCTTAACGTCAGAACAACTACAAGTGAGTGTAAATGCTGTCAGTCCAGGTCATAGTCAAAAGTAGTCATAGTAGTTCAGTAACTCATTTTTGCTATGATTTAACTGGATTGCTTGCTTCTGCCCACCCACTATTCATATTTAGTGCTTACGTGTCTCTCTAAATCTTAGATCTGATCTTGTCACATGACAGTTCAAAAACTTCTGATGCCTCCAGTTTACTATTGGATAAAATTGAAATAATTCAGCCTAGAATTGGTTTTCTGCCTAACTTTCCGGTTTCATTTCCCACACATCAGTGTCCCGTCTCCCTTCTAAGTTCCCTATAGTTTGTTGATAGTCCACCTGCTATTTCCTAAACACATCTTTCATTCTCTGGAGGGTTTGTCTTTGCTTGAATGTTTGCCAGTTGCCTCTCCCCAGCAGCCCCACCAACTCTATAATCACCTGCTGGAGCTTTAAGTATTCCCTAAGTCTCATTTCAGCTCAAATCTTATCTGAAAATAATTGCAGACTCCTCTAGTTAAAATTAATCTCTCCTCTGTAACCTTTGCTAATGTTATTATCTTCTATTATAACACTTAGCATAGCATTGCATTTAAATGATAGACATAAAAGTGTTTACTACTAACTTATATGCTCTTGAGTTGTAAGTGTTTCATAGTAGCCATCTTTTGTTTCTTCTGTAGAACTTTCATTGGGTAAGTTCACTGAGCATCATCTTATTGCTGCAGTGAGTTAACTAACTGTTCATGTAAGTGGACACACATAAAAATACAGTGTTTGAGTTATACATACAGTTTCTGGAGTCAGAAATATGCAGATGAGAACCTTTGTTTAGCTGCAACATAACTAGCCTTAGACAATTTAACCTGTTAGTTTCCTCATCAATAAGATAAATTTAGAGTTGTAATTCAAGGTTTTTGTGAGGATTAAATGGTATAATGTCATGTAGTGAATAGTGCCTGACATAGTAAGTACTCAATAAATATTAGCTATTATTGTGATTATCATTTTAATACTTTCACGTGATTGCTATTTGAAATAAATCACTGTAAAACAAAGAATCAATATCAGATATCAAATCAAATATAAATATCTCAACTATCTGAGTTTGGAGACACTTAAAGGTGCATAGACACCCAAATCTATGTCATGAAACATAGAATTTTAGGCACTAAATTTATGCTGATGGAAGCTCTATGTGGCAACCAAAGAATGTCCTACAATAAAGTAGGAATAAATAATTGACATAGAGTCCATGTCCCCCTACTCCAGCCCTATGTTCATTGGCAAGCATTCCTTGTGTTCCCCTTTGTGCAACTGTATTTAAATAAATATAACTCAGGCAACCAACAGTAGGATTCAGTTTCAGAGCTCAAGAACTAATTTATTTGGGAGGACCAGTATTCATGTATACAGCTCTCTCCTACATTCTCCAGGGAAATATTGCTTCGTTATGTAAATGCTTGATAAAATTTTACAATATATGCAAGTTTAAATTTATTATCCTGAGCTTACAAGGAGCTAAGCCCTGTTTTGGAATTTGCCTTACAAGGTCTCTCAAAACAAAAGTCCATGACATTTTGTTCACCAACTATTATCCAACAGAAATCCCAGCCTAGTGTGCAGGGTCCTGCCCAAATACCTCTGTACAATAAATTTTTCTAGGACTTTCCCATTATTCCCAGAATAAGAAGTTGTTCCCTCCTATGGAGTTTTCCTGGTACAAAGTAACAAAAGGAAACTAGGACTACAAGAGTAAAAAGAACTAATTGATCTTCAGAAACTTACCTCACCTAATAATTGTGAGGTCTGCATGGCATGAACAGCATGTTTTTCAGTCTTTCCCCACTTGACAACCTAGCTAGTCACTGACTCATAGGAGGTCCTCTCTCTATATTTGCTCAAGTAACAAATGTTCACAACTTTAGAATCAAAGAAGCATTTGTGAGAGAAAATTCTCATTAGGAAGAACTCAGGGAAAGAAAAGATTTAAAATTTGACTTT
The DNA here is from genome assembly GCF_007474595.2 of Lynx canadensis. Taxonomy (NCBI): domain Eukaryota; kingdom Metazoa; phylum Chordata; class Mammalia; order Carnivora; family Felidae; genus Lynx; species Lynx canadensis. The sequence goes on from NC_044303.2 coordinate 160,109,883, forward strand.
AGTTACCTCCCCCTCCCTTGGTATCTCTCCATCCTTTGCTCTCCCTTCCCTCCCATGTTAGCCTGGTCACACATGCTCTCTCACATGCTTGTGCACATGTACACCCATACACTTAACTAGATTTTTCCAGGCTTTTCCAGCTATCTTAGTAAGTGACTTTACTATCCCTTTAGTGGGGTTGTCATTGAAAAAACAATGCACCAAGCTTTAACTCTAAAATGCATAAGCACAAGCCTCTTATATAAAGGTACTACTCTTTTTCAAATATGTGTAAATGTAAGTAAAAGGAGATCTTATGCTCAGAACAGACTCTCCACTTAAGGTTTTCTGGCCTACACATGAATCAGTCCTTTTCCTCCTGGTTCACCTAAGACTGAATTGGAATTTTTCAAAAGAAACATTTCTAGGTAGCTAAGGGTGTAGCAAGATTCTCACACAGAGAGTCGTGACACCGAGGCTTTTTTTTTTTTTTCCAGGAAACAACT